>NC_083103.1:29165146-29489667 GCF_949774975.1 Lagenorhynchus albirostris
AATATGTCCCATGAAAGAGAAAGACAAAGACAAGAGATTGTCATCAGAGCAGCCAGGAGCCACCCAGAGGTGGTTTGATGGGGACTTCTAACCGGGTGGCAGCTTTGAGCCTGGAACAGAAAACCAGACCTGAAAGTTGCTTCCAAGGAGGGACAAGATTTGTTTGTTCAGCGTTACACACTTCTGTAGAGTGAAAGGTTATATAAATTGGGAAAAAGGTCACATCCACAAATATTAAGGAATGCCTTCTGAATGCAACGTAAACTGATATCCAGCCACTCAGATGGTCTGAGCTGATGTCCAGGGAGGAGCTGGAGGTCAGGTGTTCGTGCTGGCTGGGATCTTAGCTGTGGATCATCAAGGTGCAAACAATGGAAACCCACTCACAGGAGCTAAATAACAAAAGGGGGGATATACTATGAGAACACAGGACTATTTTAAGGGATTTAAAGAAAGGAGATATAGAGGAGGGACCACTGCAATTACTCCATCTCTCTAGGTCTGGGTCAGTCAGTCATTCAGCAAACATTTATTGAACTCCTATGGTGTGCCAGGCACTGTGTTAGATTCTGAGGTGAACACAACAAAAAGAGTGTCATCTCTGCTTCTCTGGTTACATTTGAATTCTCTCTTGCTCTCTCTATCTCAAGTTTTACCTGATTTTTTGTGGAGACAGCCCACACGAACAGTCCCCATCTGCACTGTGCCCTTATGCCTTTTGAAGTCCCTAACCCTGCAGAAACATGATGCTTCTGAGTTTGAATTCTAAGCTCCAAGAAGAAAGAATCCAAGGAACTGACTGGATGGTTCTATTCCAATCAAGTAATCGAGTAGGCCAAAGGTCTGAGTTACCTGTTTCTCTGCCTGCTCAGCAGGGATGAGAGAAGCATACTTTGTGAAGGGAACATAGGCAGCCTCTCCAAGAAGAGACTGGAGGGAGGAGACATCATTAGTACAACAGAGCATCTCCACCCATTCAGCCTTTACATGCCATCTCCACCCATTTGTATACTCTGTAGAAAAACTCAAGGTCAGGAAATAAAACAGGAAATAAGGGAGTGCGCCGATGAATATAACACACCGGCTCTGTTTACGAATACCCTGTGAGAGAAATGCACACCCTCTGAGGACTGATTCTTCCAGCTTGTTTGCAGCATGTTCAGTATAACTCATCAGATAACCCATCAACCCACAGACACAGCCCTCTGGGGCTGCCACAGGCAATAACCAGCAGGAGATGTGGCAAAGGAAAAGGGAGGGCATTTGTTCCTCTAATTTAATTCTGACTAAATGAGCAACTACAGTGAAGACAGGCAGATCAAATAGAAATTCTCGGCATCCATGTTAATGAAAACATCTACATTATAATTAAAGGTACAAAAAAAATCTCCTCTAGAATGTAGAGCCTGTAGAAGATGGGGTGGTTCACGCTGAACCAAATATAAAGCTGCCTGGAATCTGACCCCTGTGGCATTCAGCGGATTATTGATTCTTGCCGGTGGCAATAGTGGTAATGTTCAGAACTGAAAAAAATATTAACTATGATTCAATTCATTTAAGCCTTACCTTGGAAGAGGTGGAGAGAGGCAGAAATCTGAGAGAAGAGAGTCATATGTGGTAGTGCCAATTTCATTTTTTAAAAAAAAGGCTCCCAAGAGGCTCCTAACCATAGTAGGTACTGCCAGGATTAGAGGAATTAGAAGCATGCATGGACATAGTGATTATGTATATCTCTGCTTTCCGTGTAGTCTTATGAACAGACAGGAAGTAGACACTGAAGCTGGAAACAAAGGGCTTGGTGAGCCTCATGTGGTACAGAAAAGGCAAGGGTGACCCACCCCTCTATCCCCCAATCCACCTGACGCATAAAACTTTAAGACCTTCCAGGAGGCAATGGATACAAATATCTGTTCCCTAGGGGCTCATAGAACCAGCAGCAACCTTAACCTTATCAACAACAGCGCCCTCATTTTACAGGCGAGAAAAATTAAGACCCAGAGAGATGAAAGTACATCATCCAAGATTACAGGCAGTCACAGGTCTGCCATGAGACCGGAACACCCAACCAGAATATACCTCTTGGCAGGCAGAATTCTGAGATGACCCTGAATGACCCTCATCCTTGTATTGATACCATTCTCTCCCTTTCGAGTGTGAATATGATAGCACCTGTGGATATGATAGCACTCCTGTGATTGTTACATTTTAATGCCAAATCAAGATAATCCTGGGTGGGCCTGACCTAATTAGGTGAGTGCTTTAAAACGTTAGTCTCTGGCAGGTTGCAAAACAGGAAGTCTGAGAAATACATGCTGGCTTGCCTAGAAGAAAACAAACATCTACTCTGAGGACTGACTGAGGGCACCATGTGACAAGAAACGGAGGCGGGCCTCAGGAAGCCCAGAGAGCTGTCTCTGGCTGACAGCTAACAGGAATATGGGAACCTCAGTTCTACAGCTAGCAACAGGTAAGCTTAAAAGAGGACTCCAAGCCCCAAGTGAGAACTGAAGCCCCAGCCAATATCTTGATATCAGACTGGTAAGACATTGAACAGAAAACTCAGCCATGTCACGCTCAGGACTTCTGACTTACAGAAGTTCTAAGACAATAAATGAATAATGTTTTCAGCTGTGAAGTTTGTGGTAATTTGTTATGCAGCCAAGAAAAAACGAATTCACTCCTCAATAACTTATCTGGGTGGGGATTTTTTTATTTCAAGGAGCTGAAACTTTATAAAACCAGCTTGAGTAGAACCAAAAATGGTTTCAGGGGAGGGGCAGTTATAGTAAAGACACAGAAATCTCATAGAATCTGAGAACAACAACAAAAAACTAAGCTTGGGTTCTCATAAAAGCTTTTGTAATGGAATCAGCCACCTTACCCACCCATCCTACGGTGGATGCCATGTTCCAGCCATAGGAACTAGTCACAGTTACTTAAATATACTTCCCTCCTCTATGCCACAGTAGTAATTAAATTTTGTCTTGGGTGCCCAGGCTGCTTGACTGTCCATAGCTGCCTGGAGTGTTGTATTGAGGAGAGTTTTGAGACTGATGTTTGGAATCAGCAAGAATAATGAACTAGGGTAAGATTACAGGCAGTGATGGACCTGAGCCAAGGCAGGGAATGGTTGACAACCTGCATGTCATCTATTTGTTAACCCACGTCTGCCACTGTTTATGCTGTATCTTCAGCTTGAAATGGCTGCTCCTGGTGCTATCTTGCTACCCAAAACTACTCATTATTCAAGGCTTCTCCAAAAAGCCAATCTCAATTTCTCCTTACTCTCATCCATTAACAATTAAGAATTACTCTCTCTCTCCTCTTGGTCCTAGAGTACCTTCTTCCTACCCCTATTTTCAGATTTAATATCATTATGGCTTGAACTGGGCCTGCTACAAAGATATTTGAAGTCCTAACCCTTAATACCTCAGAATGTGACTTTTTTTGAAATAGGGTCTTTGCAGATGTGATTAGTTAAGATGAGGTCATACTGAAGTAGGGTGTGTCTTTAATTCAATATGACTGATGTCCTTATAAGAAGAGGAAAAGAGACACAGATACACAGACATTCCTATGGAAAGATGACCATGTGAAGATAGAGGCAGGGATTGTAATTACGCTGCTATGAGCCAAAGAATGCCTGGGGTTACCCAAAGCTGGAAGAGGCAAGATCTTCCCCTAGAGGCTTCCGAGGGAGAGTGAACCTGCTCATACCTTAATTTTGGATGTCCAGCCTCCAGAACTGTGAAAGAATAAATTTGTTTGTGTTACTTGTTATGGCAGCTCTGGGAAACTAATGCAGATATTCTATTGGTTTTGTGTAAATTTCTGTCTTCCTCATTAAATTCTAAGCTCCCTGAGTACAGAGTCCATGTTCTATTCATCTTTTTATCTTTCATGACAGTAAATTTTGGATAGATAAATAAGTGGATGGATGTATTTATTAACCCATTCATTCATTTGGCAAATATATAACGAGTACCTACTATGTGTCAGACACAACCCCAGGCCTTTGGGTATGTAGCAGAGAACAAAATAAATTTTTTAAAACGCTGACCTCAAGAACCTTATAAATGAATGAATTAAATATGGGTGGGTTGATGGCTGGCTGGCTGGATGGATGGACAGTGAACAATTACCAAAAGGAATTTTAGATCCTCTAATATGCGCAGGATTGGTTCAGGCATCTGAAATAACTAAACTTGCAGAATGCATTTAATAAATTCAGTTTCTATGGTTAAAGCTGTTGTTCTCAACTGGGGCAATTTTTCCCCCCATCCCCACCCTATGGGATGTTTGGCAGTGTCTGAAGACTTTTTGATTGTCACTAGTGGGAGGGAGTGCTACTAGCATCTAGGGAATAGAAGCTAGGACTACTGCTAAATGTCCTTCAACGCACAGAACAAAACCCACAGCAAAGAATTAACTGGCCCAAAATGTCAGTATTGAGGAGACTCAGTTGAGAAACCTTGAGTTAGAAATGTCCAGGGAACCTGGGGAAGATATAGGAAAACAAGTGAATCTGCAGCGTTTGCAATCAGCTAAACATTGTGCTGAGACATTTACTTATGTTAACGTGCTTAATCCCATTTTACAAATGATGAAACAAAGGCTCAGAATTTAAATAACTTTCCCAGGACCGAACATTTAGTAAGTTGTAATACCATCATTAAACCAGGTCTGACTCTCAGTGTTCCTTCCCTCCTATCACAGCTGCCTCATTCACTAGAACTTCCCTGACTTGAAATTGGAACTGAAGCTGAACCCTGGGGGTGAGGATATTAAATCTCAATCAGCAGACAATACTGAGGCTTCTGGGGACATTGGAGAGGAAAGAAAATTCCGGAGCACTTTTAAAAGGAGGAGTGAGGAGATTGAAAAACTGACCCTCTCCTAAAGCCATAAATCAGTTATAGGTATAGGTAATGAAAGGTAATTCTCTAATAATACAGGAGTTCCATAAACTAATGAGAACAATTGTGAAAGAGGAGGAGAGTTACTTGAAATGGAATCCCGAGAATGTAAAAGCTACAGCAAATAGAAAAAGATAAACATAAGAATTAACCTATAAGAGGGGCTAGAAATGCAATTTATGTATTTGTCCATTTACCTGGTATCTAGTAAGTGCCTACTTTGTGCCAGGCACTGTGCAAACGCTGGATTATATATTGGTGAACACATAAATGTGGCCCCTATTATCATGAAACTTACAGTCTGATGAAACTTATCAAAACACTGTCCCATAATAGGGGTATGTGTGTGTGTGTATAAATATACACATATTTCATCTCAATTAGATTTATTGGAAGTCAGGAAAGCAAAAGGCTATGATACAACCTCGAGTTTCCATGTTTTCTTCAATTATACAACCTCTGTCAGTCTCTACATGCTTTCTTCAAGGGTAACAGCATAATGATGATAATGATCTTTTTTCTTGTGTTCAAAAAATTGCTCAGCAGCCTCTGATGAGGTTTAAGGAGTTGGGGAAAAAAAAGAGAAAAGAGGACTGGGTTTGAAGTGGCACATTAGAGGAAATTATCTGGGAGGATTAAGCTCTTCAGAACCAGAGAGGCTCTTTCTAGAGTGACCTAGTTGAAATGATTTAAAATATATCATAATAGGCACTCTAACAATATTATAATCCTAATTTTCTTGTTGCTGTTCCCATCCTCATATCCCCCTCCCACGGAGAGCTTTGAAACATTCAGTTTTAAAACAAGTGATTAAGGAAAATTGCGGATTATTTTGGGGAGATCCCTGATAAATCTATGAAGCTGGTAAATTCTATCTTCAGAGTCCATTCATGCCCAGTGACTAGAAAGGTACTAGCCCCTTTCTAGAGGCTGTGCTCACTGAATATTTGCTGAATAGTAAGTGCTCACTGTATATTTGCTGAATGAATGAACACTCTTACCCTTCAGGAGCTTCTCCCATCCTTACAAGATACTCATTACCCTCCCACTCTTTGATGACTGCAGGGTCCTCTTGTGGTCCTGATACCAATCATTCATTCATGTGTTTAATGAGTACTTACTGTATGTCCGACATTATGTTATCAGAAACTTCATGAGAGAGGTATCATTATAGCCACTTCTGCTATTGGCTTATTTAGCTGTGTCATCTAGGAAAACACTCTAAATGTGCAGATGTGCACTCTACAATGGAAAACATCC
Source organism: Lagenorhynchus albirostris (assembly GCF_949774975.1). Classification (NCBI taxonomy): domain Eukaryota; kingdom Metazoa; phylum Chordata; class Mammalia; order Artiodactyla; family Delphinidae; genus Lagenorhynchus; species Lagenorhynchus albirostris. The sequence goes on from NC_083103.1 coordinate 29,171,323, forward strand.
ATTTTTTAAAAATGTAGTATATTTCAGCAAGAGGTCCTTCCTAGAAAAAGGAACAGACCTCTGCAATGAAAGAAATACAGCAAAGAATGCGTTTTGCCAAAAGAACACATCCCATCATTACCTATTCCCCCACGGCCACCTTCTCCTCCATGCACCCTCCCCTCCCCCGCAAGGCTGATTGCCAAAGAGAACAGAGATTGATGCAACCCAGAAAGCTCGGGTTAAAGAGAGACAGCATCTGAGAGGCCATCTGAGCCATCCAACCTCAAGCTAATAAGGAAAGCAGGCTATTTAGCACTTTTCTCAGTATAAGGAATAACATCAAAGCTCATGATACAATACAATGATGACTGTATTTAAAGTGAATTTCTATACAAGGCGAACACATTGCCAACTCCAGGGGCACCCTCATCCCACGTGCAACATTAGTACTATGAACTCTTATGAAACAGCTTAATATAGATCCATATGTAATGACAGCAGAAGAGGTCTACAATATTCTATTAAGGATAGAGAGCAATCTGAAAAACAATGTATTAAATAATTCCTTTTTGCATATATGTATACTATATACATTTATACATATATAATTAAAAGATAAACTGAGGGGCTTCCCTGGTGGCACAGTGGTTGAGAGTCTGCCTGCCGATGCAGGGGACACGGGTTCGTGCCCTGGTCCGGAAAGATCCCACATGCCGCGGAGCGGCTGGGTCCGTGAGCCATGGCCACTGAGCCTGCGCATCCGGAGCCTGTGCTCCGCAACGGGAGAGGCCACAGCAGTGAGAGGCCCGTGTACCGCAAAAAAAAAAAAAAAAAAAAAAGATAAACTGAGGCATATTAAATATTTTAAGGGTTTACTTGAGCAAAACTCAATTTGAAATCAGGCAGCATCCAATCTGGCAGATGAAAAGGAGCCCCAAGGAGCTGTACGAAATAAAGTCTTTGATGGGCAGAAGGAAACAAGAGCAAGGAAGTTATACCAGGCAAAAACGTGGCTTTGTTGTTGCAAGGTTACTTTCCTTTAGGGGCTGGCAGGGGTCTAGGAGTCATATCACCTAACTAGTGCTGATCAGGTGATTCCTGATTGGCTGGTTTAAGATTCTGTTTCTGGGGAGCCAAAACTAATTAAGTCGGTTTGGTGACATGGGGCTCAGCATTCGGGACTCCCATTTTGGGCCTGTCATCTTGTTTTTAGCAAAATGTACATATATACATATAGAAATAATGATTCAATCTCTATAATATCAGTTTTAAATCTTTTTGTGTATTTTATCACTCATTTTTATATTTTTAAAATATTTCTTAGCTCTGTCTACCTACCTATCTATCTACCTCTACCTATTATTAGAATTTCAGCTCCAAGAAAGCAAAAACCTTGCCTCTTTCATTTACAGCAGTATTACCAGTGTCTGAACAGTGTGGCATATAGTATATAATTTCAATAATTATGTATTGAAAGGAAAAAATAAATGAGTACATTTGTAAATGGAAAGAAAAAAACTTGGACGAAAACTGTAGTCACCTTGGGGCCAGGAAGCTTGGTAGGTGAAAAGAAAAGAAGGTATGAGGGAATCTATTTACTTAATATTCTTTTATATTTTATGAAAGTTCTACAATAAGCAAGTATTTATAAAACTAAAAAAATAGACAGTGAGGTTTTATAAAGATTTTTATAATGAAATTTGATCAGTTTATACAACGATTACAATTCAACTTTTTACAGTTGAATTAAAAGTCCTACAACATGAAGATAACCACCCCTAACCAAACAGTATGTGAGAAGAAGAGGCTTGGGTACACAAATAAAAACTGACAGAAAATGGGAGGGGAAGAACACAGACTAGATTCAATCATCATCAACAAATAATTGTGTCATCTTTAGAAATTCCCGCGTTAAAACTTCTAGGTAGGTGGTCCCTTCTGAACTACTCTAGGGAAGTGCCTAGAGCTGGAAGGTGGTTAAACCATATGGAACTCTGTCTTTTAAAAGATTTCTGAGTGTGCCACACATTACATTAGACCCTTGAGTTACAAGGATTCATAAGGTTCCTTTCCTGCCTCCAAAAAAGAGCTTAACATCTCACAGATAAGACAGATAAGTGAATAGAAGTATTGCAATACAATGTACCAATAGTTGAAAACATTGCTCTTGAAGCAGAAGCTACATTAGTTCAAATCATGGTTTATCGTATTGCAATTTAGCATTTTGAAGAATGAATAGGAGTTTCCGTATTAAAGAGAGTTGGATAGTTTTTGGTGAGTAATCACGGTCCTTCTTGTAGCAGCAACTAACGCTCTTGAACTTTTGATATACAGACGCTGGCTGGGATCCTAATGTGTGTCTAGGAAGGAGGGAGAGTATCAAGAATGTATCCCACTTCCTGAAGCCCTTCTTGTCTAATCTTATGTGATTAGCTAATATGAAAAAATACATAATAAAAGGTAATGATTACCTTGCTTTTTACTTGCCTCAAGATTAATATTTTAATTTTTGCTCAAAACCCTAATCCTTTATTGTAAAATGATGGATAGGTCATACCTATGATGGATAGGTAAAATGATGGAAGAATAGAGTTTGCTCTTTCCCAAATTGTACCACATGGAGAGGTGGACATGCTATTATTTAGAATAAGAGTTATCAATGGGCAAAGTCTCTTACCAACACCTCCACCATTTCACGTTCTTACTATACAGAGCTACTTGCAATTCTGCAAACACTTAACATACTATTTAGGGTTTCCACTCCCTTTCCCACTCGCAGCAAAACTCTATTCAGAAATTACCTCCTCTCTGAAGACTTCTCCAGCTCTCCAATAGAGTCTATCACTAGTCCCTTTCTTTATGTTAATTCTGTCCATTTTTGGTCTTCTCTAATAATCCCTAATTCACTATAATGCAGTTTCTTATTTATATGTCCCTTCCTTCCTACCACACAATCAGATCCTGGAGGATAGAGATCACTGAACTTTGTATTTTCAGTACCTACAACCTTGTCTGGGACAGTTGTGGTGTCTAGAACAACAGAGAGGATTTGTACAACAGAGAGGAATTCTTGAGCCAGCATCATCAGTTCAGAGACAGTGTTTATATAAATAACAAAGCCCAGACACAGGTAATCTTTTCTCCACCCATACTGAATATCTCATTCTAGTACTCAAAATTCCAGTGTCCTAAGTCATTGTGTTTTAAACCTAATTATCAAACCCTTCTATACTCAAAACTCACACTTATTTCAATGGTTCCAGTCCTTATGAGTGGTACCATGACCCAGACAGTTGCCCAAACCAGAATCTTACGAGGGTGACATTGATTCTTTATTTTCCCAGCTGTTTTTTGCTCTCATTCTGATAATCTTGCCATGAGTTCCCTTTAGAAGAACCTCTGCTGGTCAACTCTCAGCCCAAGGGCTCTGGGAGAGCAGTCTTTAGCGGAGGTGCCCATAACCTGGTCTAGGCCGAATCAGGCTTATTATTTTACTGGCCACAGTGATTGATTCCAGGAAAAGGAGCGTGATCTAAGTCAGAAGAGCAGTGTGGAAGTCTGAGTTTTGTGACTGTTATTTTGCCTTTTGGAGAAGTGGAACTCTCCTTCATAGGACTTAATGCTGGGACAACTTTAGCCTATCAACTACCGTTCATTGGTATTGAGTACAGACCACTTTGCCACAAACCACTCGAGTAGCTGCATGACTTTTGCCTCAACCTTCTGCCCTGGTACTGCCCCGCTCCAACCCAGTCTCTACCCAAAGTGACTTTTCTAAAATGCATAATATGATCATATTACTGCCTCCCTTAAAATCTTTCAGTATCTCCCCATTATTGCCTGGAATAATAACTTCCAAAACTAATACCACATGCAAGGTATACTGTATATAGACTTTTTAATTTTCTGTTTGTTAGCGTATTTTGACCTCCTAAAAAACCATTCTGCCTGGGGAGACACTTCCCCCTAGTTGGGCTAGCCAATTCATAGAGAGCAAGGACTGAGCCTGGGGCAGGCCTTTAGTATACAAACTACCCAGTCCAGAGCCTTATCTCCTCTATCTGGCCCATATACCCCAGGAGGCAATATTCCTCTGCCTCAATTATCCTAGGGTCAGATACCAGGCAACTAGAGACCATTCCTATAGCCCAAAGCCCTCCATAATTTTTCAAACTAGCGGGTCCTATGCTGTTTCCATTGCCCTGTCTTCCTTTTCCAAGGAAACCCAGTAAGGGCTCTGGCCTAAACCTTTGCCTGGTCCCTGTCTTCTCTCTCCTGACCACCCCCCCGACCCGGTGTTTTCCCACGTGGCCCTGCATAGTATGCCATGTCCTCTGTCTCTAGGACTTGTGAATACAATAAACTTGGTTTTCCTGAGTCTTCTCATCTGTTTCCTCTTATGAGAATACTTGACTGACCATCTCATATAAAAATACCAAACACAAGTTCCCTACTTACGTCTCTAACTTTAATGCTACTCTCCTCACCTGTACTCTTCTCTCCAGCCACGCTGAACCACAAGCAATCCCCTAAAAGCACTATGACCTCTCTCTTCCCCTGATTTTTGTCCAGGCATTTCCCTTGTTTGGGAATTATTTTCCTAGTGCTTTTCCCATTCCTATCCAATTCCACCTAGCATCTCCTACTTGTTCTTAAAACTCTGCTTAGACATTTGTGTGTCTGGAAGACTTTCCTACTGCACTACCCCCAAGTCTGGGTGAAGTACTCCTCCTGGGTGGTGCCTAATAATCTCATGAACACCTGTCTCACAGCACTTATCACTGAACTATAATTTCCTGGCTTAATTTTTCTGTTTCCTCCATATACAGGAAATACCAAGAAGGCAGGAACTGTGCCTTACTTGGTGTCACACCCCCAGTATCTGATACAGGGCTTGGCATAAAATCAGTACCTAATAAACATCTGTTGACTACATGATAAGTGGCATAGTAACTTGAAAAAATATTCTATATAAAAGTTGATAAATATTTCCTCCTAAAGATGGGACTTAACTTTAGCTGCTGCCTCCCCCAGAGCTAAGAGCAGGTCTCATTGCAGCGGAGGGAAAAAATACGCAGGAACAGATGATGAGGCATATGTAGCTCCTTGCTCTTTTCCTGCAGCAAGAATTCACTTTCACTTTCAGGTAGGCCCAGGCTGCCGTGCAGTCTATTCCATGGCCTCCTCGGGGAGCCCAGAGAGAAGACAACTTGACAGCAAGTGAAAGAACCAAGTTCTGATGAAGAAAAGGGGCTTTACCACTGCATCACTAGTCCAGCCACAGTGCCAAGCACCCGGATTTGCTGGGTGATGGAGAGGAGTAAAGGCGACTAACAGACAAGGCCAAGCCAGTGGTTCAGCTTCCAGGAAGGAAAGAGCAGCAGATTTTCCCTGGCTACACGCTACAGGGAGGAGGGGTGGGGGTGAGAAGGATGGATAAGGTTAAGGAAGCTAACCTTACCCCAGATTTGGGCAACGCAAGCCTTTCCACACAAGTCTGTTCAAAGTACCCTTTGCTGAGGGCCTATCCTAAGCCCATTGCCGCCAGTAAGCCTTTCCTAACTCTCCAGCCTATGGTAATCTCTCTGGCTCTCCTACCAGCTACCATAGCACCTACTGACCACATATTCGTCGCATTGGTACTAAGTACTGGCCACTTTGCCACAAGCAGCTCTGGCTGAGTGACCATGCATTTTATTTAACTAAGGAAGCAGGTCCTGACTTACCTCCCCAACTGAATTAAAAGGTCGGGGATCACACTGTGTTCTTCTTTATATGTCTTTATATGTCACAGCATTAAGCACAGTGCTAAGTTTGAGATACCAAGAATCACTCAATAAATCAGACTTGAGTCTGATTTATTCATTCATCAAAAGTCTCACTATAGCAGAATCTATTACATGGACACAGTCAAGGCTTCCTATAGGAATCAGCTTCTTCTGACCTGAGGATACCCAAGTATCAGTGGCAGATCTTCACTTTACCCTCAACCAAATGACATCTGATAGGTTGGATCAGGTGCTGGGAAATATGAGCCCCTGCATGGATCTTATATCATATGCCATCCACCTATGAGCTCTTATGTTGACAGTTCATAGTCTGCAATGCTATCCACAGAGTGCCTGGAGTACTACTGCTGCTAGTTCTTGCCTGGTTTGAATGGGGTCGAGATGTAGGTTACTTAAGTCACAGTGAGATTTCTATTTTTCCAGAAAAAGGACATGGCCTCAGTTCTCTGGCAAGTGTGAGTGGACCTATTGTCCCGTGATATGGAAATCGATATATATTTAAGGTTCTTACCATATTCAAAGGAGGATGCTCTAAGCCCTAAGCTCAAGGATGATTGAGATACTGGTCTCCACTCTCAGAGAGACTGCAGTCTAGAACTCATGCTTAGCAAATTGTGAATTGACCAGATAATAGGCGTTCAGAAAAGGGAGCAACCACGTCAAAGGGAAAGGGGCTTGAATCATGCCCCAGGGGATCCTTGGGGTTCAGTTAGTGAAAGAGGTCAGTTAGTGAGAGGTCATTCCAGGCCAAGAAAACTGAGAAAGTCCAGGTGTAAAAGTAGGAATGTGTCAGACTTTTTAAGGAATAGTGTGAAAACCAATCATTTGCAAAATAGTTAAGTAAATGGATGGTTATTCATGTAACAAAAATTTACTGTAGGAGTCTCTGAGAAAATCTGGACCTATTACTAGTTGTTTTAGAGAGTTGTTGGAAATCTGCATTCCATCTTTTAGGTGTTTGCAATATGAAATGCTTGTGAGACACTGCATTCAGTGCTGAGTGGTGGAACAGGGCTTCTTGAACTTTAGTACACACGAGGCATCTGGGAATCATGTCAACATGCAAATTCTGCTGCACTGTATCAGGGGACGTTCCTGAAATCCTACATTTCTAACTAGCTTCTAGATGACGTGATGCTCCTTGTCTGTGGGCACACTTCGGACAGAAAATTACAAGAGCATCTTTCACTTTGTTGATGTAACTCCTATTTGTCACCACAGATTTCTTATTAAACATACTAGATGATAGACTCTTTGGGGGGAAAGACAATATTTTCTAAAATGTGTACAGTGATAATCAATGTTTTTTAAAAGGTGTAAAATAATAACTATATACTCAACATTTTTGGTGGCAGCTCACCATAAAATGTAGAGTTCAATTCAAACAGAAATGAAGAAATTTTATGGCTTATGACAGGGGTCACCAAATTTCCACCATGGGCCAAATTCAGGCTTCCACCTGTCTTATAAGTAGAGTTTTATTGGAACGCATGGCTCCTTTTATGCTCTAATACTAGAGATAGTTGCTACAGAGACCATACGGTCCTCAAAGCCTAAAATATTTACTATCTGGCCCTTTATAGACAATTTGCTGACCCCTGGTGATTTCTGAGTATCTCACTAGCTCTGAACTTAGACACCTAAGCTGCCCTCTAATCTCTTTGCTCTGAAGTCCAAATGTCTTTCTCAGGACACTGCTGTGAAGGGGCAAAAAAGGCCTCCTCAATTCTCTTGACAGGAGAAAGATTGGACTTGCCGAGGAAAGACCCACATCATGTGGCAGTTGGGGGAGATCGTGGGAGACTTGAGTCCGGAGGGCTCACATGACACTCTTGGCAAAAATGCAAAACCCTTGTAACATATTTATTTCCTTGTTATCAGGTACAAACTAATACATGCTGGTTCACGACTGGTGAGTAGGTTCAGGAGGAAAGCTAAGGCAAAGCAGCCTTACTCTGTGGGTGTGTGATTACTCTTACCCATCCTGGAACCCAAACCAAACTTTGCGGTCTGGCCCACCTCACTTGGTAAGAAGCCAATTCTCCTGAGAGTCTTTGTTTCAGATTAGAGAGTGTCTATTCCAAACCTGGCATACAACTGCAAGAGCTTTAAAAGTACAGGAAGTAAACCCCTGCCCAACTGCCTGGGAAATTTGGACAGTCCCAGAAAAGAGACATTTGTCTGGACTAACCTGTGGCTTTGGCCTAGATTGGTGGCCAGCGGAGATCAAACGAAAATGAGAAAGGATGCATGCTAAGGAGGGGCGGGGGTGAAAGTAAGGTTCCTCTAAATGTTGAATACAAGGAAAAACAGAGGCCTCCCAAGACTTAAACTGTAAAATCAACAGAAAATGTATCAGAGCAAAAATATGAGAATTCACATTAAAGATTCAGAAGAGTTTTTCCAGGCACATAAGACTTGACACTAACCCAGAGGAAATTATCAACACATTTAAAGGGGAAAATATGTCTGGCAACAGAGGGGCTGTGCAGCAACAGAAGCAGAGGAGGGAAAAAGTCTGGGGGTTAATATTGGTGATGCCCATCTTTGCCCGTACCAGAGAAGAGGGTGCCTGAGACAAGGGGCTTAACTCATCTCTTTGGGGGATTTCTTACTTCCTTTCCCCCTCCTTCCCTCCTTCCCTCTCCCTTCATTCCTCGTTCTCTTTCTCCCATCCACTTCCTCCCTCCCTCTCCTTCTTTCCCTCTCACTTTTCCACAAATATGTATGAACTGTATATTCTCTGTCAGGACCTCTGCTTTAGAGGTTGAGAATACAAAGTTAAAAAAATTTGAGTCTCTGCTCCCAGAAAGCTTAGACGTCTAGTGGTAGAGACTGGCATTAATAAAACAATAACACATATAAATAAATAATTGCTGTAATGAATACCTGTGATAAATGTTACAAAGCCACAGACAAAGCACAACCCTACCTTGGGGCCTTTACACTTGCTGTTCCTCTTGTTTGGAACCATTTTTCTCCAGATATCCTTAAAGCTCTCCCCTCACTTCCTTCAGGTCTGCTCAAACATCATTCTATCAGTGAGACATGCCCTGATAATCCTGGTATAAAACAGCCATTTCCTCCTTCCCCACCTCCCTTAATGCCACTTATGTTTTCTCTATTATACTTATTACTTTTAGATGTTATATATATATATATGTATATATACATATATGTATACATATGTATATGCACATATGTGTACATAGGCGTGCAGTGTGTGTATAACGTTCTGTTTTCCATTGGTTGTTCCTCCCACTGTTTGTCTCTCTCCAAGAAGGCTACAGGACACAGAATTTGCTTTGTTCACTGCTCTGCTGTATCCCTAATACCCATAAGAGGCACTAATACAGGTTTATTAAAAAACGAATAAAACTACAGATGATTGGAAATCATGTATTACACACATTTTTTAAAGAGTAGTAGGGTATATGCCCAGTACTGGGATTGCTGGGTCATATGGTAGTTCTATTTTTAGTTTTTTAAGGAACCTCCATACTGTTCTCCATAGTGGCTGTATCAATTTACATTCCCACCAACAGTGCAAGAGGTTTCTCTTTTCTCCACACTCTCTCCAGCATTTATTGTTTGTAGATTGTTTTTGATGACGGCCATTCTGACCGGTAGGAGGTGATGCCTCATTGTAGTTTTGATTTGCATTTCACATTTCTCTAAAGATGTGGCACACATATACAATGGAATATTACTCAGCCACAGAAAGAAACAAATTGAGTTATTTGTAGTGAGGTGGATGGACCTAGAGTCTCTCATACAGACTGAAGTAAGTCAGAAAGAGAAAAACAAATACCGTATGCTAACACATATATATGGAATCTAAAAAAAGAACAAGAAAGGTTCTGATGAACCTAGGGGCAGGACAGGAATAAAGACGCAGACATAGAGAATGGGCTTGAGGACACGGGGAGGGGGAAGGGTAAGCTGGGACAAAGTGAGAGAGCAGCATGGACATATATACACACTACCAAATGTAAAATAGATAGCTAGTGGGAAGCAGCCACATAGCACAGGGAGATCAGCTTGGTGCTTTGTGACCACATAGAGGGGTGGGATAGGGAGGGTGGGAGGGAGACACAAGAGGGAGGAGATATGGGGATATATGTATATGTGTAGCTGATTCACTTTGTTATAAAGCAGAAACTAACACACCACTGTAAAGCAATTATACTCCAATAAAGAAGTTTTTTAAAAAAATAAATAAAGAGTAGTAGGAGTTAACTAAGATAAGAGAGAAAAAAGCCACTGCAGGAAGAGAAGAGCAGGTAAGGTTTTGGAGAGTAAAAGCAAACCAAGAAGCTAGAGTGAAGCTGAGGAAAACTCATGTCAGACTTTATGGAACAAGTTCTTTTTTCCCCTTTATTCCAAGAGCAATTTGAAACCACTGAAGGTTTTAAGCCAAGAGATTTATGTTCAGATATGCATTTTTAACACGGTAGCCCAGCTATCCATTGGATAGTGGCTCAGTTATCAGCAAGATGCCACAAAGCATTTCAGTCATGCCGCAGGCTCCCCTTTCTCTGATTCCCTACTCACCGAACTCGCTTCCGATTAGAATTTGGCTTTCTAGAATTTGACAGAGACCATGATGTGCATTTCTTAATATACATGAGAGAGATGTGCTTCAAAATAAATTAATAGGTGAGTATTCTGTGTTATCTGTCAGTCTCTTTGAGCTCAGGTCCCGAGAGAGCCTCTTGAGAGATGAATCCTGCCTCCTTGACAAACCACGTTTCTAAAGCAATAGAGCCAAGGGTCGGACCTTGACCTCATTCACCTGGCCAAGATGAATGTCCACCTTGCAGCCCCTTGGCGGCCCACCAGCAAGCCTACCCTGATTAACCCCTACCTCAACCCTGCCTGCCACCCAAATCTTTGGGCTGTTAAGTAGAAAATCACTGTTTCATTCTGAGCCAGGCCTGGGAGGGCTTATATAAAACTCTGGGCCAGTGTAAAACTCAGCTCACCTGGTGGCTGACCCTCAAAGAAGGAGGAGCCATGCTGAAGGAAAAGTGGTGGTTCAGCAACTCTGGATTTTCTTGGGGAACCCTAAAGGAGTACCCAGAAAGATCATTATTGTGGGTGATGACAAAAGTAACGTATAAGGCATTTGCGTGAAAGCAAATTAAACTAGTTACTCTGAGGCTCTGCTGAGCTTATTTGGAAAGAAATTTGCATGCTGAAAATGTGAAGCACAAACAATGAGCTAGCCACACTCATGAAAGCGCTGAAAGGGCCTTCTGAACAGTGAGGTGCCCATGACAGTTTGGAAAAGTAACCATCATTTTCCCTTAATACAGCTCTGTTCCACAAGTTTCTTCCTGCCAGAACGTCTAAGGAGAAAAACCACTGTACATCTTCCAAGATCCTCCAACACCCACTCCAAGTCTAGCCCTGAAATCAAAGTTCTCCAGGTCAGCAGGACAACCCTCACGGTCTGGAATACCAAAGTAAACAAAACAACACTGAGAGAATTCTTCATACGTGGCATCTGGGACACCCATGTTTTTTGCCTTCTAATTACCTAAGATAAAAGCCACTTCCTCCAAGACTGGGTGTTAACAGACATGAATTTTACCCCCAGCTTTGCTACTGGCTGGCTATGAGATGTTGAAAAGCAATCTGAGCTATAGTAGATGATATTCATTTGTTTATTCATTCAACACCTTTTGATTCTTTACCTAATGCCAGGCCCCATGCTATGTTCTTAGGAAATAAAGATGAATAAGAGAAATCCTTCTCCTCAAGTTGCTCCAAGTTCCTTCAGGGAGATAGGCAAGGAAAGCAAACGTAACAACAGCAGCACAAGAAGCTCTATACCAGAAATATGTCCAGGGTATTAAGTGGGCTTCGAGACCAGCGAAACTTTGCCTGCCGGAGGCTGGAAATGCTTCCAAGAGGATGCGGCAGCTGAACTGAGATTTGAAAGAAGAGTTATAGTTCAGCAGGGCAGTAGGGTGGACCTTAGGGAATGGAGGATATTTCAAGCAAAGGGCACAGCGTGAGCGATGGTGTTGAGGTAAGAAAACAGGTGTTTTGGTGAGAGAAGCTGCAAATCTTAAATCTTCAAGAGAACCACAGATGGCATGAGTTGTGCAGGCTGAAGATGAATAAAAGGCAGAGGAAAGAACATTGTACCTTATGCTGTGGTCTTCGACCATTTCCCCCGGCACTCAGTCTTCCTGGGCATGCAGACTACCCTTTCTGCCAACCCATTACTCTGCCTGAGCGTTTTCTCTGGTCTCAGGGGCAGGTTCTGCCCATGCGCAGAGTGGACTGAAGTACTGAGGTGTTAAAGCCACAGGCACAGATACCACCAATGATGATGGTAACTGGCTGATAAATGCCAAACAAACTCAGCCTCTGAGACAGTTTCTACACAGGTCCGTGTGGTCCCCAGTGTGCTCATAAACACACATATTACTTCCTCTCTTCCCTGCATCACTTCCACTCTTGCCTAATATTGCTCCCTGGGATCTTTGTCTTACCTTGGGTTTCCCTCAAAGATTTCAGTGCAAGTAATTTGGTGATATCCACAGCATGTGTAGCATAGCAATTACTTAGGTGTTCACCTCTTGAGGGTTGTGATGGAATACAGGTGGAAGGCTTATGCAATAGCTCTACTATTTTAAAGAAATGGAGGCAATATTAATTATAAAGATGGCTGGCTTGTTTTATTGGCAAGTTTCAGAGAACTTGAAAAAACATACGATAGATCAGCCAACTATCTACTCAGGGCATGATGTGAAAGGTAGAGGGTCTCCATTGCAACATTAAGAGACTTAATTCCTTGCAGTTGCAAGGCAGGCTATGCTGAAGATCAGGCCCAAGATCTGATTGTAAGAATGATAGAGTTACAAAGGAAACTGAATTTACAGCTCCTGCAGGGCCCCTATGCAAGGGTCAGGACCCCAAAGGGAAGGAGTGAGACCCTGAGAACAGGAATGAGGGAATTTTGGTGTATGTCTTTGAGAACACTCAAACCTCAGATTCCCCCTCAGGTGTCTCTGGGATGGCAGGAGAAGCTGCTTTCCCATGGGTAGAGTGAATTTTCCATCACCTGGAGACCATGCAAAGCCCTGATTTGAAGTAGACTCATCACAATATGATATCCTCCTCAGGATCTGCCCTTGTCTCACTTCATTGTTTTGAGAAGAGTTGGAAATGTATTTGGCCAATCAGGAAAATTATTATTGGATGATTTGTGCCTTTTACTGTATACAGTTAGAAGAACGCTTATTTTTTTGACTATTGTGTATGGATTCACTGGATTTTAAGATTGATTTTATTATAAAGATTTATGCCCCTGTGTTTTATTTACTTAATGAAGGCAAAAAAGAGGCAAAGATAAATATAACCTTAATGAGTTCATTTTTCAAATAAGATAGTACAATAATGTCAAAATACATAGAATATTTCAATCATTACAGAAAATTATATTGGACAGCAATGGCCTATAGATATATAGGATATATAACATCAAGTCTCAGCACGGCCCATGCAGGTATTTAAGGAAAAGGGAAGCAAGACCAAACAGCAAAATGGCAATAACTTGGGATTTAAGGTTATTACTAATAGACTGTAAACATTCCAGAATCAAGGTAGATGGGCAGCTAACAAAGATACTGCTTGACTTACATAACAAAAAATATAAAAATAAAATACAATTCTCAAAACTTACTAATAACTCTCAAACCAACAAAAATGGGCAAAATATATGGACAGATGTGTTACCAGTGAAGATGGAAGCACGGCAAATAAGCACATGAAAAGAGGGTCAACTTCATTAGTCATCAGGAAATGCAAATTAAAAAAATGAGATACCATTATACACTTATTTTTTTAACATCTTTATTGGAGTATAATTGCTTTTTTTTTTATTGAAAGTTTTTTTATTTTTATTTTTTAACATATTTATTGGAGCATAATTGCTTTACAATGGTGTGTTAGTTTCTGCTTTATAACAAAGTGAATCAGCTATACATATACATATATCTCCATAACTCCTCCCTCTTGAGCCTCCCTCCCACCCTCCCTATCCTACCCCTCTAGGTGGTCACAAAGCACCGAGCTGATCTCCCTATGCTATGCAGCTGCTTCCCACTAGCTATCTATTTTACATTTGGTAGTGTATGTATGTCCATGCCACTCTCTCACTTCGTCCCAGCTTACCATTCCCCATGTCCTCAAGTCCATTCTCTACATCTGTGTCTTTATTCCTGTCCTGCCCCTAGGTTCTTCAAAACCTTTTTTTTTTTTTTAGATTCCATATGTATGTGTTAGCATATGGTATTTGTTTTTCTCTTTCTGACTTACTTCACTCTGTATGACAGGCTCTATGTCCATCCACCTCACTATAAATAACTCAATTTCATATCTTTTTATGGCTGAGAAGATTCCATTGTATATATGTGCCACATCTTCTTTATCCATTCATCTAGTGATGGACACGTAGGTTGCTTCCATGTCCTGGCTACTGTAAATAGTGCTGCAATGAACACTGTAGTACATGACTCTTTTTGAATTATGGTTTTCTCAGGATATATGCCCAGTAGTGGGATTGCTGGGTCGTATGGTAGTTCTATTTTTTGTTTTTCAAGGAACCTCCATACTGTTTTCCATAGTGGTTGTATCAATTTAAATTCCCACCAACAGTGGAAGAGGATTCCCTTTTCTCCACACCCTCCCCAGGATTTTTTGTTTCTAGATTTTTTGATGATGGCCATCCTGGCCAGTGAAATGTGATACCTCATTGCAGTTTTGATTTGCATTGCTCTAATGATTAGTGTCGCTGAGCATCCTTTCATGTGTCTGTTGGCAATCCGTATATCTTCTTTGGAGAAATGTCAATTTAGGTCTTCTGCCCATTTTTGGATTAGGTTGTTTGTTTTTTGATATTGAGCTGTACGAGCTGCTTATATATTTTGGAGATTAATCCTTTGTCAGTTTCTTCATTTGCAAATATTTTCTCCCATTCTGAGGGCTGTCTTTTTGTGTTCTTTATGGTTACCTTTGCTGTGCAAAAGCTTTTAAGTTTCATTAAGTCCCATTTGTTTATTTTTATTTTTATTTCCATTTCTCTAGGAGGTGTGTCAAAAAGGATCTTGCTGTGATTTATGTCATAGAGTGATCTACCTATATTTTCCTCTAAGAGTTTTATAGTGTCTGGCCTTACTTTTAGGTCTTTAATCCGTTTTGAGATTTTTTTGTGTATGGTGATAGGGAGTGTTCTAATTTCATTCTTTTACATGTAGCTGTCCAGTTTTCCCAGCACCACTTATTGAAGAGGCTGTCTTTTCCCTATTGTATATTCTTGCCTCCTTTATCAAATATAAGGTGACCATATGTGCATGGCTTTATTGCTGGGCTTTCTATCCTGTTCCATTGATCTATATTTCTGTTTTTGTGCCAGTACCATATTGTCTTGATTACTGTAGCTTTGTAGTATAGTCTGAAGTCAGGGAGCTTGATTCCTCCAGCTCCGTTTTTCTTTCCCAAGACTGCTTTTGTTATTAAGGGACTTTTGTGTTTCCATACAAATTGTGAAATTTTTTGTTCTACTCCTGTGAAAAATGCCATTGGTAGTTTGACAGGGATTGCATTGAATCTGTAGATTGCTCTGGGTAGTATAGTTCATTTTTGCAGTGTTGATTCTTCCCATACAGGAATGTGGTATATCTCTCCATCCGTTAGTATCATCTTTAATTATTTTCATCAGTGTCTTATAATTTTCTGCATACACGTCTTTTGTCTCCTTAGGTAGGCTTATTCCTAGGTATTTTATTCTTTTTGTCGCAGTGGTAAATGGGAGTGTTTCTTTAATTTCTCTTTCAGATTTTTCATCATTACTGTACAGGAATGCAAGAGATTTCTGTGCATTAACGTTGTATCCTGCTACTTTACCAAATTCACTTGACTAGCTCTAGTAGTTTTCTGTTAGCATCTTTAGGATTATCTATGTATAGTATCATGTCGTCTGCAAACAGTGACAGTTTTACTGCTTCTTTTCCAATTTGGATTCCTTTTCTTTCTTTTTCGTCTCTGAGTGCTATGGCGAAGACTTCCAAAACTATGTTGATTAATAGTGGTGAGAGTGGGCAACCTTGTCTTGTTCCTGATCTTAGTGGAAATGGTTTCAGTTTTTCACCATTGAGAATGATGTTGGCTGTGGGTTTGTCATATATGGCCTTTATTATGTTGAGGTAAGTTGTCTCTATGCCTACTTTCTGGAGGGTTTTTATCATAAATGGATGTTGAATTTTGTCCAAAGCTTTCTCTTCATGCATTGAGATTATCATATGGTTTTTATTCTTCAATTTGTTAATATGGTGTATCACATTGATTGATTTGCATATACTGAAGAATCCGTGCATTCCTGGGATAAACCCCACTTGATCATGGTGTATGATCCTTTTAATGTGCTATTGTATTCCGGTTGCTAGTATTTTGTTGATGATTTTTGCATCTATGTTCATCAGTGATATTGGCCTGTCATTTTTTGTGACATCTTTGTCTGGTTTTGGTATCAGGATGCTGGCCTCATAAAATGAGTTTGGGAGTGTTCCTCCCTCTGCTATATTTTGGAAGAGTTTGAGAAGGATTGGTGTTAGCTCTTCTATAAATGTTTGAGAGAATTCACCTGTGAAGCCACCTGGTCCAGCTTTTGTTTGTTGGATGATTTCTATTCACAGTTTCAATTTCCGTGCTTGTGATTGGTCTCTTTATATTTTCTATTTCTTCATGGTTCTGTCTTGGAAGGTTGTGTTTTTCTAAGAATTTGTCCATTTCTTCCAAGTTGTCAACTTTATTTGCATAGAGTTGCTTGTAGTAATCTCTCATGATCCTTTATATTTCTGCAGTGTCAGTTGTTACTTCTTTTTCATTTCTAATTTTGTTGATTTGAGTCTTTCCCCTTTTTTTCTTGGTGAGGCTGGCTGATGGCTTATCAATTTTGTTTATCTTCTCAAAGAACCAGCTTTTAGTTTTATTGACCTTTGCTATTGTTTCCTTCATTTCTTTTTCATTTATTTCTGATCTGATCTTTATGATTTCTTTCCTTCTACTAACTTTGGGGTTTTTTTGTTCTTCTTTCTCTAATTGCTTTGGGTGTAAGTTTAGGTTGTTTATTTGAAATGCTTCTTGTTTATTGAGGTAGGATTGTATTGCTATAAACTTTCCTCTTAGAAATGCTTTTGCTGCATCCCATAGGTTTTGGGTCGATGTGTTTTCATTGCCATTTGTTTCTAGGTATTTTTTGATTTCCTCTTTGATTTCTTCAGTGATCTCTTGGTTATTTAGTAGTGTATTGTTTAGCCTCCATGTGTTTGTATTTTCTACAGTTTTTATCCTGTATTTAATATCTAATCTCATAGCGTTGTGGTTGGAAAAAATACTTGATACAATTTCAGTTTTTTAAAATTTACCAAGGCTTGATTCATGACCCAAGATATGATCTCTCCTGGAGAATGATCCATGAGCACTTGAGAAGAAAGAGTATTCTGTTGTTTTTGGATGGAATGTCCTATAAATATCATTTAAGTCTATGTTGTTTAATGTGTCATTTAAAGCTTGTGTTTCCTTATTTATTTTCATTTCGAATGATATTTCCATTGTTGAAATGGGTTGTTAAAGTCCCCTACTATCATTTTGTTACTGTTGATTTCCCGTTTATGGCTTTTAACATTTGCCTTATGTATTGAGGTGCTCCTCAATACATAAATATATACATAAATATTTACAATTCTTACATATTCTTCTTGAATTGATCCCTTGATCATTATGTAGTGTCCTTATTTGTCTTTTGTAATAGTCTTTATTTCAAAGTCTATTTTATCTGATATGAGAATTGCTACTCCAGTTTTCTTTTGCTTTCCATTTGTATGGAATATCTCTTTTCCATTTCTCACTTTCAGTCTGTATGTGTCCCTAGGTCTGAAATGTGTCTCTTATAAACAGCATATATTCAGGTCTTGTTTTTGTATCTCTTCAGCCACTCTATGTATTTTGGTTGGAGTATTTAATCCAATTACATTTAAGGTAATTATCGATATGTATGTTCCTATTACCATTTTCTTAATTATTTTGGGTTTGTTTTTGTGGGTCTTTTCCCTCTCTTTTATTTCCTGCCTAGAGAAGTTCCTTTAGCACTTGTTGTGAAGCTGTTTTAGTGGTGCTGAATTCTCTTAAATTTTGCTCGTTTGTAAAGATTTTATTTCCTCTGTCGTATCTGAATGAGAGCCTCACTTTGTACAGTAAACTTGGTTGTAGGTTTTTCACTTTCATCATCTTAAATATGTCCTGCCACTCCCTTCTGGTTTGCAGAGTTTCTGCTGGAAGATCAGCTGTTAACTTTATGGGGATTCCCTTTTATATTATTTGTTGCTTTTCCCTTGCTTCTTTTAATATTTTTTCTTTGTATTTAATTTTTTTTTTTTTTGCAGTATGCGGGCCTCTCACTGTTGTGGCCTCTCCCATTGCAGAGCACAGGCTCCAGTCGTGCAGGCCCTGTGGCCATGACTCATGGGCCCAGCCACTCTGCAGCATGTGGGATCCTCCTGGACCGGGGCATGAACCCATGTCCCCTGCATTGACAGGCAGACTCTCAACCACTGTGCCACCAGGGAAGCCCTGTATTTAATTTTTGATAGTTTGATTAATATGTGTCTTGGCGTGTTTCTCCTTGGACTTATCCTGTATGGGACTCTCTGCACTTCCTGGACTTGATTGACTATTTTCTTTCCCATGTTGGGGAAGTTTTCAACTATAATCTCTTCAAATATTTTCTCATTCCCTTTCTTTTTCTCTTCTTCTTCTGGGACCCATATAATTCTAATATTGTTGCATTTAATATTGTTCCAGAGGTCTCTGAGACTGTCCTCAATTCTTTTCATTCTTTTTTCTTTATTCTGCTCTGTGGTAGTTATTTCCACTATTTTATCTTCCAGGTCCCCTATCTGTTCTTCTGTCTCCGTTATTCTGCTATTGATTCCTTCTAGAGAATTTTTAATTTTATTTCTTGTGTTGTTCATCACTGATTGTTTGCTCTTTAGGTCCTTATTAAATGTTTCTTGTATTTTCTCTATTCTCTTTCCAGATTTTGGATCATCTTTACTATCATTACTCTCAATTCTTTTTCAGGTAGTCTGCCTATTTCCTCCTCATTTCTTTGGCCAGGTGAGTTTTTATCTTGCTCCTTCATCTGCTGTGTATTTCTCTGTCTTCTTATTTTGCTTAACTTACTGAGTTTGGGTCTCCTTCTCACAGGCTGCAGGTTCATAGTTCCCATTGTTTTTGGTGCCTGCCCTCAGTGGGTAAGGTTAGTTTAGTGGGTTGTGTAGGCTTCCTGGTGGAGGGGACTGTTGCCTGTTTAATGATGGATGAGGCTGAATCTTGTCTTTCCGGTGGGCAGGACCATGTCCCGTTGTGTGTTTTGGGGTGTCTGTGAACTCATTATTATTTTAGGCAGCCTCTCTGCTAATAGGTGAGGTTGTATTCTTTTCTTGCTAGTTGTTTTACATGTGGTGTCCAGCACTGGAGCTTGCTGATTGTTGAGTACAGCTGGGTCTTAGTGTTGAGATGGAGATTTCTGGGAGAGCTCTCACCAAATGATATTATGAGGGGCCAGGAGGACTCTGGTGGACCAATGTCCTGACCTCGGCTCTTCCACCCCAGAGACTCAGGCCTGACACCTGGCTGGAGCACCAAGACCCTTTTGGGAAGTCTGAGGTCTTCTGCCAGTGTTCAGTAGGTTTTCTGTAGGAGTTGTTCCATGTGTAGATGTACTTCTGATGTATCTGCTGGGAGGAAGGTGATCTCCATGTCTTGCTCTTTCGCCATCTTGAAGGTCCTCCCTATACACTTATTAAAATATCTAAAATTAAAAATCCTGACCATACCAAGAGTTGGAGAGGATGTGAAAGAACTGGGACTCTTATGGAACAACCACTTGAAAAAACAATTGGAAGTTTCTTAAAAATTTAAACATACCCCTATTGTGTCTCCTAGATGTTTTACCCAGAAGAAAAGAAAGCATATGTTCAACCCAAGACTCATACATTAATTTTTACAGCAGCTTTATCTGTGATAGCCCAAAACTGGAAAAACCTAAATGTTTATCAACATGTGAATGAATAAACATATCCTTGTAATGGAATATTACTCGGTAAAGAAAGGAATGGGGCTTCCCTGGTGGTGCAGTGGTTGAGAGTCCACCTGCCGATGCAGGGGACACGGGTTCGTGACCCGGTCCAGGAGGATTCCACATGCCACGGAGCAGCTGGGCCCGTGAGCCATGGCCGCTGAGCCTGTGCATCCGGAGCCTGTGCTCCACAACGGGAGAGGCCACAACAGTTAGAGGCCCATATACCACAAAAAAAAGAAAAAAAAGAAAGAAAGGAATGAACTATGGATACACAAATAACATAGATGAATTTCAAAATAAACACATTTAACAAAAGTAATGAGGCTATGACTCCCCCCAGTCAAAGAGTAGGCTTGCTTCTTCCTGCTGTAAAAGCATTAAATTCCAAGCTCAGTGTTCCTCAACTACGTTGCAAATCCACCATGTACAGCATCTGTCTAGGTTCTTCCACATTGGTCCCATGGGATTTGAGCAGTGATAGTGGCTGGGATAGAAGCTGTGCATGAAACAACAGCATGGTGATCCACTCACCAAGGCTGATATAGTTACTCTCATTGCTGAATATTCAACCCATCAGTATCAGATACCAATACTGAGCCCCTGATATAGTACCATCCCTCAAAGGGATCAACGAATCATTTGTTGGTAAACTGATTATATCAGACTCCTCTCTAGAAAAGGCAATGATTCATCCTGAATGAAATTGATACATATTCTGGGTAAGGATTTTCCTTTCCTGCTGTTAGTGTCTTGGTCAGCATCACTATTTGAGGGTCCACAGAATGTTCATTTTACTGACCTGTGAGCCCATATAATATCACCCCAGATAAAAGACTCTTTAAGACAAAGGAAATGTGGAAATGGGTGCATGTCAATGAGATCAACTTTTCAACCATATATTGCATCATCTGGAAGCTGCTGGCCTGATAGGATGTTGGAATAGACTCTGAACAGCTAATGCACCTGCTTGGGGATGAACTCTGCAGAATAGGTTGTTATTCTTCAAGACGCAGTATATATTTGTAACCAATGGCCACTATATGGTGCTGGTTTCTAACAGGTGGAATACAAAAATCTGGGAACTCAGGGGTGGGAAGAGGCTCTGGGAATAATTTCTTGCAGTGACCAGTAGTTGAATTTGTGCTTCCCATTTCTACAATTTTAGGTTCTGTAGGTTTCCAGGGTGGGGAAATACTTCTACCAGTGGACACAGTAAAATTCTTCTAACTCTAAAACTACACCTGCTGCCTGGTCATTTGGGGCTCTTTATTGGCAGGGACAATTGGCAGTTTCTATCTTGTTAGCAGTTATTAGCCCTAGTTATCATGAGAAGATAAGACAGCTGCTACATAACTGGAGTAGTAAAAAGTATGTATGGAACTCAAAGGATTCACTGAGACGCTCTTGTTACTTCCAGACTGTTGATTAACATAGAACCATTAATTTCAGCAACCACAGACTGACAACAGCCCAGTAATGAGGAACTTGAACCCTTCAGAGATAAAGGTCTGGGTCACCCTATAAGGCAAGCAACCTAGACAAGCAGAAGTGTTGGCTGAGGATGAAGGGAATCTAGATGGATGGTGGAGGAGGAAGATGATAAATATCAGCAGTAGCTTCAGGACCATCTACAGCAATAAGGACTATAGTTTATGCCACTAATTCTCTTTTTATTTTCTTAAGAAACTGTGACCATCCCCCACATTGAAAAATCAGTAAAAGAACAGAATAAACTTAATAGAAGGCACTAGTTGATCCAAGAGGGGAAGGTGGTGGTTTGTAGCAAATGCTGTTGGCTCCCTACCCACTACTCACCACACTCATTGTTCCTGGGTGTGCCAATAGATTCACACTCAAACTCCCATAATTTTGCCTGAGGGCTTTCTCTCAATGTAGTAGCATTCCTGAGCCACACATGGGTTAGGATGAAATTGTTGGTGAGCAAACCCCCAACCATAGAAGTGCTCCTGGATAAAATTAGACAGATAAATAGCTCAGTTTCCTGGCCCCTCACACAGAGCAAATCAGAAGCAACTCCAGTTGGTCCCTATAGGATTCAGCATCAATCTTCCATAGCAGTAAACTTCTTAATAGCCAATCTTATATTCTCATCCTTTTTTTTGTTTTACTTCCCACCAGCTGATTGATGTGAAATGTTTTATGAAGGATGTTGAACTGGATGATTTCTACACTCACTTCTACTCTAAAGTTTTATAGTTTGAAGACCAAATCCAAGACTTAACCCCTTTAGGACTTTTTCCCTCATGAGCTCCATATCAAATAGAGCACACCTAAATTTCACCTGCTTTCTCAAAACTGACAGTATGGATTACTTTAATACAGACTTATTTTGCTTTCCTGTTGTCTTAGAAATATGTGTCTGGTCTCCCCAGCTAGACACCTTCTCAAACCATATTATCTGAAGTGGTAAGTTTCCAAGTATTTTATCCTCAAAGTAATAATAATAACCAAGTACTCAGAACAATCCTGTGAAGTAGGTTCTATTATTATTGCTCCAATTCTGCAAAAGTGTGAACTAAGACTCAGGGATATTAAGTCATTTCCCCAAGGGCACTCAGCTGGTAAGTGGAAGAAGGGTCAGGCTTTGAACTCAGATATTCTGACTTCTTAACCATTTATCCTCTACTGCTTCTCAAGGACTATTTTGTTGTTGTTGTCTGCACTGGGTCTTCATTGCTGTGTGTAGGCTTTCTCTAGCTGCCGCGAGTGGGAGCTACTCTTTGTTGTGGTGCATGGGCTTCTCATTGTGGTGGCTTCTCTTGTTGTGGAGCACGGGCTCTAGACATGCAGGCTTCAGTAAATGCAGCACACGGGATTCAGTAGTTGCGGCGCGCGGGCTCTCGGGCGCACAGGCTTCAGTGGTTGTGGCGTGCAGGCTCAGTAGTTGTGGCATGAGGGCTCTAGAGTGCAGGCTCAGTAGTTGTAGCCCACAGGCTTAGTTGCTCCATGGCATGTGGGATCTTCCCAGACCAGGGAACAAACTTGTGTCCCCTGCATTGGCAGGTGGATTCTTGTGGCAATTCTGTGCCACCAGGGAAGTCCCCCAAGGACTATTTTCAATCTTGCTTTTCCTTCACAGAAACCTTGTTTTGAAACATTTGTCTGTATAAACTAATTAGCTATGAATTACCCAATTTTATTGGGTAATAACGAATTTGCTTTCTTATTTTTTTAATTAACCAAAGAAATACAACATTTCTAACCATGAAGTTGAACTCACCAGTGTGATCACTAGACTGTACACTCTATAAAAGCTATTTCTTGAATGAATGAATGAATGAAAAAGCTTACCTTATATAACTCCAGTCAAAATAAAATACACTGATGTTTGTTAGACTCTGCAGCTTGGAGGTAGATAGTTTTGAGTTAGGCTATTCCAAAATAAGATATTAAAATCAAATTCAACATAGGACCTAATAGAGGGGTTGCAGGGTGACTCATTCTAGTAAGATGGCTGCTGAGAAAATAAAGAAAGAAACCTAAGAAATTCAATTGTAAAAAGGATGACCCAGCTGTGAGGCCGACAAGATTTTGGTGTTCCAGCTAGGTTTCAGGCCTGAACCCCGATGGTGGGAGAGCCAAGTTCAGGACATTGGATCACCAGAAACCTCCCGGCCCCACATAATATCAATCAGCTAGAGCTTTCCCAGAGATCTCCAAATCAACACTAAGATCCAGCTCCACCCAACGGCCAGTATGCTTCACTGCTGGACGCCCCATGCCAAACAACTAGCAAGACAAGAACACAAGCCCATCCATTAGAAGACAGGCTGCCTAAAATCATTCTAAATTCACAGAAAACCCAAAACATACCACTGGACGTGGCCCTGCCCACCAGAAAAACAAGATCCAGCCCCACCCACCAGAACACAGGCACCAGTCCCCTCGACCAGGAAGCCTACATAACCCACTGAACCAACCTTACCCACTGGGGGCAGACACCAAAAACAATGAGAACTACAAAACTGCAGCCTGTGAAAAGGAGACCCCAAACACAGTAAGTTAAGCAAAATAAGACAGAGAAATACACAGCAGATTAAGGAGCAAAGTAACAACCCCCCTGACCAAACAAATGAAGAGGAAATAGGCAGTCTACCTGAAAAAGAATTCAGAGAAATGATAGTACAGATATTCCAAAATCTTGGAAATAGAAGGGAGAAAATACAAGAAATGTTTAACAAGGACCTAGAAGAACTAAAGAGCAAACAAACAATGATGAACAGCACAATAAATGAAATTAAAAATTTCTAGAAGGAATCAAGAGCAGAATAATGGAGGCAGAAGAACAGATAGGGGACCTGGAAGATAAAATAGGGAAATAACTACTGCAGAGCAGAATAAAGGAAAAAGAATGAAAAGAATTGAGGACAGGCTCAGAGACCTCCAGGACAACATTAAGGGCACCAACATTTGAATTACAGGAGTCCCAGAAGAAGAAGAAGTAAAGAAAGGGTCTGAGAAAATATTTGAAGACATTATAGTTGAAAACTTACCCAACATAGGAAAGGAAATAGTCAATAAAGTTCAGGAAGTGCAGAGAGTCCCATACAGGATAAGTCCAAGGAGAAACACACCAAGACACATATTAAGCAAACTATCAAAAATTACATACAAAGAAAAAATATTAAAAGCAACAAGGGAAAAAAAAAATAACGTACAAGGAAATCCCCATAAGGTTAACAGCTGATCTTCCAAAGAAACTCTGTAAGCCAGAAAGGACTGACAGGACATATTTAAAGTGATGAAAGTGGAAAACCTGCAACCAAGATTACTCTATACAGCAAGGATATCATTGAGATTTGACAGAGAAATTAAAAACTTTATAGACAGCAAAAGCTAAGAGAATTCAGCACCATGAAACCAGAGTTACCACAAAGGCTAAAGGAACTTCTCCAGGCAGGAAACACAAGAGAAGGAAAAGACCTAACAATAACAAACCCAAAACAACTAAAAAAATGATAATAGGAAAATACATATCGATAATTATCTTAAATGTAAATGGAATAAATGCTCCAACCAAAAGACATAGACTGGCTGAATGGATACAAAAACAAAACCCATATATATGCTGTCAACAAGAGACCCACTTCAGACCTAGGGACATGTACAGACTGAAAGTGAGGATATGAAAAAGATAGTCCATGCAAATGGAAATCAAAAGAAAGCTGGAGTAGCAATTCTCATATCAGACAAAATAGACTTTAAAATAAAGACTATTACAAGCGACAAAGACACTATATAATGAACAAGGGACCAATCCAAGAAGAA
The DNA here is from genome assembly GCF_949774975.1 of Lagenorhynchus albirostris. Classification (NCBI taxonomy): domain Eukaryota; kingdom Metazoa; phylum Chordata; class Mammalia; order Artiodactyla; family Delphinidae; genus Lagenorhynchus; species Lagenorhynchus albirostris. The sequence continues at coordinate 29,196,541 of NC_083103.1, forward strand.
TATATAAGAATTGTAAATATTTATGCACCCAACATAGGAGCACCTCAATACATAAGGCAAATGCTAACAGCTACAAAAGGGGAAATTGACAGTAACAGAATCATAGTGGGGGACTTTAACACCCCACTTTCACCAATGGACAGATCAACTAAAATGAAAATACATAAGGAAACACAAGCTTTAAATGACACATTAAACAAGGTGGACTTAATTGATAATTATAGGACATTCCAACCCAAAACAACAAAATACACTTTCTTCTCAAGTGCTCATGGAACATTCTCCAAGATAGATCATATCTTGGGTCAAAAATCAACCCTTGGTAAATGTAAGAAAATTGAAATCATATCAAGTAACTTTTCTGACCACAACACTATGAGGCTAGATATCAATTACAGGAAAAAAACTGTAAAAAATATAAACACAAGGAGGCTAAACAATATGCTACTAAATAACCAAGAGATAGCTGAAGAAATCAAAGAGGAAATCAAAAAATACCTAGAAACAAATGACAATGAAAACACGATGACCCAAAACATATGGGATGCAGCCAAGGCATTTCTAAAGAGGAAAGTTTATAGCTATACAATCCCACCTCAAGAAACATCTCAAATAAACAACCTAACATTACACCTAAAGCAATTCGAGAAAGAAGAACAAAGAACCCCAAAGTTAGCAGAAGGAAAGAAATCATAAAGATCAGATCAGAAATAAATGAAAAAGAAGTGAAGTTAATGATAGCAAAGATCAATAAAACTAAAAGCTTGTTCATTGAGAAGATAAACAAAATTGATAAACCATTAGCCAGACTCATCAAGAAAAAAGAGGAAAGACTCAAATCAATAGAATTAGAAATGAAAAAGGAGAAGTAACAAATGGCACTGCAGAAATACAAAGGATCCTGAGAGATTACTACAAGCAACTATATGCAAATAAAATTGACAACCTGGGAGAAATGGAAAAATTCTTAGAAAAGTACAACCTTCCAAGACGGAACTAGGAAGAAATAGAAAATATAAACAGACCAATCACAAGGACGGAAATTGAAACTGTGATTAAAAATCTTCCAACAGGGGCTTCCCTGTTGGCTCAGTGGTTGAGAGTCTGCCTGCCAATGCAGGGGACATGTGTTCGTGCCCCGGTCCGAGAAGATCCCACATGCTGTGGAGCAGCTAGGCCCATTAGCCATGGCCACTGAGCCTGCGCGTATGGAGCCTGTGCTCCGCAATGGGAGAGGTCACAACAGTGAGAGGCCTGCGTACCGCAAAAAAATAAATAAATAAAAATAAAAAAATCTTCCAACAAATAGAAACCAAGGACCAGACGGCTCACAGGCAAATTCTATCAAACACTCAGAGAAAAGGTAACACCTATCCTTCTCAAACTCTTCCAAAATATAGCAGAGGGAGGAACACTCCCAAACTCATTCTACAAGGCCACCATCACCCTGATACGAAAATGAGACAAAGATGTAACACACAAAAAAAACTATAGGCTAATGTCACTGATGAACATAGATGCAAAAATCCTCAACAAAGTAATACCAAACAGAACCGAACAGCACATTAAAAGGATCATACACCATGATTAAGTGGGGTTTATCCCAGGATTGCAAGGATTCTTCAAAATATGCAAATCAATCAATGTGATACACCATATTAACAAATTGAAGGATAAAAACCATATGATAATCTCAGTAGTTGCAGAAAAAGATTTTGACAAAATTCAACACCCATTTATGATAAAAACTCTCCAGAAGTAGGCATAGAGGGAACTTACCTCAACTTAATAAGGGCCATATATGACAAACCCACAGCCAACATCGTTCTCAATGGTGAAAAACTGAAACCATTTCCACTAAGATCAAGAACAAGACAAGGTTACCCATTCTCACCACTGTTATTCCACATAGTTTTGGAAGTTTTTGCCACAGCAATCAGAGACGAAAAAGAAAGAAAAGGAATCCAAATTGCAAAAGAAGAATTAAAACTGTCACTGTTTGCCAGTGACATGATACTATACATAGAGTATCCTAAAGATGCTACCAGAAATCTACTAGAGCTAATGAATGAATTTAGTAAAGTGGCAGGATAGAAAATTAATGCAAGGAATCTCTTGCATTCCTGTACAGTAATGATGAAAAATCTGAAAGAGAAATTAAGGAAACACTCCCATTTACCACTGCAACAAAAAGAATAAAATACCTAGGAATAAACCTGCCTAAGGAGACAAAAGACCTGCAAGCAGATAATTATAAGAAACCTATGAAAGAAATTAAAGATGATACAAACAGATGGAGAGATATACCATGTTCTTGGGTTGGAAAAATCAACATTGTGAAAATGACTATACTACCCAAAGCAATCTACAGATTCAATGCAATCCCTATCAAACTACCAATAGCATTTTTCACAGACACTAGTACAAAAAATTTCACAATTTATATGTAAAGACAAAAGACCCCGATTAGCCAAAGCAATCTTGAGAAATAAAAATGGAACTGGAGGAATCAGGCTCCCTGACTTCAGACTACACTACAAAGCTACAGCAATCAAGACAGTATGGTACTCCCACAAAAACAGAAACATAGATCAATGGAACAGGATAGAAAGCCCAGAGATAAACCCATGCACATACGGTTACCTTATCTTTGATAAAGGAGGCAAGAATATACAATGGAAAAGAGAAAACCTCTTCAATAAGTGGTGCTGGGAAAACTGGACAGCTACATGTAAAAGAATGAAATTAGAACATTCCCTAACACCGTACACAAAAATTAATTCAAAATGGATTAAATACCTAAATGTAAGGCCACACACTATAAAACTCTTAGAGGACAACATAGGTAGATCACTCTATGATATAAATCACAGCAAGATCCTTTTTGACACACCTCCTAGAGAAAGGGAAATAAAAGCAAAAATAAAGAAATCGGACCTAATGAAACTTCAGACCTTTTGCCCAGCAAAGGAAACCATAAACAAGATGAAAAGACAACCCTCAGAATGGGAGAAAATATTTGCAAACGAAGCAACTGACAAAGGATTAATCTCTAAAATATAAAAGCAGCTTATGCAGCTCAATATCAAAAAGACTAACAACCCAATCCAAAAATGGGCAGAAGACCTAAATCGACATTTCTCCAAGGAAGATATACAGATTGTCAACAAACACATGAAAGGATGCTCAACATCACTAATCATTAGAGAAATGTAAATTAAAACTACAATGAAGTAACACCTCACACCGGTCAGAATGGCCATCATCAAAAAAGTTACAAACAAAAAATGCTGGAGAGGGTGTGGAGATAAGTGAACCGGCTTGCACTGTTGGTGGGAACGTACATTGATACAGCCACTATGGAGTACATTATGGAGCTTCCTTAAGAAACTAAAAATAGAACTACCATATGATCCAGCAATCCCACTATTGGGCATTTAACCTGAGAAAACCATAATTCAAAAAGAGTCATGTACCTCAGTGTTCATTTCAGCACTATTTACAATAGCCAGGACATGGAAGCAACCTAAGTGTCCATCAACAGATGAATGGATAAAGAAGATGTGGCACATATATACCATGCAATATTTCACAGCCATCAAATGAAACAAAATTGAGTTATTTGTAGTGAGGTGGATGGACCTAGAGTCTGTCATACAGAGTGAAGTAAATCAGAAAGAGAAAAATAAATACCATATGCTACCACATATATATGGAAACTCTAAAAAAAAATTGTTCTGATGAATCTAGGGACAGGACAGGAATAAGGACACAGATGTAGAGAATGGTCTTGAGGACACAGGGAAGGGGAAGCTGGAAAGAAGTGAGAGAGTGGCATTGACATATATATACTACCAAATGTAAAATAGATAGCTAATGGGAAGCAGCTGCATAACACAGGGAGATCAGTTTGGTGCTTTGTGAGCACCTACATGGCTGGGATAGGGAGGGTGAGATAGGGAGGGTGGGAGGGAGATGTAAGAGGGAGGGGATATATGTATATGTATAGCTGATTCACTTTGTTATACAGCAGAAACTAACACAACAATGTAAAGCAATTATACTCCAATAAAGATGTTAAACAAAATGTAAAGCAATTATACTCCAATAAAGATGTTAAAAAATAAAATAAAATAAATTTAAAAAAATAAAATAAAATTCAAGGAACCCCATTATCACCTTGTGAACTCTAAATGGTCCAAGGATTCGAAGTGGCAACTCCTCTTTGGTAGGCAGCTTAATTTTTCTTTTTTTTTGGAGGGGGGGTTGTTGTCTTGTGTTTTTAATTTTTTGTTCTATAGGAGAGCCTTGAGTCTCTTTACAAAGAGGAATATTGGGGCCACAATGGTAAATAATGGAGCACTCAGTCTCATTTGGACTACTCCTGATATAACTGATTGCTCTGATTTTCCATTTGTTCCCATATGCCACAGGCATAATGATCACTTAAAAATATAAATCAGGCCCCGTCACTCCACTGCATAAACCCTCATGCGACTGCCCATTTTGCTTAAAATTAAATCTAAGTTCCTTGCCATAGCCAAAAGACTGTGATATTGTTTTCCAAGCAAATTACTGGATGATTCTTTTCCCCTTGAAAAATGGAATGAACACCAGAAAATCTATGACATTTAGTGGATCTTCCTATCAAAATGACTCATTCACCATTCAGTCACCCAATAGTAGTCCACAAATGCATTCTTACATGCAGAACTTTCAACTGGTCCCTTAGTGCCTAACACTTGAACATGAATTAACATTTAACAACAGGCCTTTTAGGAAATCTTCCAATAAGAAGGAAAAATTTCAGACAAACAACTTATATTTAATATCCTCACAATTAAGACAAGATATTGAAGATTTTGCCTTCAGTAAACAAGGAGAAGATGCCATGAGAAAAAAGGAACAATTCGGAAGAAGAATGCACTCTGGGAGATTGAGATTATCCAAAATAAAACATCCAATAGGAGTCAAGGAAATCTCCAAGGAAGTACACAAAACAACAAAGAGAAAATTGGAAAGGAGACAGAAAACAAACAAGGAAAGAATAGTCGAAGGTCAATACAGGAGTTTCAGTACCTCACTAATATGGGCACCAGGGAGATCTGAAAAATAGAGAAGTGATGAACTTATCAGAGAAGAGATATAAGAAAAATTTTCAGAATGAAGAACATGAATCTCCGGAAAGAAGGAGAAGAGGGAGCCATAAGAGAGATAAATTTTTATTTACCTTAAGACAGGCAGTTAAAGTCTAAAATTAACAAGCTAAGAAATAGAAGTATAGCACGTTATTTAAAGTTTTGGAGGTAAATACCATATAAACAGGTATGAGAGTTGAAATGAATCCCTCTGAGAAGTAGATCTGGAGGTTAGGAAATGGTAGGCAAAAGTGGAGAGCAAGGGATTGCTGGTTATATAAATAAATACATGTGTATATTTTAAGATACCAAAGAGAGCATATCTTTGAATATATATATATATATATATATATATATATACACACACACACACAGTGGTATGTGTGTGTATGTACGTATACTATTTTGATTAAAAAATAAAATAAAGATACAGTAAATAAACTTTTATTTTTTTAAAGATTTTTTCCAAGGTATGGTTTCTCTCTCCTAGTCCTATAGGCTTTCTTTGTGGTATCTTTTGAGAATGTTTCCATTATGGTATTCCTTTGGAACTGGTGTGACTAGCATAATTTGAGGCGTCTTTCTAATATGATTCTTATGGAAGTGATCTAAGGACCATGCTTTGGGAAACTGATCTATTCCAAAGAACTCCCTGCAACTGCAAGCATTAAAGTTCAGCTAGGGGTACAGCCAGGCAATTTAAGGCAAAACAACAACAGAAACAGAAAACACAGTTAAATGTGACTTTAACTGGTTTCTTTCTTTGTCCCATATCTTCCCCGGGAATTTGTGGAATTAGCTGTGATTATGGGAAGTGGCTGGTCGAGTGTTCAGGCCCCTGGGTACCACCATTTCTTCTGTCCATCCCCTGTAGATATGAATCACAGCATCCGATACAGCAGTTTTCCAGTATTAATAACTTAGAAGGTACCCGAGAAATGCTTATGGAAAGGAGAATAGAAGGGAAAGGGAAAATGGGATGAAAAGAATGATATGGGGGAAGCAACCAACTTTTTAATGCTGAGATGCTACGAAATTAATAGTAATCCACTAGTTGGAGGTTGGGTGAGCACATAGAAGACAGTCTGATTGTTATGACTTTGAGAAAAGACCCTCAATCTGTAGTTACTGAGCATCTAAGTGTGTGTCTAGCGCAAGATGTAGAGGAAAACAAACAGAAGCAATGCCTAATGCCCACAAGTGTTTTAAATCCTCTTCTGGAAAACAAAGTTGACGAACATGAAAGAGATAGCAAACAGCTGTATGGCTGCTATACAATGCCACACAGGCAGTGAGTGTAAAAGGAATTGGATGTCAAACAGGTCAGAAATTCATGGAGAAAGAACCCTCAAGAATGAATTAGACTTGAATAATAACATACTTATGCTACCTACATGTGAAGCACAGGAGAACACACAGCAGAGCCAGTGCAGAGAAGGATTCACATGGGAGGGAACCTGGACTAAACGAGAATTTATGGGCTTTGGAGCCCAGGGATATAAACGTGTTGCAAGAGTTCTGTACTTTTGCTGAGACTGTCTCCCAAGATCTCCCCCACCTGCCACACGATGTGAGGTTTTCCTGGGCAAGTCCAATCCTTTTCCTGCCAGGAGAATTGAGGAGGTCTTTGTGCCCCTTCAAAGCAATGTCCTGAGAAAAAAATTTGGACTTCAGAGCAGAAACCTTAAAGGGCAGCTTAGGTGCTTAAGTTCAGAGCCAGTGAGATACTCAGAAATCACATCTTCAATCTTATAGTGGGAAATGAATAATAGCTGTGCAAGTTACTGACAGCAGGGAAGAGCGGGAATTGCCCCAGCCTCTGCTTCCTTGTCTACAAAATGGAATAATTGCCTCCGAGATTTGTTGGGAGGTTTTGATGGCAGAACTTATCATTTTTAAAGAGCACTCAGCATACATTCTTATTCCTCTTTTCCTGATTGGAACAGAGTATCATTGATGGTGAGAAATCGTGGGAGGTTGTTAGTCACAAACACCTGGTCTAAACATCAGTCACCTGCGCAAACTGGGCTGTACCTTATTCATTGGATTCAGACTGGCTCTTTGGTGGTTTTATTTTGACCAACTCAAGTCAGTCCAAACAGTGTGTGCAGCTCTAGGAAACAGGCTGAGTTTGGCCTGTGCATTTTGGCATCCTGGACAAAGGGGTCACTGGGGAGAGGATGGAAAAGTACCTGGTAATGCCTCCTGACTCCGACTTCCTACAGGCACCATCCACCTCTTGCTGATTCTGAGTCACTAGCAGCATGCCTCCCCTCCCCGCGGCCCATCCGCCCCTTAGGCCTGGCGGTTCTCCTCCGATACTGACTTCCCTTGCTCGCCTCCACACGTGTGCTCAAGGTGGAGGCAACCCTAATGAGGGACCACAGGGCAGCAGCTGCAGCAGGTATTTCTTCCGCAGCCAGCAAGGTGAGGCCTGCAGCAGCCTCCCCTGCAGGGCCTGCTGGGCCTACAGCCCTGCAGGTCACCCCTCAGGTATAGGAAGCTCCATTCCTGTGTCCTGGAGTCCTCCCAGGAGATGGGGAAATGTCTGAATTCCAGGCTGGGCTCTTAGAACCCAAAGGCACTAGAGCTGCCTCTCTGGTGAGTAGGAGCTCCCAGAAACTCTCTGGGGACTTGTCCTGTGTACCCCCCAAATGCAGTATGTTAAACGAGCACCAGGGAGAAGCTTACCACAAACTCTCCTTGAAATGACTGTTCCTCAGCCTGATATCAAGGTTCTCCATGATCTGCCTTTTTGGTCTATTTTCCAAAGTGTCCCTCTTCTCCAAATCAGTGTTTATGATGAACTTGACTAATCAGTCATAACGCTGCCCTGAAAGGCTTAATAAAATCAGATTCCATGAGTCGGATTCGGTAAATTGGTGTGGAGCGCAAGGACTCTGTATATAAGAAGTCTCTCAGGTGATTCTACTGATCAGGCAGTGTGGGAACATGGTGCCAGCCCAGCGGTTTTCAGTGTTCTTGGTAGGCAGTCCTAAGGCTAGTTAAGGTGCTTCAACTGTCACTATAGGAGACCGGAGTAGCTGCAGCAAGGAAAATTGAGAATCTCAAGAAAATTCCCTGTTTATTATATGATGTCCCCCCAAAAGATAAGGTGAAGTCCTAAGCCCAGGTGCCTGTGAATGTAAAGGGATCATTACAGATGTAGTTTAAGATGAAGTCTTATTGGATTAGGATGAGCCCTAAATCCAATATAACTGGTGTCCGAAGAAGAAGAAGATAAGGAGATTTGGGTGCAGAGGCACACAGAGACACAAGGAAGAAGCCATTTGAAGACAGAGGCAGAGATTAGAGTTCTGCTGCTGCACACCAAGGATTGCCAGCAACCACCAGAAGCTAGGAAGAGACAAGGAAGGATGAAGTATTCTTCCACAGAGCTTTCAAAGGGAATATAGCCCTGCTAACACCTTGGTTTCATACTTCAAGCCTCTGGAACTCTGGCAGGATAAATGTTGTATTAAGCCACCGAGTTTGTGCAAACTGGTATGGAAGTTGTAGGACACTAACATAATCCCTCGGTTGACCCCTCTCTTCCTCTCCAATCTGTCTCTCAGTCTCTCAGTCTCTCTGCCTCTCTGTCTCTCTCTCTGTCTGTCTGTCTGCCTCTCTCTCTCTCTCTCTCTCTCTCTCTCTCTCACACACACACACACACACACACACACACACACACATATACACACTTTGACTAGAGCAGCTTAGTGATTTTATGTTACATTTTGGAGTTGGGCATAACCTCTCATTTGGAGAAGGAAAAAAAGATGTTTTACTACTACCCAAAGTTTAAAAACCTACCACTGTGGCCAAGACTGAACCATAAACCTTTCCGAGACACATCCTGAAGTTTTTTGATGCCATATTTATACTCATGATATTCTTGACATCTGCATGCTTCACCTACTTTTCACCTGTTAAAATATTATCCATCCATGAAGCACAATTTTACATGATCTCCGCCAAGTCATACCTTATATCCCATCAGTTAGATGTGATTTATTCTGCTTTTGAATCCCCACTGAATTTTAGATCTTCTCTTACAGCATTTACTTTATTGAAGATTGTATTCTAGCCACATGTGAAATGTTTTAGTCCCTCCCCACTGTGACTGCATTCTGGGCCCTATGTTTTATCCAGCTTTCTATCCTGCTCTCCAATCCCACCCAGTGCCTTACAGAGTGTTTTCCACACACCAGTTGGTATTCCATGAACATTTGTTCAATAGAAGCTGATGGTAACATTTTACAAAGGGCCCTATTCATTTGGGTTGTGTGTTGTTTAGGTGTGAATGTTTATTGATGTCTCATATATAGCAAACTGCTATAAATTACTTTATTATAACTTTATAAAAAACTCCTGTGAATAAGAATGAGTGAACAGAGTGTTAAGACATAAACTGTCTCTAACTTTTAATCTTGCTTTATTAAGGAATTTAAAGGGAGAAGGGAAAGTGAAGTCCTTTGAAAACATGATGTGCTAAATAGTCTTCATTCAATATGCTCCACTGATAAAACATAATTCAAAATTCCCGATTCCAGTGCTTATAGTTTAAGGAAATCACTTGGTGCATCGCAAACACAATCTATTTTATTAACTTTTCCCATGATCTCATGAGAAAACAAAACTTTTGCAGTGTTTTTCAAAGAGATATATTAATACATCTCAAATTCCCAAAACCCTTCCCACCTCCAAATATTCCTGATTCTCAAAAAGTTTCCCTGGCTCATTTTCTTTGCCATAAGGTCGTTTGTTTTTTCTTATTAAAAAGTGGTACAAAATAAAATAGACTCACAGACATAGAAAATAAACATACAGTTACTGAAGGGGAAGGGGGGAGGAATAAATTAGGAGTTTGGGATTAAAATATACATACTACTATATATAAAATAGATAACCAACAAGGACCTACTGTATAGCACAGGGAACTATACTCAATATCTTGTAATAACCTATAGTGGAAGAGAATGTAAAAACAGAAATATGTATATGTGTGTGTATATGTACACACACACAGGTATATATAACTGAATCACTTTGCTGAATCACTTTGCTGTGTACCTGAAACTAATACAACGTTGCAAATCAACTATATTTCAATAAAAATTTTTTTTAAAGTAGTAGAAATATTTGATTCCATCCTAATAATCCAAGACAATGGATGTTTTTCATTGGAGCAAAGCAAATAAAAATATTAATCCATGAAATAAGATTGAACTTGAAATTGATACTATCTTCATTATATTTTAATAATGAAGCTCAACAAACCAAAACCTAGCTAACTAAAGCCTTCTATCTGACATATTTTACCCTCCATATTTAGGAGATGGAGTCTGATGGTGACAAAAAATACTGTCTTAGGGTTCTTAGGTTAGTTTCCAGAATGCGTTGGTTTCAACCTACAGTTATCTCAATATCTTTCAGCTTCAATGGCTACCTTTACTGTTCCTTGGATGCTACAAGAGCAGGTTCCCTATCTTTAAGTCATTCACACACACCAGAAAACCTGCTACATTGTAATTGCTCAATGAAAATCTACTGAATGGATTGAGCCTTTATTATGAATGATAATAATAAATAAATGAATAATAATATTATTATTATATAAATAATAATAAATGAATGTATTTCTTTATTATCCAAAGAAATCCTGAAACCTAGCAAGATTTTCAATCTTCCATTAGACTGAGACAGAAAATTTGGACATTTGTGCAACAAGATAGACTATTAAACAAATAATCATAAAATATCATTGCTCAGAGTCCTCTAATCCCCAAACATTCAAGTTAACTGAGATTTTCTGTTTCCTAATGATATTTAACATAATTTCTTTCTTCATATAAAACTCAAAAAGGCCTCTCAATGTGGAGCACACTCTTTTACACCAATGTGCTGCAGAGGAAGGGGGTGTCTATTCTGGTTAATTGGCTCACAGCACTGGTTTTCAGGTATCAACAGTATTCTCTATTTAGTCATCGAATGATCTCCATCAGGTTACCACATCCTGGTGCTCTTCTATTTTCATAAGTGTTCTTTCGTCACCAGCATATTTTCATCCTTCTTAATATTTCCAATGGCATCACTTCACTCCACTAACATAAAAAAACAAGCAATCTAAAAATTATCCTCTGCTGTTTCCCACTCATCCACAGAGAGTGAAGTTGCCATTTACGGACACTTGCTGTTGCCATGTTTTTCAGAAAGTTTGCCATTCCACAAGCTGTTTTTAGCCCCCATACCCACGACACTTCTACAGGCATTTAGTATTTCTTTATCTGATGCTTTTCCAAGGCAATACCTCCGCCTCCTCATTGAATCATGCGGACTGTCTCTTAATCAAACGATATTTTTTGAAGTGTTTCCTCACTGGAGCCCACAAGGTTGTTTCTCATATTTTCCCCTACACCTGCTTCATACACTAACCTAAGGAGAACCACTTACGTCGTTTATTGTCCTTTTTGGAACAGAAATATGGTATTTGTCATTTCCCCATTCTCCACAATCTGGCCCAACAGTTGAAAGTATCTAAAAATATCAACTAATACATCTTTATTTTCTTGCTCCCCAGAAATATATTTTCTCTGTTTGTATCTGGTATTTCACAAAAGATTGGCCAGATTCAAAACTGTGTGTTGCAGTGAAAACAGCTTGAAAATTAGCAGCAGAAAGATTGGTTCAGAGCTCATTTATTAGAGATGTGACTTTGGACACAAGGATATCTGAACCTCAATTTTCTCATCTGCAAAATGGGAAACGCTGTGATGATATTTCGAGGTAGGACCTTTGGGAGGTAATTAGGTTTACAGGAGGTCATGAGGGTAGGGCCCTCCTGACAAGATTAGTGCCCTTATAAGAAGATACACCAGAGAGCTTTCTCTCTCTCTCTTCCTCTATACCACACACACACACACACACACACACACACACACACACACACACACACACAGGAAAGGCCATGTGAGCACATAGAAGATGGAAGCCATCTACGAGGCAGGAAGAGAGTCCTCACAAGAACCTGACCATGCTGGCACCTTAATCTCAGACTTTCAGCCTCCACAACTATGAGAAAATAAATTTTTGTTGTTTAAGCCACCCAGTCTATGGTATTTTGTTATGACAGCCCAAGCAGGCTAGGAAATGTGGTCTCTGTTGTAACTACTCAACTCATTGTGGCAGAAAAAGAGCCATAGGCAATATGTAAACAAATAAGTGTGATTCGTGACAAAAACGAATGGCTGGGGACTTCCCTGGTGGTGCAGTGGTTAAGAATCCGCTTGCCAATGCAGGGGACAAGGGTTCGATCCCTGGTCCAGGAAGATCCCACATGCCGCGGAGCAGCTAAGCCCGTGTGCCACAACTACTGAGCCCGCATGCTGCAACTACTGAAGCCCACGCACCTAGAGCCCGTGCTCAGCAACAAGAAGCCACCTCAATGAGAAGCCCGCACACCGCAACGAAGAGCAGCCCTTACTTGCCGCAACTAGAGAAAGCCCACACGCAGCAACTAAGACCTAACGCAGCCAAAAATAAGTAAATAAATAAATAAATTTTATTTAAAAAAACACAAAAAAACCCGAATGGCTGGCTACTACTGTCCACAGACAGTAATTTGTCAACTGCTGCTCTAGACCAGGGGTCAACAAACTACCTGTAACAGACAAAATCCAGCCAAGTGCCTGTTTTATTTATTGTCCTGTAATCCAAGAATGGACTTTATATTTTTAAATGATTACATTTTAAATGATTATATAGGTAACTACATAATACTCAATATTTTGCTTCTGGTCCTGCAAATCCTAAAATATTCACTATCATTCTCTTTATGAAAACGTTTGCCAAGCCCTGTACTAAAACATAAGGTCCAGTTGACACCTAAGTTCCATGTACATTGGGTCAGAATTTCTGTCCCTTATGTTAAAGCCCAAAATTGACATTTTGGGAAGGAAATAAGGAGGGAAATTTCTTGTGAACTCTTAAATTTCTCCTAAAACTCATCTTCTGCATCTCAATAAAAGGCACCACCAAATTCACAGCTGAGAAAGCACATAACCTGGGAGTTTTCATTAACTCTCTCTTAAGCCTTTATTTAAGCAATTGGAAAGATCTGTCGGTCCCATTTTGAAAATATCTGTACAAATCCAAGCTACTGAAATTATCACTGATGTTGCCCTAGCCCGTGTTATCATCCTGGTCTTCCTGAGATAACTACCACACCCTCTTCCTAACTGTACTTCCAGCTCTTCTTCCCATACCCACCGCCACCTAGTTCATAAGAGAAGCCAGAGGGATTTCTAAAAATTTAAGTTCCTTCTTAACCCCTTGCATAAAATCCTCCAGTAATTCCCCTATAGCATTTAGAGTGAAAATCTAAACTCTTGACTGCGGTCTGAGGGATCCTGGAAAATCTGGCCCCTATCTGCCTGTCAGACGTAAAATCATGTGATCTGAACCCACTTCAGTTTGGTCCCCTCTTGTCTTCTGTCAGTTCCTAGAACCTGGACACACTCTCACTCAGAACAAGGGCTTAGAGCTTGCTTTTCCCTTTGCCAGGAATAATTTTTCCCTGGCTCTTCACCTTGATGACATGCTTTCATCATTTATTTCTCAAATTAAATATCATCAGAGATGTCTGTCATATCTCTCTAAAGTAGATCTCCCTGATCATTCTCCATCACAGCACCTTGTTTAATCCTACACAATGAGTTTATTTTGTTTGTAAACTCCATACAGTATCCACTTCACCCAGCACAATGCCTGGCACTCAGTAGTGAACACTCAATAAATATGTGCTGAGTAAATGACAGTATGTAACAAAGTTCATACTAATAATCACAAAACCACCCAACATTTGTATCACAATTTGGCAGTTCATAAAATTTTTCAGATGGACTAACTCATTTAATCCTCATGGAAAATATGCAAAGCCTCAGAGGTGCACAGCCTAGTAAGAGAGATGAAAGAATCTCTGATAACAAGCAGAATGTTATGAGAGCACTGAGAGTGGTACCAATAAGGTATTTTGTGAAGAGAGAAAAATTTTGGGGTCCAGAGCCATTAGGAAAACTGTATTAGTTTCCAATGGCTGCCATAACAAAGTACTACAAACTGGGTTGTTTCTAACAACAAAAATGTATTCATTTACAGTTCTGGAGGCTGGAAGTCTGAAATGAAGTTGTCAGCAGAGCTATGCTAGCTTTGAGACCCTGAGTAGCATCCTTCCTTGCCTCTTCCTAGCTTCCAGTGGTGCCTGTCAATCATTGGCATCCCTGGGCTTGCAACTGCATTACTCCAATCTCTGCCTCTGTCATCCCATAATGTTCTCCTCATGTTTCTCTATCTGCATTTCTGTTTCTTCTTCTTAGACAGCTATCAGGTATATTGGATGAGGGTCCATCCTAAGCAAGTATAACCTCATTTTAACCTGATTACATCTGTAAAGACCCTATTTCCAAATAAAATCACTCTCAAGGTATTGGAAGTCAAGACTGAAACATATCTTTTTGGGGGAACACAATTCAGTCCATAATAGAAAGCTTTGCAGGGGAGCTAATAAAAGCAATACATTGAAGGCAATTATACTAAAAATGACGTAAAAGGATTTTCTCAATCCAGTTTCCGCAACAACTCCAAAATTTCAGTAACTTACAACAATAAACATTATCTCACTAACTAATCTGTGGGCTAGGCAAGGGAGTTCTGCTCCAAGTGGCAGGTCAGTTCAGGTCTTCTTCAAGTCTCTCACTCTGAGACCACTGGCAGCCAGGTGCTGGCTCTTCTCACTTTGGATAGTCAAAGTGCAAGAGGTCAAGCACTCCAGGCAAGCACACATGAAGCCTCTGCTGTATCACCTCTGCTAAAACTAAATTGGCCAAAGAAGCTCACCAGACCTAGGCCAATATCCAGTGTAGCTTGGAAAGATACCCTGCCTACTCTCATGGCAGGCCATGGCAAAAGGAATGAAGAATTAAGAACAATTATCCAATCTTCCAAAGGATTATCATCAAATGTTCTCATTCTTCCCATGAAGCTCAGAGACAGAGGCCCAGACCCAGACTTTCTTCTAAAGTCCTCATGAAGGTCTTGCATATGAGGATATTTATTTATATTGTGCTACAATTACATGTCTCAGATGAGAAATGTCCTAGGAATTTGGGTGTGATGAAGAACTCTCTAGAATTAATGAGAGGCTAGTTTTACCTCACATTATATATATTATATATATTTTATATACATATATATATATACATATATACAATGTATACATTATATATTTTTTTTCTTCAGTAATAGCCAAAATGGGGCTTGACAGTATAACATACAAGAAGGGTATTAGAGGGAAAATGGTCCAAGAGGCCAAAATGAGGGGACAGATATCTTATCTGAGGTCATTTGGAAGAAAACAAGCCAAAAAAATAAGAGCCAATCAAAGCCTGTAAAGAAATATTAACTCAGGTGAAAATTATGAAAGTATCAAGTCTAAAATAGGGAATGGGTTCAAGTGGAAACTAGACAGGAGAGTGAGGGGAGTCCTGGAAAATTGCCAAAAACTTCTCTCAAGCATCCTTAGCTCACCTTCAATGACTGGTATGTGTGGGGTCTATGGGCACATCATACTGGCTCAAATACAGATTCAGCGTACATGTTTTCCATCTGAATACCCCGATTGCAGAGTAACATGCAAAACTAATTTCGTTTTGCTGAAAGAACCCATTCCACTTCCAGGAAGAATGTACTATTGGAAGGTGATGACAGGATAGAGCTGTAGTGGAGGGAATTCCCTATCAGTTAGTATGAAATGAGTCAAAGAGGTCTGAGTGAGGACTTTGCATTTAAATAAATTATCACACCACTGTATTGACAGAGCAGCTTCATAGAGCCAAATGAATGCAAATGTCTATGTTTTCCAGGGCATGGGTACTAGGAAATGAAACAGGAGAATGAAGTTTCTGGAAACTGTGGCATCTAAGAAATGCTAAGTTACTAGAGATATTTCAACCTTGGGGACCCATGGTGAGTGTCTACACATATGTAAAGGGCCTTTTGATGGAAGAGGGAGTGGACCTGTTCCACATGACTCCAAAATGTAGGTGGATGTTACATTATCATTTCAACCTATAGAATGAGAGCTAGTGAGCTTTCTGTAAAGCCTATATGGTAGGAGTAGGTAGGATGGGGTGTAGAAGTATAGTTCAGTTTAGATCTCACATTCATAAGAGCCTTGAGTCAAAACTCAAGGTTGTGAGATTGTGTATTTAATCACTGTTTTTCTTTAGTGTTTTTATATGTGTGTCAAAAATATTTATTTACTGTAAATATTATAAATGTAAAATAATTGGCATTTTTTTCTTTTTATATTTTATGAATCTCCAAGAGAAATTGACTCGGGTCTCTCTTAACCTCTAAGAAAGGTTGGTTTCCTGCCATTTACATAGTTCAAAAGGAGGAGGCCATCTATTTATCTAAGATGAGATCAAGGTAATTTGTGTGCTGGGTATTAGTATTGGATTAGATGTCTAAAATTCCATTCAATATTGACATTCTTTAATTCTAACTTCTCTAGGTTATACTTTTCTTGTCTGTAAATTAAGGCAGTTGGACTAGCTCAGCATTTCTCAATGTAGAATCTGAAGCAACACTACATATTCCTGGAATGCTCTTTGCCCTCTACCGCAGCACCCAACCCCACAAGAGTCTAGGTGACTCATATTCCTCCTGGTTTTAATTTGAATGTCAGTTCCTCAGAGTAAATTTTACTAGTTTTTCAGATTAGGGTAAGACCTCTGTTAGACACACGCCTGCCTCACTTAAGCTCCACAAGGGGCTGGACTGATTTATCACCACACCATTACTGAGCTCATAGCACAGTGCCCTACAAAGAGCAGAGACTCAACAAATAGTTATTACATCAATAAACAAATTACTTAGAATATTAATAGGTGTTAAATGATAAAGGGCTTTCATGGTCAAATTTATTGAACAAAATATTCTTAACAGATTTCTATATTACCATTTTCAAAGTCTAATATGTGAACAACTATGGAAAGGGTACATGTTGTGTTTGCTCAGTTCTGAGATTTACTTTTAAAAACAATTTTATATTTCTCAAATTCTATGTGTTTTTCATAATATAGTGTTTAATATGTTTCTTCCCTACCCTCTCTACAGCTCCACCAAAATCTGTTATTAAATCTTAGTAACTATTTCCTAAAATTAATGGTGTCATAGAATTAAAGGAATCCATTAGTTTAGAGTATTTCTCAAATGTGGTTGATTATGGAATCCTTTTTTACAGAGCTTCTCCTGGGACTGTGTTCTGTGGTATACATTTTGGGAAAGAGTGGAATAGAAAGCCCCTCCCAAATTTACTAACCTTTGAGTCTATTGGCCAGAATTAGAAAGCAATAGCTGTAGGTAAAAAGAACAATAAATATGATTATTGAGACTTGAATATTCTAGAACCTGTTTAGTAATCTCAAACAAGTCACTCAAACAATCTGATTCTCAAGTATTTTATCAGTAAAAGAGGGACAATAATTTCTCTCCTGCTTACTTCATAGGACTATTATTAGAGAATAACAAGAAGGTTAAATGTGGAGAGGTCAGATTCTGGTTAAAAATATTAGAATGAACAGCTTATGTTCCTGTCTTCCCCAAAATAAACTGAAATGACAGTAAAGTGATCATTTAAAAAGGGCTAAGCTTGAAGAAGGAGGAAGAGGAGGAGAGGGAGGAGAAAGAAGAGAAAACAGCAACGTTTTGGAAGCTGGACAGCAGACAGATAAGTGATAACTGATTCAGCAGATCCTAAAATGCTGAAACCTAGGGAGGAAAGCAGACAATTTTATTTGCACCCCTTAACCTCAGGATGTATGTGTAGGAATAAAATCCCTGAGAAGGCAAGAAAAAGAGATCTAGAGCAAAAACAGGACTTGAAGTTCTTATTCAAGGAGAAAAGGAAGAGGAGAACATTACCCCCTCCAAAGAGAGAGAGGAAGAGAATAAAAAATAAAGGTCCCAGAACTGACATATGTTTCCTGATTGGAAGTATCTGCTGAGTGCCCACCACAATGAATAAAAGAGAAATACTACCATTATACCTAATCATAAAATTTTAGAATTCAGAAGGTGAAGATAACTGAAAAGCTCTCTGGGTTGATGTGGGGGTAGGAGAAACTCAGAGTGGAATCAAACTTCTCAACAGCAATGACAAAGTTGACAGTTCACCTGAGGTGTCTGACAATATTGATAATAGATTTATATTTATACAGAGGGACTAAAAATGAATTAGTGACAGGTACATAGAAAACAAATCAAAGAAAACTAAGACAAGTATTTATCCTGGAAAATAAAAAATTTAAAAAGAACAGACAAAACTGAAAAATGTGTTCATAAAATTATAATAGTATAAACATGGCACATAAATTTTACCATAAATTTTGATATAGCTATATTCAAAGGAGGATTTATTATTTTTCTATTGTGATATAATAAAGTATCACAAACTTAGCAGCTTAAAACAATACACATTTATGCTCTCACATTTCTGTGGATCAGAAGTTCAGACCCAGCCTAAACGTGTCTCTGATCAGGGTCTCACAAGGCCTCAATCAAGGTGTCAGCTGGGCTGCATTCTCATCTGGAGGCTTGACTGGGGAAGAATCCACTTCCAAACTCATTCAGGTTATTGACAGAATTCATTTCCTGGTGACTGTAGGGTTCATGGCAGGTTTCTTCTTCAAAGCCAGCAAGGGTGGAATGAATATACTAGTAAGAGGAAATCTTATATAATATAACATAACAATGGGAGTACCATCCCATCACCTTTGTCATATTCTATTGTAAGAAGCAAGTCACACATCCTGCACACACTCAAAGGGAGGAGATGGTGCAAGGGTGTAAACACCAGGAGATGGGGATCATTGGGGCCAAAGTCTAAAATATATCAGACAGCATAGAGGGCAGCTTTTTTTCTTTTCTGATACTACATAATGTAGCATGGTATGGTGGAGTTAGATCTGGATGGAATCCTAACTTCTCCACTTAAAAAGAAAAAAAAAATATATATATATATATAAATACATTTACAAAGCTGTGTAACCATAAATGATTATTGATCAATCAATAAATGATTACTGTTGTTTAAGTCACTAAGTTTGAGGGTAATTTGTTATGCAACAACAGGAAATAAAGATAGATTTTGGTACTAAGAGTGGGGTGCTACCATTACAAAAGCTTAAAATATTGGGTGGTTTTGAAAAAGGGCAGTGGTCAGAAGCTGGAAGGACTTTGAGGAAAGTGTCAATGAAAGCCTGTAGAAGCCTTTGTGGAGGCTGCAGGTAAAAGCTTACAGGAAAGTGAAGACAGTACTACCGAAACCTGGAGGAAAGAGGAGCCTCCTTACAGAATAGCAGCAAGCTTAGCAGTACTGTCCCCTCTGATAACATGAGAAATAGAAAATATACCTAATGAACTGGGAGACCCAGTTAAGGAGATTTCCAGACAGCGTGGTGAAGGTGCTACTTCACTTCTTTTGCTGTATATAGAAAAATGCAAGCAGAGAAAGGCTAAAGGAAAGACCAATAAAACAGAGCCAAGAATTGTTGAGTTTAAAAATTCTCAGCCTCTCCAGATGACCTGTGATGCTAAAATTAAGAAATGGCTTCTGGGCAAAGATCAAATCTAGGACACTTTCAGGAAAACATAATCTAAAAATGAAGCCAAAGGTGTGTACTCAGGAAGATTCAAGCCAGTACCTCACAGAATCAAACCATAGAACTTCTAAGCAGCTTAAGGATATTGACCTTCAGTAATCTCAACAGAAGCCCAAGGAAGAGAAATTCTTATCTCAGAGATATTTGCAGGTGTGGCTTTTGTCTATGTAATATCTCAGAAGGAATAGGAAAAAAAGTAATCTTTATTCCTTTGTCCTATCACAGTGCTTCCAAAAACCCTGACTCAGAATGTTGATCTGGAGACTTTGCAATCCCTAAAGAGACTTCCATCTCAAGGACAGCTGAACAGGGTATGTCCTGAATGACTCCAGTGGGCCCAGGAAAAGTCACTGTATGAAAAGTATACATCTGTTTCTCACCTATGCTTTCAGAAGTGAATTTTTAGTTTGTTGTGATAGTTTAAATTCACTGAGAGAGTGGTCATTCCAACCACTGGCCCTTCTTCCCTCAACGGCCCCATTTCCACATTAAGGGGAAGATATGCAACTAATATGAGGAAAGGGTTATCTCCTTACAGCTATAATATTTTACTTATACACAAAGACAACTACATTTTTCCCAGAAATTACAGAGATAATGAGATAAAGAGGGAAGGGGGAAGGGAGAGAACAGGTTGGGAGTTCTTGAAAATTTTAAAGTAAGCTATCTCCACCCTCACTTCCAGTGTCCCTCCCATGTGCACTCTAAGTCCCTGAAAGAATCAATCAATCTTAATTCAAGAGTAATGAGATAATCCAAGGGAGTTTGAAATTCAACCGAACAAAGGAGAAGTTCTTAGAAAACGCAGAGTAAGAGTAGAGTCACTGTGTTGTCCGAGCAAATTATTGCATAAAATTGAAAGTCTGCCTCAAACACCAAAATAGAAGGTTATTGTATGCAGGGTCAGTAAATTACCTCAATTGAGTATGTACAGTAGAACAGGTGTCAAAATCTATTACTTGTATAAAGCAGTAACTTAAAGGCCTACTTGTGTATGGAGATCTCTTTTAGATATAGGGTTAAATGAGAATTTCCCAAAATGACTAACATAGTTCCCCAAATCTAGCTTCTCTAAGGAGAAGGTATCTGGTCAACAAGAACATAGAACTTCATGAAGTAAAGAGACTTTGTAATTTTATGAATAAATCGTGCAGAGGTTTAAATTGACCAAAGAAAATGACCTTAAATAAGAATGGGGGTCCACAGAATAGTCAAGTAACAATTGCCATGGTATGAAACCAGGAAAGAAGAAATTCCTGGGCTACTCAGATCATTTTTATTCATAAGTAGCAAATGATAAGGCATTTGGGAAAGCTTTTCCAGGGATTAAACTCATTTTCTGTAGATGATAATAATAATAAAAATAACACATTTTTTAACATCTTTATTGGAGATTAATTGTACAATGTTGTATTAGTTTCTGCTGTATAAAAAAGTGAATCAGCTGTATGTATACATATATCCCCATATCCCCTCCCTCTTACGTCTCCCTCCTACCCTCCCTATCCCACCCCTCTAGGTGGTCACAAAACACCGAGCGGATCTCCCTGTGCTATGCGGCTGCTTCCCACTAGCTATCTATTTTAAATTTGGTAGTGTATATATGTCAATGCTACTCTCTCACTTCATCCCACATTACACTTCCCCCTTCCTATATCCTCAAGTCCATTCTCTACATCTGTGTCTTTATTCCAGTCCTGCCCCTAGGTAAATCAGAACCTTTTTTTTTTTTTAGATTCCATATATATGTGTTAGCATATGGCATTTGTTTCTCTCTTTCTGACTTACTTCACTCTGTATGACAGACTCTAGCTCCATCCACCTCACTACAAATAACTCAATTTCCTTCCTTCTTATGGCTGAGTAATATTCCATTATATATATGTGCCACATCTTCTTTATCCATTCACCTGTCGACGGACACTTAGGTTGCTTCCATGTACTGGCTATTGTAAATAGTGCTACAATGAACATTGTGGTACATGACTCTTTTTGAATTATGATTTTCTCAGGCTATATGCCCAGTAGTGGGATTGCTGGGTCATATGGTAGTTCGATTTTTAGTTTTTTAAGGAACCTCCATACTGTTCTCCATAGTGGCTGTATCAATTTACATTCCCACCAACAATGCAAGAGGGTATCCTTTTCTCCACACCCTCTCCAGGATTTATTGTTTGTAGATTTTTAATGATGGCCATTCTGACTGGTGTGAGGTGATACCTCATTGTAGTTTTCATTTGCATTTCTCTAATGATTAATGTCGTTGAGCATTCTTTCATGTGTTTGTTGCCAATCTGTATATCTTCTTTGGAGAAATGTCTATTTAGGTCTTCTGCCCATTTTTAAATTGGTTTTTTTTTTTGATATACAGCTGCATGAGCTACTTGTATATTTTAGAGATTAATCCTTGGTTAGTTGCTTCATTTGCAAATATTTTCTCCCATTCTGAGGCTTGTCTTTTCATCTTGTTTATGGTTTCCTTTGCTGGGAAAAAGCTTTGAAGTTTCATTAGGTCACATTTGTTTATTTTTGTTTTTATTTCCATTTCTTTAGCAGGTGGGTCAGAAAGAATCTTGCGGTGATTTATATCAGAGTGTTCTTCCTATGTTTTCCTTTAGGACTCTTTTAGTGTCTGGCTTTACATTTTAGTCTTTATTCCATTTTGAGTTTATTTTTGTGTATGGTGTTAGGGAGTGTTCTAATTTCATTCTTTTACATGTAGCTGTCCAGTTTTCCCAGCACCACTTATTGAAGAGGCTGTCTTTTCTCCATTGTGTATTCTTGCATCCTTTATCAAAGATAAGGTGACCATATGTGTGTGGGTTTATCTC
The DNA here is from genome assembly GCF_949774975.1 of Lagenorhynchus albirostris. NCBI lineage: Eukaryota > Metazoa > Chordata > Mammalia > Artiodactyla > Delphinidae > Lagenorhynchus > Lagenorhynchus albirostris. Next base: position 29,219,233 of record NC_083103.1, read on the forward strand.
TGGGCTTTCTATCCTGTTCCATTGATCTATATTTCTGTTTTTGTGCCAGTATCATACTGTCTTGATTACTGTAGCCTTGTAATATAGTCTGAAGCCAGGGAACCTGATTTCTCCAGCTCTGCTTTCCTTTCTCAAGATTGCTTTAGCTATTCAGGGTCTTTTGTGTTTCAATACAAATTGTAAAAAATTTTTGTTCTAGTTCTGTGAAAAATGCCATTGGTAGTTTGATAGGGATTGCATTGAACCTGTAGATTGCTTTTGGATAGTATAGTCATTTTCACAATGTTGATCTTCCAAATCAAGAACATAGTATATCTCTCCATCTGCTTATATCATCTTTAATTTCTTCCATCAGGGTCTTATGGTTTTCCGCATACACGTTTTCTGTCTCCTTAGGTAGGTTTATACTTAGGTATTTTATTCTTTTTGTTGCAGTGATAAATGGGAGTGTTTCCTTAATTTCTCTTTCAGATTTTTCATCATTAGTGTATAGGAGTGCAAGAGATATCTGTGTGTTAATTTTGTATCCTGCTACTTTATCAAATTCATTGATTAGCTTTAGTAGTTTTCTGGTGGCATCCTTCGGATTCTCTATGTATAGTTAGCATGTCATCTGCAAACAGTGACAGTTTTACTTCTTTTCTGATTTGAATTCATTTTATTTATTTTTCTTCTGTGATTGCTGTGGCTAAAACTTCCAAAAGTATGTTGAATAATAGTGGTGAGAGTGGGCATCCTTGTCTTCTTCCTGATTTTAGAGGAAATATTATCAGTTTTTCACCACTGAGAACGATGTTGGCTGTGTGTTTGTCATACATGGCCTTTATCATGTTGAGGTAAGTTTCCTCTATGCCTACTTTCTGGAGAGTTTTTATCATAAATGAGTGTTGAATTTTGTCAAAACCTTTTTCTGAATCTATTCAGATTATCATATGTTTTTTATCCTTCAATTTGTTACTATGGTGTATCACATTGATTGATTTGCGTTTATTGAAGAATCCTTGCATTACTGGGATAAATCCCACTTGATCATGGTATATGATCCTTTTAATGGGGTGTTGGATTCTGTTTGCTCGTATTTTGTTGAGGATTTTCACATCTATGTTCATCAGTGATATTGGCCTGTAGTTTTCTTTTTTTTGATATCTTTGTCTGGTTTTGGTATCAGGGTGATGGTGGCCTCGTAGAATGAGTTTGGGAGTGTTCCTCTCTCTGCTATATTTTGGAAAGTGTTTGAGAAGGATAGGTGTTAGCTCTTCTCTAAATTTTTGGTAGAATTTGCCTGTGAAGCCATCTGATCTGGTCCTGGCCTTTAGTTTGTTGGAAGATTTTTAATCACAGTTTCAATTTCCATGCTTATGATTGGTCTGTTTATATTTTCTATTTCTTCCTGGTTCAGTCTCGGAAGGTTGTGCTTTTCTAAGAATTTGTCCATTTCTTCCAGGTTGTCCACTTTATTAGCATATAGTTGCTTATAGCAATATCTCATCCTTTGTATTTCTGCAGTGTCAGTTGTTACTTCTTTTTTATTTCTTCTTCTGTTGATTTGAGTATGCTCCCTTTTTTTCTTGATGAGTCTGGCTAGTGGTTTATCAACTTTTTTTATCTCCTCAAAGAACCAGCTTTTAATTTTATTGATCTTTGCTATCATTTCCTTCATTTCTTTTCCATTTATTTCTGATCTGATCTTTATGATTTCTTTCCTTTTGCTAACACAGGGTTTTTTTTTTGTTGTTCTTCTTCTTTCTCTAATTGTTTTAGGTGTAAGGTTAGGTTGTTTATTTGAGATTTTTCTTGTTTCTTGAGATAGGATTGTGTTGCTATAAACTTCCCACTTAGAACTGCTTTTGCTGCATCCCATAGGTTTGGGGTGGTCATGTTTTCATTGTCATTTGTTTCTAGGTATTTTTTGATTTCCTCTTTGATTTCTTCAGTGATCTCTTGGATATTTAGTAGTGTAATGTTTAGCCTCCACGTGTTTGTATTTTTTACAATTTTCTTTCCTGTAATTGATATCTAGTCTCTTAGAGTTGTGGTTGGAAAAGATACGTGATATGATTTCAATTTTCTTAAATTTACCAAGGCTTGATTTGTGACCCAAGACATTATCTGTCCTGAGGAATGTTCATGAGCCCTTGAGAAGAAAGTGTATTCTGTTGTTTTGGGATGGAATTTCCTATATATCTCAATTAAGTTAATCTTGTTTAATATGTCATTTAAATCTTGTGTTTCCTTATTTATTTTTATTGTGGATGATCTGTCCATTGGTGAAAGTTGGGTTTCAAAGTCCCCTACTATTATTGTGCTACTGTCAACTTCCCCTTTTATGGTTGTTAGCACTTGCCTTATGTATTGAGGAGCTCCTATGTTGGGTGCATAAATATTTACAATTGTTATATCTTCTTCTTGGATCGATCGCTTGATCATTACGTACTGTCCTTCTTTGTCTCTTGTAATAGTATTTATTTTAAAGTCCATTTTGTCTAATATGAGAATTGCTACTCCAGCCTTCTTCTGGTTTCTGTTTGTAAGGAATATCTTTTTTCCATCCCTTCACTTTCAGTCTGTATATGTCCCTAGGTCTGAAGTGGGTCTTTTGTAGACAGCATGTATACAGGTTTTGTTTTTGTATTTATTCAGCCAGTCTATGTCTTTTGGTTGGAGCATTTAATCCAATTACATTTAAGGTAATTATTGATAGTATGTTCCTATTACCATTTTCTTAATTGTTTTGGGTATTTTTTTGTAGGTCTTTTCCTTCTTTTGTGTTTCTTGCCTAGAGAAGTTCCTTTAGCATTTGTTGTAAAGCTGGTTTGGTGGTGCTGAAATCTCTTAGCTTTTGCTTGTCTGTAAAGATTTTATTTTCTCTGTAGAATCTGAATGAGATCCTTGCTAGGTACAGTAATTTTGGTTGTAGGTTTTTCACTTTCACCACTTTAAATATGTCCTGCCACTCCCTTCTAGTTTGAGGAGTTTCTGCTGGAAGATCAGCTGTTAACCTTATGGGATTCCCTTGTATATTATTTGTTGATTTTCCCTTGCTGCTTTTAATATTTTTTCTTTGTATTTAATTTTTTGATAATTTGATTAATATGTGTCTTGGCATGTTTCTCCTTGGATTTATCCTTTATGGGACTCTCTGCACTTCCTGGACTTGATTGACTATTTCCTTTCCCTTATTAGGGAAGTTTTCAACTATAATCTCTTCAAATACTTTCTCATTCCCTTTCTTTTACTCTTCTTCTTCTGGGACCCATATAATTTTAATATTGGTGTGTTTAATGTTGTCCCTGGGGTCTCTGAGACTGTCCTCAATTCTTTTCATTCTTTTTTTTTTATTCTGCTCTGTGGTAGTTATTTCCACTATTTTATCTTCCAGGTCACTTTTCCTTTCTTCTGCCTCAGTTTTTCTGCTATTGATTCCTTCTAGAGAATTTTAAATTTCATTTCTTGTGTTGTTCATCATTGTGTGTTTCCTCTTTAGTTCTTCTAGGTCCTTTTTAAACGTTTCTTGTATTTTCTTCATTCTATTTCCTAGATTTTGGATATCTTTACTATCATTACTCTGAATTCTTTTTCAGGTAGACTGCCTATTTCCTCTTCATTTGTTTGGTCAAGTGGGTTTTTACCTCTCTCCTTCATCTGCTGTATATTTCTCTGTGTTCTCATTTTACTTAACTTACTGTGTTTGGGGTCTCCTTTTCACAGGCTGCCTGTTCGTAGTTCCCATTGTTTTTGGTGTCTGCCCCCACTAGGTAAGGTTGGTTCAGTGGGTTGTGTAGGCTTCCTGGTGGAGGGGACTGGTCTCTGTATTCTGGTAGGTGGGGCTGGATCTTGTCTTTCTGGTGGGCCGGGCTGCATCCAGTGGTGTGTTTTGGTGTGTCTATGGACTTAGTATGATTTTCAGCAGCCTCTCTTCTAATGGATGAGGATATGTTCTTGTCTTGCTAGTTGTTTGGCATTGGGCATCCAGCACTTTAGCTTGCTGGCCTTTGGGTGGAACTGGGTCTTAGTGTTGAGATGGAGATCTCTGGGAGAGCTCTTGCTGATTGATAGTACATGGGGCCGGGAGGTTTCTGGTGATCCAATGTCCTGATCTCGGCTCTCCCACCACAGAGGCTCAGGACTGACACCAGGCCAGAGCACAAATACCCTGTCAGCCACACGGCTCAGAAGAAAAGGAAGAAAAAAAGAAAGAAAAGATAAATAAATAAATTTATTTAAATAAAAAATTATTAAAATAAAAATGTTTTTAAGTAATAATAATAATAAAAAATGAAGAGGGCAACCAAACCAATAAACAAATCCACCAATCATTACAAGCTTTAAAAACTATACTAAGATAAATATAAAAATCAGAAACAAGTCAGTTGCAGACAGCAAACCCCAATTCTACAGTTGCTCCCAAAGTCCACCACCTCAATTTTGGGATGATTTGTTGTCTATTTAGGTATTCCACAGATGCAGGGTACATCAAGTTGATTGTGGGGACTTCCTCTACTGCTCCTGAGGCTGCATGGAGAAATTTCATTTCTTTTCTTTGTTCTCACAGCTCCTGGGGTTCAGCTTGGTTTTGGCCCCACCTCTGCCGGTAGGTCACCTGATGGCGTCTGTTCCCCACCCAGCAGGGGAGAGTTAAAGCAGCGTCTGATTAGGGGGCTCTTGCTCACTCATGCTGGGGGTGGGAGGAGTACTGTAATTATAACTGGAATGTAGGGCGAGCCTGAGGCGGCAGAGGCCAGCATGACATTGCAACAGCCTGAGGCGCGCTGTGTGTTCTCCTGGAGAAATTGTCCCTCGATCACCGGACCCTGGCAGTCGCAGGCTGCACAGGCTCCTGGAGTGGTGTGGATAGTGACCTGTGCTTGCACACAGGATTCTTGGTGGCTGAAGCAGCAGCATTAGTGTTTCATGTCTGTCTCTGGGGTCTGAGCTCATAGCCGTGGCTCGTGCCCTTCTCTGGAGCTCATTTAGGTGGTGCTCTGCTTTCTGTGGGCAGATGGGGGAAGAATCCCCTCTCCTCTTGCACCCCAAAACAATTGTCTTTTGCCTCTTGGCAGCTCAAGACTTTTTCCCGGACTCCCTCCCGGCTAGCTGTGGCGCACTAGCCCCCGTCAGGCTGTGTTCACGCAGCTAATCCCAGTCCTCTCCCTGGGATCTGACCTCCGAAGGTGCAGCCTCAGCTCCCAGCTCCTGTCTGCCCCGGTGGGTGAGCAGACAAGCCTCTCAGGCTGGTGAGTGCTGGTGGGCACAGATCCTCTGTGCGGGAATCTCTTCACTTTGCCCTCCACACCCCTATGGCTGCGCTCTCTTCCGTGGCTCCGAAGCTTCCCCCCTCTGCCACCCTCAGTCTCCGCCCACGAAGGGGCTTCCTAGGGTGTGGAAACCTTTCCTCCTTCACAGCTCCCTCCCACTGGTACAGGTCCCATCACTATTCTTTTGTCTCTGTTTTTTCTTTTTTCTTTTGCCCTACCTAGGTATGTGGGGATTTTCTTGCCTTTTGGGAAGTTTGAGGTCTTCTGCCAGCATTCAGTAGGTGTTCTGTAGGAGTTGTTCCACTTGTAGATATATTTTTGATGTATTTGTGGGGAGGAAGGTGATCTCCATGTCTTACTCCTCCGCCATCTTGAAGGTCCCCCAGTAACACTTATGAATGCTGAATATGTACTAAGCCCAAGTAACCTACTCATCAGTCCTCACAACCACACAATGAGCTAAGTGCTATAAGGTTTCACAGTTTACATATAGGAAGAAGCTTAGAAGTTAAATAAGTAGCCCAACATTACATGGCTAGTACATGAAAAGGCAGGCAATGGAGGTAAGCTCATGCTTTTAACCACACCAGATAGGGACAGTAAACAAAACTCACCTTTGAAAAATTATAGAAATATCAAACTATTCTATGCATAAAAATTAGGACCCTGTTTTGAGAAGGCACAGACCAGTATGGAACACACAGCAGAAGATAAGCACACGATAGTTTTCATAATTGTTGGATGTAAATTTTAGTTAAGTTCACTGTTTAACAGCAGAAAGATATGGATTTTATTCCAACATGTAGATACATTCATTTATACAATGTATCTTGTTATCTTCATTAGTCCTGAGTTTGAAACCACTCCAGATATTGTCTTTATATCAGAAATAACTAAATAACTAGTATAAAATAACTAGGTTGACTGCTTAACTACCACCATTAAGACTATGACGCTCAGATGGAACAAAACCAAGAAGCAGCTACCTCTGACAGGATGCTATTGTGATAAAGTTTAGTTTTGTCTCAGAATGGGAAAACAATGCAGTTTAATCTGGTGTGACCAAAATAAAATGCTTAGCTAAGTTCCTTTAATTGAACATCCTTTTACCACTCACACAAAATATCCTATTTTTACTGATTATTTCCACTAGTGACATTTACTAAAGTTTCTTATAAAATCTAAAAAGGTCTATACAAATTCCAAAATTATCTAGGCTTTGAACTATCTTCTAAATTCCTGACTGAGTCTAATTGATTGTGCCTCTAAAGAAACATTCCATACAAGTGAGGCAAATATCCTAAATATACCTCGCACATTCTTAACCACGTCCTCTTGTGCATACCCTCCCTGACCCTGAAGGTCATACAATTTTCCTTTAGATTGGACGGACATTCATCCAATGAATCACTCTCAAGAGTTGTCTTCCACTTCCCAGCCCTAATTGATAGAGATGGGACCTTTCAGAAAGTATCTGTAATAACAACTGAATATTTTGCAGAAAATTTTGCAATGCTGTAAAAGGGACTAACTGCCAAAATGACTTCCATCCCAACCACTCTGTTTTGGATAAAAACAAAAGGGGTACATGACTTTGTACTAATGGGATGAGGTGGATATTTCTTTGTTGGGAGGAGTAATCTAAAATTGAATGCAGACTTTAATGAACTATTAAACTCCCTAACAGGACATCTTGAAACTTGATAAGCATAGGAATGTAGATTTCGATTCCTTTTCTATAAAATCATATAGCTCTGCTAATCCAAAATTTATACAAACCAAAACATCTGATTCTTTTATGAAAGAGAAGGAGCATTGTTTGGGTGCTTTTTTTTTTTTTGGATGTGTTGGGTCTTTGTTGCTGCACAGGCTTTCTCTAGTTGTGGTGAGTGGGGGCTACTCTTTGTTGTGGTGCACGGGCTTATTGCATTGGCTTCTCTTGTTATGGCGCATGGGTTCTAGTCGAGTGGGCTTCAGTAGTCGCAGCACATGGGCCCTACAGTGAACAGGCTTCAATAGTTGTGGCTCGGGCTTAGTTGCTCCTCGGCATGGGGGATCATCCTGCACCAGGGATAGAACCCGTGTCCGCTGCATCGGCAGGTGGATTCTTAACCACTGCACCACCAGGGAAGTCTTATTTGGGTGCTTATTATGTGGCAGGCACTGAGGCACTGAGGACTCTGACAGCTATGATAGTGAGCTCTTTAAAGATAAGGATGATGTCTGATATTCTTTTGTATCCTTAGTATCTAGTACATTGCTCCCAACTGTTTAATGATTTAAATGAAACAGATTTAAAAAAGAAAAACTTTCCCTAGTTTTAAAACACTTGTTTAACTTTTTTTGTTATTATTTCTAAATGTCAGATGGAACGTAGCTTGTTATTCAGATGGGTTTTAATTGGACTTTAATCCTTTGACACAAGAAACGAGAATCTAAAAAGTTGACAAGATTGGCCTTGGTAAGATGCAAACCTCAAGGCATATTCTGGTGGATCAAATTCTCTTTTATCTTACTTAAAACACAAGTGCTTAAAAGAATGTGGCCTTGTGAGATTGTTTAGTAAGACATGAAAGAGCAGCTCAAGAGGTTGACTCTAGAGAGGACAAGTAGGAGAAGCATGGTCCTGCTTTGCCTCCTGCATGTCAGGTCTCCCGTCGAGCACCCGGACTTCAGAGAAACCACTGGAGGAGACAAGGTGCTGTCAAGAGGTCCTGCATGGAACAAAGAAGATAGGGAGGCAGAAATGTGAATTTTCTGTGGAAGTAGAGAATAAGAATCAAAATGTTAATGATTTTTTACAGTGGCAGGGTGTAGTGGAGGCAATTGAAGGAGATGAACAATTCAACCACGATATTCCTCTGGAAGTTGGGAATTTTGTTTTTAAGTATTAAAGTTTTATTGTAAAGCAGCTCACTACACAATGCGGTCAATTTTCTCTGTATCAGGTTGAGTCGTGAAGAGATATAGAGTTGAATATACAACGTGTGATTGCTCACTAAGCCATAGGAAACCAGAATCCTTTAACATCCTTGTCCTAACTATGGTTATTTGTATATTTAAGATTTATACCCCATCAATTCCAAAAAAACTGAAAGCAACTTACTAGCTAATACAAAATGTAACTTAAAGCAAACCAGAGACTCCCCTTAACTAGAATAATTTCGCAGCAAAGATGCTCTTGTGCATCTTTGGATAGGTTGGGCAAGCATTCTGATAGATTTGAAAAAAACTGGCTCTAAACATTCTGATAAATCTCACAAAAATGCAAAAACATTGAGTTATACCAATTCCATTTCCTGTCATAGCAAGGATTTAAACCTAGGTAGAGTTAGAACTTCTCCTGGGATTTGAATCAAGGAGGAATTTATCATGTAAAACTAGCAAGAGGGATGCTGTATCACAATAGCATAGACGCTGTCTTTCACCTCAGTTCTACAAAAGTCAGAGAAACGTTGTTCAAATGGATAATTTTTATATCAAACCTCTAAAAAGGCAGAGAGTATCATCTTCTGCATAATAATATAAATTATTATTAAATTATTATATTTTAAATTATTTATTATTAATAAAAATTTATAAATAATAATAGAATTATTATATATAATGATAAAATAAATAATAATAAAATTTATTATTAATAAACTTATATTATATTTAAATTATTATAAATTATTATCAAATACTCTGCTTGACTTAATACAGAGATAGAATATAAAGTCTCTAGTTCCACAGGTAATTGGCATGTTTATTTAAATGTCAGCAGTCTTAGGAGAACACTTGGCTAAATTTATGATCAAATGCCCTAGTAATTGCCAATGATACAAAAAGTCTATATTACTAATTAGTGACAATAGTAACTAATGAGTGTAGAGATTTTTTTTCAGCTTATCAAGCACTTTTTACAGTCATTATCACATTAAATTTTTATTATAACCCTATAATCAGACAGGTATCAGGATCAGCCTTCTTTTAGGGATGAAGAAAAAAAGGCTTGAAACTGTTATGTAATAAGTCAAGATGGCGTATCTGGTAAGGAGTAGTCAGAACTCAAACCCAGGTTTTAAGTTTTACTACTTATGTCCCTAAAATTGTATGTCCCTTCTACTACATATTTTCTTGTCACCTCTAGTTAAATATCAACCCAAAGTACAGTTGTCTTATGAAACAGGCGGATTTGGTTTGGGATCAGATAAAAGCCTTACTTTAGCAAGTTTTAGTCAACAAGGTGAAAGAAGATAGAAAGAAGGGGAAGGTTCTGAAAATATAATTTGTTGGGATGTGATCCAGATCCTGCCAGCCTTGTAGACTACTGTAAGAAAGAAAATTGTCCTCTTCTCAATCATTGATACTAATCATTGAGAAGGCAGAGTTTGATAGCATATAATACAAACAAAAAAATTTTCTTAAAATTGTATAACAAAGATATTAAAACTATCCAGTTTTCCTTAATGAATTTCATCCTCACTTTTGTAATTCTATAATACTCTTCATTGCCATCAAAACCTTTCTTCTTAGCACAATTGCTGGAAAGTCCTCTTGGGGAAGACATAATTTTCTCACTCCCTTCCAGCGGTCAAGGACAAGGATAGGTTCTGCCAAGTGACAAACTCTCTGTTCAGTGTCCCTGTCTAATTCTTCTAGGAAACCAGTGGTATTTATTCCTCCAACAGACTTTCAGAGGTGGAGGCCCAGTTAGGGATTCCATAACTTGGTTACAGAAAACAGTATATTCATTCTCTTTTAATTTGCCTTTTTGCCCTAAATTTACACATTCCTCTTTTTATTTATTCACTCACTTAAGCTGCTAGGCCTGCTAGGGGGGTTGACTCCAAAAGGCAAAACCAAAAGTGTGATTCTTGAAGAGCCACTGATAAACTGCTCTTTAAGGTCTATCCTTGCTATAAATAACAAAACCACTTTACCAGCGTCAAAGGACCTAGTCTTCTCAGGAGGGAATGTGCATGCCACACACATCAAGCCTGTATACTCCAATGTTGTAAGTACTAGAGAACTGATTAAAAATTGATTTATGCATGTCAACTAATATTACATATCCTGGCTTCAAGACAATTATGTAGACAAACTGGGTTTTTTTGTTTTGTTTTTCTTTTGACAAGGCAAATAGTAGAAATGAGAATGTCAAATAACCTGAGAAAATTTATGAAAATTCTCCCTGATAGAATGCAATAGCCCTTTTGTATTTCTGAGGACTCTTTAAACAAAGTCATTTAGGATGACTGAGATTTTCCAGGTATAAGCCAGGGATATTCAGATTATTTTCCCAAGTTTGCTGGTGGTATGATCTGAGGCATATGACTTTGGTATCTACCTGGAAGGGACATCACTTGATTAACTTGATACTACTGAGTGCCCTAAACAGTAAGGTTAGAAATGGATTGCATTAAAAGAGACCACTGTAAGATTTACAGGGCAATCTTTATTAATCTGATAAACATTTACTGAATGGGTAGCTACAACATATGAGGACAAATCTTAAGTGCTGGGGATGTAGCAGTGAACCAGACAAATGAGTTCTTTGCCCTAACTGACACTATGGTCCAGTAGGGAAGACAGACATAAAAGAATCACAGAGAAGTTATATATTTAGAATTGTGCTGATGTTTTAACAGAAAATTAGAAAGGGCCTATTAGCAGATGTAACCTGCAAGAGGAAACTTAGACTGGGAAATTGAATGATCAACCCAGGTCTCCTTGTGAAGTCCCTTTTGAGGGAAAGGCTAAAACAGTGAGTGGGAGTTAGCTAGATGAAGAATGCAGGGATGTGTGTGTGCCCATGTGTATCAGGGTATGCATGGGGGAAGTGAGAAGATGAACATTCTAGGAAGAGGGCACAGCAACATTTGATGACACAAAGGGGAAAAGAGAGAAGCTTAGAGTGAATACAAGGAGACAGTTTGGAGGTTATTGCTAGAGCGCATGCAAGAGATTATTATTGGACTAAGTTGTGGGAGTACAGATGGAGAAAAGTGAATGGACTATACAGGAACTGGGAGATGACTGGATGTGAAGGGGGAACACTCTAGTTCATGAGTAACTCTTTGGAGGGAGGTGCCATTTTCTGAAATGGAAAACACAAGAAAAGATTTACAAAAGCAAAATTGAAGTCTTAAGAGCAAATTATGAATTTATACATACACATATAAACTATATTTTTTGGAAAACAAAGTTATAGGAAGATTGTATGCAAAAACAAGCAGTACTTGAATGTGAAAATAAAAGGAGTAAGTATATCAACATATCACCAATCACTTTAAGGGTCCTCTAACCAATATTTTTGAGTAGCTTGCTTCTTAAAGTACTGTTCTAATGTGGGTATTTGTTTAAAATTTCTCTAGAACACTTTAGAATATTCCTAAGTTAAAAGAAAATTATGAAAGAGCTTTTACCCTGTATCTCAGATACCAGCTTTCCAGATGAAAAAGACTTGGTCTTGCACATCACTGAGAAGAATGGCAGATGTGGTATGAAAAAGTTTATGATTGGTCTGGCCAGTGAATGTTTTTCATTTTCTTGGGGATAAAGCTCCCAAAGAAACTCTTCTGTTGCAAGTAGCATTTAGACTTTAAAACAACATCACAAAAGTAGATAAGCTATTTGACAAAATGACCAGGACCTACAAAATGTTTGGATGTGAAGTAGAGATAACTCCTAGGTTTTGAATATGAGTTAAAAACAACAGTAAAAATTATAAAAACTTTATAACTTATAGAAACTTCTAGAACATTCTTATCTTCATAACTCATTTGCTTATGTTATTATATTTCTCATGGGGAAAACATGATGATAAGCTAAAAATCCTGCAAAATGAACTAAATTTTGGAACACTATAACTATTGTGCCCCCTTAAAGCTTGGAAAAAAACATATGTTGAGGATAAATTAAAGACATTCTGCTCCAGACAGTGGATAGCAAATTTGCCAAACCAAGAAACACTTTCTCCCCAGAAATCGCCCAGGCCAACATTTATTTAAAAGACTGAAATAGATTAAAAGATGACACATCTAGAGCGACTTATTAAGGGAAACCCAGTATTTCAAGAGCAAGGTCTCTAACATTCATGGAGGATGCCAAGAAAGATTAAAAACCTACTCTCCCACAACACAGCTGTTGGTACCTCTATTATCGATGGTTCTAGGCTGGCTGGACAAAAGGTCTGCTCCAAATTGGCAATCCTTATGTTCTTATTATGCATGTTTCATTACTGTGTTCTAGAGGAAGAAAGACCATTGCCACCAACCAACATCTTCTCATTCTGGAGTCATCTAAAAATACCTGCAGACAGTATTACCCTGCTATTACCTCACACTCCTGCCCATCAGCCATGGCCACCTCCTACCTCCCCGCTCACTAATAGCACAGTCCTGTATCACCTCCCACTCAGCCAAGCAACACTACTGTAGCTGCTTTAGATACACTCATATCTATATATATAGTCTTATATATAAATATATATTCAGACATATACTCATGTGCACGCAAAAATGCTTTTACAAAAGAAGAAGGGGAAGCTAGTTATGTGAAAGTAGCTGTACTTTGGAAAGTTAACGTGATATGCCATTTAGGACACAGTTCCCGTTCTGTCCGGGTGTCCACGCAAATGTGTGTAAGGAGGCATTTGCCAATCCCAAACATGAGAAGCATTTGCTTTTATTAACCTCTGACCCTTGAGCAATTGCAGCCTCCGTTTCCTAAATCTATTGCATTATGCATTCTATTTCTTCCCTTTAAATATTGTAGTATAATATTATAAACTTAATATTTAAATTATAATTTTCTAGACCAGGCTGGTACATTTTCTATTTTAAGGATATTTTATGGATACTGTCTCAGAATTCAACAGATATCTATTCTACTACTATTTCTTTTTACTGTTTTTTTTCATTATTATTATTACTACTATTTAGTGACAGACTGAGTTATTGGTATGTCATTTGGTGACAGAAATGAGTGAGATAAAAAGGGTTCAGGAGCTGAAGCAGTAACAAGACTGGGAGATGCTTGGTCTCTGATAGCAATGGCAGGCAAAACCACCGCTCACATAATCAGAGCAACCACGGCTTGCAGCTGGGAGCTGGGATCCCACGACTCCTCAACTACTCTGCACCTAGCACCAAGCCCAAATGAACGTCGCACAGTAGTACCTAGGGCTGTGATGAGTAACTGAGATCACAGTTGCAGAAGCCCTCTGCGGGTGAAAATGGCGCGGTATGGCGAGGAAAGTTTCCATTACTTGCTTCATCAGAACATCTGTGCTGATCATTAAGCAGACAGTGGAGTGGGCACTGGGGACAGAGGACTAGGCTAGTTGTCACAAACCCAGGATTCAAATCCTGACTCTGACACCAACTTGCTCAGTGACTGAGCAAATCTCTTCAAATAGCTGAGCCTTAGATTTTCCCATCTGGGCAATAGATACCTCTTCCATTTGCCCTACAAATTATTGTAAACATTGAATTAGAGTTGAATGTGAAATGCTTTAGAAAGTAAACCACAGGATATGGCTGTGTGTTTACGACTGAAAAACTGCACCTGGATACTGTCCATATTCGAAACTAAAAGAAGTGTCTTTCACACACACACACACACACACCCCATCTTCCCTGTCTCAGCTAATAACACCACATCCGTAGAACGTAGGCTCCATGAAGGCAGGTATTTGGAAGAGTACTAGTGCCAGACATACAGTGGGCTCTCAATAAATATTTATTGCATTAAAAATCTGAATCTACCCAGTTGCTTAAATGAGGGCATGTTATCTATGATACATTCTTGTCCTTCATTCGGTACATCTAATAAATCACCTCCAGCTGGCTCTGACACCTGGCTATGTCAGTCTCTTCCACTCAGTGGTGTACCAGCAAATGCTTAACACCCAGCTGTCAGGGAAACGTTTCTGGCATTTGCCAGTTTTAGTGATGTATATATTCCCATTATGGCCCATTTCAATCAACCAACATGATGGCACATTGAGTTGGGAAGAGGTCCCCACAATAGACTCTCAGGGCTGGTGTGTCAGCTCTAGCTCGCCACAGCTCCTGGGGTTCTCATCCTAGACAAGGCGCCCTCCTAGCAGCCTGGCTTGATTCCCGGATGGTCCTCATTGTAACCCACCACCCACATTGCCAATAGCATGATCTTTCAAACACATATATCTGATCATGTGGTTTTCCTATTTCAAAACCTTCAATGCATTCCTCTTGCTTACATAATAAATATCAAATACATAGTATGATAGACAAGGCACTTCTTAATCTGAAGGCAGTTTCCTGAGACCCTCTTCAGTGTCAATGTGTACTCTAGCCATACTGAACACAGGTTCTTCAACATCTTATGCATTTTTATTTCTCTCTGGTCTGCTCATGCTGTTCCCGCTTCCTGTTTAGGCACTTTCCTCTCCACCTGGTAGACCACCTCCAAATTCTCCAGGCCCCAATAAAAAAATCATTTCCTCATCAAAGCGTTCTCTGATTATTACTTATTTTCTCTTCACCCTTCACTTACCTAACAGCCCAGACAGAATGAATTTCTCACTCACTTATATCTCTATATCACTGTAGTCCTACTCATGATAACAAATATGAGCTTTTCTTACAGTTATTTGCTTATTTCTTTCTCTCTTTCCTGCTGGTCTGTGAGCTCCTCTTAAGTAGGACCTTGTCCTTAATGAGCCCTCAGAAGATGCTGAATCACTAAATTGATGTCTTTCAAAGCTACTCAAAGTTCTCTGTGGACAGGCAGCATCAACTTCAGCAGGGACCTTGTCAGAAAAGTAGAATCTCAGAGCCCACCCAGACCTACTAAAGCAGAATTTGCCTTTAAAAAGAGTTCCTGGTGATTCATAAGCACATTAAAGTTTGAAAAGCCATATTAAAGTTTGAAAAGGTCTAAAGAAAGATAACTAGGGCCAACTATTGATGAACTTGACAGCTAGGCAAAAATACTAAAGTCTTTGGGAAATAGGAGTCTATTGACTGTTCTTGAACTGAGACAATATAGAAGAACACTATTTGTAGGTAATTAATCTCACAACTTGGATGAAATGATTTAAAAGGCAGAGACTATAGCAGTGGTTCTTGATTTAGGACATTTATCTCCCCTCTCCACATCAAGGAGTATTTGGCAATGTCTGAAGACATTTTGGGTTGTCACAACCGGGAAATTGCTACTGTCATCTGGTGGGTAGAGGTCAGGAATGCTGTTAAACCTCCTACAGCACCCCTCACAATGAAGAGCCATCCAGCCCAAAATGTTAACAGAGAAGAGACTGAAAAACCCTGGAATAAGAGGAAGGAAAGGCAAGAAGCTAATGAAGTTATTCAGGCTTGTGGTGATGAACCATCACTGGTGTCAGGGTGGTGCTAGGTCAGCTCAGAAGAAGGGGAAGAAATAAGAGTGGCTTCACAATAAATTAACAGAATTTAGTGGTGAAGGCCAAAAGAGAGGGAGGTAGAAGAGAGCTCTCAGTTTTCTCCTTTGGGTAAAAGGAAGAATGGCAGGAACACTGGCAATAATAGAAGCAGCTGTCATTTAGATGCATGAAAGCAAGATGCAGAAGGATTTAGACAAGTCACAGGGATCCTGATTTCACTAAACTTATCTATTGAGCACCTGCTAAGTTACTGGAGCTGTGCCCTTTCACATATTTGACCTTTTTCATCCTCCAACAACAATCTTTAAAGTAGTTATTAGTAGATTTTTCCTGCTGAAAAAACTGAGGTTCAGAGAAGTTATCTAACTTGTTAAAGAAAGAACTGGGCCTCAAACCCACAACTTCTGACACTCAAACCCAGTATATTTTCCTCTCTAGGGGATATAGCAAATGGAATTTTATCAGTTGCTGCTGACTCATCATGACATAGCTGCCTATCTGAAAAGGCATTCAGAGGCATGTTCAGGTTCATCAACAAAAAGTGTCATTATCAATTAGATCCCTGTCACGGAATGGGAGGGAGTCATGAGAGTACATATGCTGCATATTTGTGATGCTCATTCTGTACTACGTGGACTCAGAGTCAGAGACTGTAGACTCAGCCCTTCATTCATTGTAAGGACCAGACATAAACATTTGAAATTAACATGATTTTAGTTCTCACAATTAGTGAACTTTTACTCTTCCATATAACATCACTAAATCCCTATCCTATTTCTTCTTATAAACCAATGGAAATGAACAGAAAATTAGGTAGCATTCAATATACATGTTATTAATGTCAATTAATAGTGACATTATCAATATTGACAAATTATTAACATCATTGAGCAAGAACAAAACTCCAATCTAGCCCAAATTTATAATATTCTAGATCTTTTTTTGATAGAATAAAACCAAAATTATTTAAGTTTATGTTAAAACTGGTGATTTGAGGAGGAACCACCAATTGCAGGGCCAAGGGAAGAGACCTGAGTCGGCAAAAAGGAAAGGAGAAAGCTAAAGACATTTTCCTGTTCTATGCTTTCTTGCCCCCATAAAGGTGCACTCCAGTTCCCTCCCTGACAACCCCTACTGATAGTTTAGAGCAAAACAAAAGTGATACCTCCTTTTTCTATCTTTCCTGGACCCTCCTGGATAGAATTAGTTTTCCCTCAGTTGAGCTCTCATAGCACAGAATATATAGTTCTGCATAATACACTATATTAATGATGTATTTACATGTTTATATCTCTACAAGGGTATGACCTGCTTTGAATCAGGGGTTATTTTTGATTCATTTTGTAGCCTTAGCATATAGAGCAGGGCCTGACTCCCAGCTGGTACTTAATAAATGTTTGTTGAATTCAATTAGCATAAAGTCAGTCCCAGCAAATGAGTGTTTTAGGTTGACCTTTTGCTGCATCTTTGGTTCCTTTCAAATGTACTTCATCTTCTTAAGCTGTTTGCATTGATGTACACTGTTTAAATGATTTAGTGAAGAATAAAGAGAGATGGGTGTCTGGTTTCTTTCACTTAGCATATGATTTCAAGGTTTATTCACATCGTAACATGTGTCACTAATTCATTTCTTTTTATGACTAAATAATATTCTATTGTATAGATATATCATTTTTTAATCCATTTTCTCTTGATGGATATTTATTTGAGTTGTTTCCACATTTTGGCTATTATAAATGAAGTTGCTATGAATATTCAAGTACAAGTTGTTATTTAGACACCTGATTTCATTTATGTAAAATAGCCAGAATAGGTAAATCCATAGAGATCTAAAGCAGGTGAGTGATTGCCAGAGCCTAGGGGAAGGGAGGAATGAGGAGTGACTGATTAACAGGTATGGGATTTCTGTTTGGGATGATGAAAAAGTTCTGGAACTAAATAGTAATGTTGGTTGTACAACATTTTGAATTACTTAATGCCACTTATTATATACTTTAAAATTGTTAAAATGGTATATTTTATGTTATACGTATTTTACCACAATAAAAAAATATTTTAAAGAGATTGATAAAAAGTCAATACAATTGCACAAAATTAGCTACCAGGAGCAAGATTCTTTGTTCATGAAAAACATTCCACCTGTGTTTCTGCAGTTCCCTTAAGTTTGCATGCAGAATCTGAGTTATTATTTCCAACGCTGAAGAAAACCTTATCTAGTGTTTCTGGTGATATCGACACAACAATTTTGTATAATAATTTTGTAATATATGTCAAGAACCATAACAGTGTTTATGCCATTTAAACTTAGAATAATTCCAAGGATTTATGTTAAGGAAATGTTTCACAAGAATAATATAGCTCTGTGGAAAAAAAAAAGTTTATTACAAATATGTCTATAATACCTGAATGATGAGAGAAAATACAACAATAGAGGATTGTTAGTTAACATCTGCAACATTAACATGATAAGATATCTATGGAAACTATTTAAATATTTTATGTTAGGTAAAAAGAACAGAATACTACGTTTTTTACTCCCTATGAATACAATTTAGTTAAAATGTATGCAACCGATTGACAGAGATTGCACATTGAAATAGAAAGTGTAATAGGACTGAAAATGACTCTTTTTCCTTTTTACAAATCCCTTTACTATCCCTTCAGTTATTCTTTCATTCAAAGAATTTTTCATTCAAATGAATTCAAATGAATTCTTTCATTCAAAGTATTTTTGAGAAACTATAATGTGCCGGGCACTATGTTAAGAGTTGCAGCCACCATGATGAACAAGACAGTCAGGTTCCCTGCCCTCAGCAAGCTTTCATTGTAACAGAGAAAATAAACAGAAGCAAATAATTATACAGTTAATTATTTAATTGCGATTGTGACAAGTGGTATGAAGGAGATGTATAAGGTTTCTAAGAATAAGCAGATGTTTCATTTGAGGTCTCTGTTGAATACTTAGTGGAAATGTTTAGTAAAACACTGAATATAAGAAGGGAAGTCAGAACTATCCAAATAATTTGGGAGGTTATTAGACTTCTGATGGTAATTCAAGGCAACTGCTGTGACTGCCTGGAAGGGAAGCATAAAGTGAGAAGCTAAGAAGGCTTAGGAATAAGATCCCGAGGAATTCCAATAAACAGAAGCAGTCTACAGTAGTTGCCAAGAACAGGGATTCTGGAGTTATGTTTCCTAGGTTCAAATTCCCAGCTTTGAGGGTTATTTAAATTTTCTGTGTCTCAATTTTCTAATCTGTAAAGACAGGATAACCTCTCATAGGGTTTTACAAGGACTTATTGATATAGTATACATAGGGTACTTAGAAGAGTGCCTAGCATATACTAAAATCTATATAAGTGTTGGCTGTGTGAAGGTCAGATATAAGACAAGAATCTCCCAAAGAATCCTAAAAAGAATAGCCAAGGCAGTAGGAGGAAAAAATCAGGAGAGTAAAGTAAAAAGGCAGTGGATAAGAGTGTCAAATATTGCTGAAAATTTATATAAAATGAGGACTGGAACATTTACATTTCATTTATGTTACAGAGATGTTGGTGGAGTAGAGGATAGGGGAGCAAGACTGGTGTGTGATAAGGAGGGAATTCTTATTTGTTTTCTTTTTCTAACAATAGTAGTAATATTGTTATGATTTTTTAAAAGGAGATAGAGGAAGCAAAGAAAAACTCAGAGAGTTAAAAGTCACGTACACACCATCATTACAGTATTAAAGCATTGTAAACCTGACTACATATCTACTTTTACAGTGAGTTTTATACTTTCATATGTTTTCATGTTGCTAATTAGGTTCCTTTTATTTCCCCTTTAAGAACTCCTTTCAGAATTCCACTCCTGAGTATATATCCAGAAAGAAAAATAAAAACACTAATTCAAGAAGATACATGCATCCCACTGTTCATAGCAGTACTATTTACATTAACCAAGACATGGAAGTAACCCAAGTGTCCATCAATAGACAAATGGATAAAGAAGATGTGGTATATATATACATAATGGAATATTACTCAGTCATAAAAAAAATGAAATTCTGCCATTTACAACAACATGGATGTACCTAGACAATATTATGCTTAATGAAATAAGTCAGACAGAGAAAGACAAACACTGTATGATATCACTTATATGTGGAATCTAAAAAATAATGCAATTACATGTACATGCAAAACAGAAACAGACTCACAGACATAGAAAACAAACTTGTGGTTACCAAAGGGAAGAGGGGATGGGGGGAAGGGTAAATTAAGGCTATGGGATTAACAAATGCAAACTACTATGTATAAAATAGATAAGAAACAAGGATATATTGTGTAGCAAAGGGAATTATAGCCACTATTTTGTAAAAACTTATAATGGAATATAATCTGCAAAAATACTGAATCACTATGCTGTACACCTGAAACAAATATAATACTGTAAATCAACTATACTAAACAAAAAGAACTCGACTGAGCTCTGCCCACAAGAGCAACAGCCAGCTCTACCCACCACCAATCCCTCCCATCAGGAAACTTCCACAAACCTCTTAGATAGCCTCATCCACTAGAGGGCAGACAGCAGAAGCAAGAAGAACAACAATCCTGCAGCCTGTGGAACAAAAACCACATTCACAGAAAGACAAGATGAAAAGGCAGAGGGCTATGTACCAGATGAAGGAACAAGATAAAACCCCAGAAAAACAACTAAAAGAAATGGAGATAGGCAATCTTCCAGAAAAACAATTCAGAATAATGATAGTGAAGACGATTCAGGACCTCGGAAAAAGAATGGAGGCAAAGATCGAGAAGATGCAAGAAATGTTGAACAAAGATCTAGAAGAATTAAAGAACAAACAAACAGAGATGAACAATACAATAACTGAAATGAAAAATACACTAGAAGGAATCAATAGCAGAATAACTGAGGCAGAAGAACGGATAAGTGACTTGGAAGACAGAATAGTGGAATTCACTGATGCAGAACAGAATAAAGAAAAAAGAATGAAAGGAAAGGAAGACAGTCTAAGAGACCTCTGGGACAACATTAAATGCAACAATATTCGCATTATAGCGGTCCCAGAAGGAGAAGAGAGAGAGAAAGGACCCGAGAAAATACTTGAAGAGATTATAGCCGAAAACATCTCTAACAAGGGAAAGGAAATAGCGACCCAAGTCCAGGAAGTGCAGAGAGTCCCATACAGGATAAATGCAAGGAGAAACATGTCAAGACACATAGTAATCAAATAGGCAAAAATTAAAGACAAAGAAAAATTATTGAAAGCAACAGGGGAAGAAGGACAAATAACATACGAGGGAACTCCCATAAGGTTAACAGCTGATTTCTCAGAAGAAACTCTACAAAGCAGAAGGGAGTGGCATGATATACTTAAAGTGATGAAAGGGAAGAACATACAACCAAGATTACTCTACCCAGTGAGGATCTCACTCAGGTTTGATGGGAAAACCAAAGCTTTACAGACAAGCAAAAGCTAAGAGAATTCAGTACCACCAAACCAGCTCTACAACAAACGCTAAAGGAACTTCTCTAAGTGGGAAACACAAGAGAGGAAAAGGACCTACAAAACCGAATGCAAAACAATTAAGAAAATGGTAATAGGAACATACATATCAATAATTACCTTAAACGTGAATGGATTAAAAGCTCCAACCAAAAGACACAGGCTTGTTGAATGGATACAAAAGCAAGACCCATATATATGCTGTCTACAAGACACCCACTTCACACCTAGCGACACATACAGAATGAAACTGAGGGGATGGGAAAAGATATTCCATGTAAATGGAAATCAAAAAAAGCTGGAGTAGCAATACTCATATCAGATAAAATAGACTTTAAAATAAAGAATGTTATAAGAGACAAGGAAGGACATTACGTAATGATCAAGGGATCAATCCAAGAAGAAGATGTAACAACTATAAATATATATGCACTCAACATAGGAGCACCACAATACATAAGGCAACTGCTAACAGCTCTAAAAGAGGAAATCGACAGTAACACAATAATAGTGGGGGACTTTAACACCTCACAGCAATGGACAGATCATCCAAACAGTAAATTAATATGGAAACACAATCTTTAAATGACACAATAGATCAGATAGATTTAATTGATATTTATAGGACATTCCATCCAAAAACAGCAGATTACACTTTCTTCTAAAGTGTGCACAGAACATTCTATTCTCCAGGACAGATCACTTCTTGGGTCAAAAATAAAGCCTCAGTAAATTTAAGAAAATTGAAATCATATCAAGCATCGTTTCTGACCACAATGCAATGAGATTAGAAATCAATTACAGGGAAAAACCATAAAGAACACAAACACATGGAGGCTAAGTAATATGTTACTAAATAACCAAGAGATCACTGAAGGAATCAAAGAGGAAATCAAAAAATACCTAGAAAAAAATGACAATGAAAATACGATGATCCAAAACCTATGAGATGCAGCAAAAGCTGTTCTAAAAGGGAAGTTTATAGCTAAACAAGCCTACCTCAAGAAACAAGAAACATCTCAAATAACAATCTAACGTTACACCTAAAGGAACTAGAGAAAGAAGAACAAAAAAAACCCCAAAGTTAGCAGAAGGAAAGAAATCATAAAGATCAGAGCAGAAATAAATGAAATAGAAACAAAGAAAACAATAGCAAAGATCAATAAAACTAAAAGCTGGTTCTTTGAGAAGATAAACAAATTGATAAACCATTAGCCAGAGTCATCAAGAAAAAGAGGGAGAGGACTCAAATCAATAAAATTAGAAATGAAAAAGGAGAAGTTACAACACACACCACAGAAACACAAAGCATCCTAAGAGACTACCACAAGCAACTCTACACCAATAAAATGGACAACCTGGAAGAAATGGACAAATTTTTAGAAAGGTATAACCTTCCAAGACTGAACCAGGAAGAAATGGAAAATATGACCAGACCAATCACAAGTAATGAAATTGAAACTGTGAATAAATATCTTCCAACAAACAAAAGTCCAGGACCAGATGGCTTCACAGGTGAATTCTATCAAACATTTAGAGAAGAGCTAACACCCATCCTTCTCAGACTCTTCCAAAGAATTTCAGAGGAAGGAACACTCCCAAACTCGTTCTATGAGGCCACCATCACCTGGATAACAAAACCAAAGATACTACAAAAAAATAAAATTACAGAGCAATATCACTGATGAATATGGATGCAAAAATCCTCACCAAAATACTAGCAAACAGAATCCAACAGCACATTAAAAGGATCATACACCATGGTCAACTGGGATTTATCCCAGGGATGCAAGGATTCTTCAATATAGGCAAATCAATGTGATACACCATAGTAACAAACTGAAGAATAAAAACCATATGATTATCTCAATAGATGCAGAAAAAGCTTTTGACAAAGTTCAACATCCTTTCATGATAAGAACTCTCCAGAAAGTGGGCATAGAGGAAATCTACCTCAACATAATAAAGGCCATATATGACAAACCCACAGCAAACATCATTCTCAATGGTGAAAAACTGAAAGCATTTTCTCTAAGATCAGGAACAAGACAAGGATGTCCACTCTCACCACTATTATTCAACATAGTTTTAGAAGTCCTAGCCACGGCAATCAGAGAAGAAAAATAAATAAAAAGAATACAGTTTGTAAAAGAAGAAGTAAAATTGTCACTGTTTGCAGATGACATGATAATATACATAGAGAATCCTAAAGATGCCACCAGAAAACTACTAGAGCTAATCAATGAATTTGGTAAAATAGCAGGATACAAAATTAATGCACAGAAGTCTCTGGCATTCCTATACACTAATGATGAAATATCTGAAAGAGAAGTTAAGGAAACACTCTCATTTACCATTAGAATAAAATACCTAGGAATAAACCTACCCAGGGAGACAAAAGACCTTTATGCAGAAAACTAAGACACTGATGAAAGAAATTAAAGATGATACAAATAGATGGAGAGATATACCATGTTCTTGGATTGGAAGAATCAATATTGTGAAAATGACCGTACTACCCAAAACAATCTACAGATTCAATGCAATCCCTATCAAATTACCAATGGTATATTTTACAGAAGTAGAACGAAAACTCTTAAAATTTGTATTGAGACATAAAAGACCCCGAATAGCCAAAGCATTCTTGAGGGAAAAAAACATAGCTGGAGGAATCAGACTCCCTGACTTCAGACTGTACTACAAAGCTACAGTAATCAAGACAATATGGTACTGGCACAAAAACAGAAATTAGATTAATGGAACAGGATAGAAAGCCCAGAGATAAACCCATGCACCTATGGTCAACTACTCTATGACAAAGGAGGCAAGGATATACAATGGAGAAAAGACAGCCTCTTCAATAAGTGGTGCTGGGAAAACTGGACAGTTACACTTAAAAGAATGAAATTAGAACACTCCTAACACCATACACAAAAATAAATAAACTCAAAATGGATTAGAGAACTAAATGTAAGACCAGGCACTATAAAACTCTTAGAGGAAAACAGGAAGAACAGTCTTTGACATAAATCACAGCAAGATCTTTTTGATCCACCTCCTAGAGTAATGGAAATAAAAACAAAAATAAACAAATAGGACCTAATGAAACTTCAAAGCTTTTGCACAGCAAAGGAAACCATAAACAAGACGAAAAGACAACCCTCAGAATGGGAGAAAATATTTGCAAATCAATCATTGGACAAAGGATTAATCTCC
This sequence comes from Lagenorhynchus albirostris, assembly GCF_949774975.1. Lineage (NCBI taxonomy): Eukaryota > Metazoa > Chordata > Mammalia > Artiodactyla > Delphinidae > Lagenorhynchus > Lagenorhynchus albirostris. Next base: position 29,243,609 of record NC_083103.1, read on the forward strand.
AAAATATATAAACAGGCTCATGCAGCTCAATATTAAAAAAACAAACAACCCAATCCAAAAATGGGCAAAAGACCCAAATAGTCATTTCTCCAAAGAAGACATACAGATAGCCAACAAGCACATGAAAACCTTCTCAACACCACTAATTATTAAGGAAATGCTAATCAAAACTACAGTGAGGTATCACCCCACACCAGTTAGAATAGGCATCATCAGAAAATCTACAAACAACAAATGCTAGAGAGGGTGTGGAGGAAAGGGAACCTTCTTGCACTGTTGGTGGGAAAGTAAATTGATACAGCCACTATGGAGAACAGTATGGAGGTTCCTTAAAAAAGTAAAAATAGAATTACTATATGACCCAGCAATCCCACTACTGGGTATATACCCAGAGAAAACCATAATTCAAAAAGACACATGCACCTCAATGTTCATTGCAGCACTATTTACAATAGCCAGGTCATGGAAGCAACCTAAATGCCCATCAACAGACGAATGGATAAAGAAGATGTGGTGCATATATACAATGGAATATTACTCAGCCATAAAAAGGAATGAAACTGGGTCATTTGTAGAGACGTTGATGTATCTAGAGACTGTCATACAGAGTGAAGCAAGTCAGAAAGAGAAAAACAAATATCGTATATTAATGCATATATGTGGAACCTAGAAAATGGTACAGATGAACCAGTTTGCAGAGCAGAAATTGAGCACAGAATTAGAGAAAAAACATACGGACACCAAAGGGGAAGGTGGTGAGGGGTGGGAATTGTGGTGTGATGAACTGGGAGATTGGGATTGACATGTATACACTTATGTGTATAAAATGGATGACTAATAAGAAAAAATTTTTTAAGTAATATTATAAATTTTAAAAAGGAAAAAGAAAAAGAACTCCTTTCAGTAATTTCTTGTAAGGCAGGTCTAGTGATGATGAACTCCCTCAGCTTTTCTTTGTCTTGGAATGTGTTTATTTCTCCTTCCTTTCTGAAGGACAGCTTTGCTGAGCATAATATTCTTGGTTGGCAGTTTTTTTCTTTCAGCACTGTGAATGTATCATCTCACTCTCTCCTGGCCTGCAAGGTTTCTGCTGAGAAATCCACTGAGAGTTTTATGGCGGCTCCGTTGTAGGTTTTCTGTCATTATTTCTCAAAATATGCTTTCAGTCTCTTTCTTTTTCTCTGCTCCTTCTGGGAAAAGTGGCAGTTTTGTAAGATAAATAAGTTCTAGAAACCTACTATAAAGCACAGTATCCATAGCTAACAATACTATGTTGTATACTTAAAATTTGCCAGGATGGCAGATCTTACATTAAACATTCTTACCACACACACACACACACACACACACACACACACACACATGCATGCATGCAAATGATATTAACAACAAAGAGGCAGGAGGAAACTTTGGGAGGCGATGGATATGTTTATGTCCTTGATGGTGGTGATGATTTTATAGGGTTATACTTATCTCCAAACTCAAGTTGTATACTTTAGATACATACAAATTTTTACATGACATCATACCTCAATAAAGTTGTTTTGAAAAATCTCAGAGAGCATCTTACACAAAGTGTCAATGTGGCCTCCAGCCCTAAATGTCACACAGACTATAATGGCACATAAGAAATTACTCTTCAGGATGGTAACTATGATCATAACTGTTTTTTTGCTCTGCCACCAAACCTAAATGTAAAGGCTTAAATATTTCCAATATCTCTTTTAAAGGCCAGCCCTATAATTGCTGTCCTGGCTCTTCCCTTAAGCCCCTACAATTCCCTTTGTTAGTGTCCAAATGATTGAGTTACAGAGGAGCTGGTCAGATTTATCACCACAATTGGTTTCACAGTAATCACATTTGGACCCAAATCTGAGTAGAGTGAAAGCGTGAGTATTGAGACCCTTTTGCTAATAATGAGAAATGCTTTGGACATTTCTGGTTTGAAAAAGAAATGCTAACTGTTGACTGCCAAGAAATAAAGGAGATTCCATAATATGAGAGAGGTAAATATTGGCTGTGATGGTGATAGCAATAGATGACACTCAGAACAGTAGTGCTTGAACCAAGAAGGGCTCTCAAGTACTCTGGGATGACCAGCCATATAGGGACAGGCAGGAACTAGGAACAGGCAATCCTGGGTCTCTGAGTAGGATCATAGGGTCCAGCATCACCAGTATCAATGGGATGGGTGAAGGCAGGGAATCAAACACTCACAGATCAGACTAGTCATATCCATAACAAATATGGTGTGAGAAAATGGCCTGAAGCACACAGCCTGATCTGAAATCTTCAAAGGAAAAATGAAATGGAATGAAAGGAAAAAGAAGAAAAAAGGGAAGGGATGGGAAGGAAAGGGATGGGAGGGGAAGAAAGGAGAAAGGTAAGGGAGGGGAGGGGAGAAAGAGAGGAGCACTGAAATTAAAAGAGGCTTAGACTGGCTGGTAGCTCGAGCATCAGAGAACTTCTTGTTTATGACTTAACCCATTTCCTCCTTTGTAAAATGGGAGTGATGTTGATGACTTCAGAGGATTGCCATGAGAGAATTAAATAACAAAGGAAAGTACCTGGCACATAGTTGCTCATCAGATGTTGATTTTCTGCCTTCCTCAATGACAAGTATTGCTCCAGCAGTTGCCTTGGGATTTCATGTTGTTATTTTTATTGAGGCAGCCAGACCTCCATGTTGGGCCTATCCAGAAAGTCTAAATTTTAATTTCAGAGAAGCTTTAACCCAGATAAGGAATTGGCTCTTTTGGTTTCAAAGAACCTAATGATCTGCTTGACTTTCTGCCCCAGTGACTCTCTGCTCTTCTCAGCTGCCAGTTCTATTGTACCACAGACTAGAAGGGCAATGCTACCCCTATATAGAGCCATCTTAAGGATTTCTAGACCAATGGCTTAGAAGTTCAACGTCAAGTCACCCTGCAAATGATCATGAAGTGTACTGCAGATGTGTCCTAATTTCACTCTTCTTAGCCTTGGTCTCATAGGGTCTTAGATGAACCAAAAGTTGTATTACTTTTGTTGATACCCATACTTATTTCTTAGAGTACTGCCCAAGCTATAGCCTTGGACTATGATATTCATACCATGTGACCTCATTGCTTGATCATGGCCGATTGAACCAGTGACAAGCATCGGCCCAAGACTGGCCAATCATATTTCCTCTTCTATGCATTTAGAATCTGGACACAAAAGGGTTACTATATTTTGCAGCAAGCTAAGCAGAGAGTCCATGCGGAGAAAAGACCACTAAGTCGGGGAGATATAAACCAATTGGGAGTGAGTAGAAAAGACCAACAATCTGCTGAGAGAGAGGGATGCAATATCTGCCTGGAGAAGGTGAGATGAGAGCTGGTGTGTCTTCAGAAACAGAGCAAGGACAGAGAATGGATGTCTGATGATTTTCCAGATCCCTCGAGGCTTGGCTGTAATTCTAGCATTTTATTTATGGGTAATTTTCCTGTGACTGCAAAATGCATTTCCTTGTTCTTAAGTTATATGAATGTATCTCTTCTTTTGTTGCTGTTTTTCAACCAAATATGCCCAAGACATCAGGTCAAGAGTCCTATCTTTGAATCAGTCTTGGGATAGAGTGTCTCCTGCTAGACTGTCTTAACTCCACCTCCCACCTGCCTGCAACACTCTTCTTCCAAAGGCAGCTTCTGCTCTCTGGCTCTGCCCATATGAAAGAAACTGCCCACTGCCTAGATTCACTACTGTTGTCCATTGTATCAGTCATTCTCTTAACAAGTCTATGGGTGACAAAGAGTGGGACTATATTTTTTAAATAAAATAGAAACTTCTCAGAGTTTTCAGGATATAGAAAGAAAGAATATAAAATCACATACATACACATGCACTATAATTTCCAGTTCAGGAGGGAAATGTTGAAAATTCGAAGAGAGTATCTTTGGTTCTAATTCTAGCTCTGCTGCATTCAAAATAATGTGGCCTTGGGCAATCATGGCCTAGGAAAAATTCAGCCATTTAATCTTAAAAACAGGGATATTACCCATCTCATGCAGTTACTGTAAGGATTAAATGAGAGAATGAATATGAAAATATTCTGTGAACAATTCAGTGCTATACAAAAATAAGGAAACATCATCTCCTTTACGAGAAATATACTTAAAGACCTGGGTTAACAGAAGTATCTTAAGTAGCAATACCAGTAAACTCAGAAGCTTAGATTTTGTATTGAGATCTAAGTGACATATAACCTTGTGTATGTTTAAGGTTTACAGTGCATTGATTTGATACATTTATATATTTCAGTATGATTACCACTGTAGCATTAGCTAACATGTCTATCAGAGCACATAATTATTTCTATTTTGTGGTGAGAACAATTAAGATCTAGTCTCTCAGACACTTTGAAATTTATAATACAATATTGTTGACTATAATCACTATGCTGTGCATTGGAGCTCCAGGATTTATTTATCTACTAGTTGTAAACTTATACTCTTAAACAACATTTCTCCAATTCCACTGCCTCCCAGCCTCTGGTAACCACCATTCTACTCTCTGTTGCTTCAACTTCAGCTTTTTGAAATTCCACATGTAAGTGATATCATATTTGTCTTCCTCTGTCTGACTTATCTCACTTAGCATAATGACTTCAAGTTCCATTCATGCTATCGCATTTCTCGTGGCTGAATAATATTCCATTGTACATACAGACATACATCAGAGATACTGAGGGTTCAGTTCCAGACCACTGAACTCAAGTGAATAGCTCAATAAAGCAAGTCACACAATTTTTTTGGTTTCCAGTGAATATAAAAGTTATGTCTACACTATACTACAGTGTTTTAAGGGAGCAATAGCATTATGTCTTAAAAAATGTACATACCTTAGTTAAAAAGTACTATATTGCTAAAAAATGCTAACCATCATCTGAGCCTTCAGCTGATGGAGGGTCTTGCCTCAGTGTTGATGGCTGCTGACTGATCAGGGTGGTGTTGCTGAAGGTTGGGGTGGCTGTGGCAATTTCTTAAAATAAGACAACAATGAAGTTTGCCACATTGATTGACTCTTACCTTCATGAATGATTTCTCTGTAACATGAAATGCTGTTTGATAGCATTTTACCCACAGTAGAACTTCTGCAGAATCGGGATCAATCCTCTGAAACCCTCCCTCTGCTTTATAAACTAATTTTATGTAATATTCTAAATTCTCTATTGTCATTTCAACTGTCTTCACCACATCTTCACCAGGAGTAGATTCCATCTCAAGAAACCACTTTCTTCACACATCCATAAGAAGTAACTCCTCATCCATTAAAGTTTTATCGTGAGATAGCAGCAATTCAGTCACATATTCAGGTTATACTGCTAATTCTAGTTCTCTTGCTATTTCCACCACACATGAAGTTTTTCCCTCCACTGAAGTCTTGAACCCCTCAAAGTCATCCATGGGGGTTGGAATCAGCTTCCTCCAAGTTACAGTTAATGTTGATATTTTGACTTCTTCCCCTGAATCATGAATGTTCCTAATGGCATATAGAATGGTGTATCCTTTCCAGAAGGTTTTCAACTGACTTGTCCTGATCCGTCAGAGGAATCCCTGCCTATGGCAGATATAGCCTTATGAAAAGTATTTAAGTAATGGGACTTGAAAGTTGAAATTACTCCTTGATCCATGGGCTACAAAATGGATGTTGTGTTATAGCAGGCATAAAGAACATGAACCTAGTTATACGTCTCCATCAGAGCTCTTGGGTGACCAGGTATATTGTCAATGAGCAGCGATATTCTGAAAGGAATCTTTTTTTCTGGCAGTAGGTCTCAACAGTGTGCTTAAAATATTCAGTAAACCATGTTGTAAACAGTTATACTGTAATCCAGGCTTTGTTGGTCCATTTATAGAGCACAGGGTAGATTTAGCATAATTCTTAAGGGTCCTAGGATTTTCAGAATGGTAAATGAGCATTGGCTTCAACTTGAAGTCACCAGCTGCATTAGCCCATAAGAAGAGAATCAGCCTGTCCTTTAAAGCTTTGAAGCTTTGACTTCTCCTCTCTAGCTATGACAGTCCTAGATGGCATCTTCTTCCAATATAAGCTTGTTTCATCTACACTGAAAGTTTCTTGTTTAGTATAAACACCTTCATTAATTTCTCAGCTAGACCTTCTGGATAACTTCCTGTAGCTTCTACATCAGCACTTGCTACTTCACCTTGCACTTGTATGTTATAGAGATGGCATCTTTCCTTAAGCCTCATGAATCAACTTCTGCCAGCTCCAAACTTTTCTCCAACAGCCTCATCAACTCTCTCAGCATTCAGAGAATTGAAAAGAGTTATAGCCTTGGCTTTGATTAGGCTTTGGCTTAAGGGAATGTTGTGGCTGGTTGGATCTTCTATTCAGACCAGTCAAACTTTCACCATGTCAGCAATAAGGTTGTTTCACTTTCTTATCATTCATACTTTCACTGGAGCAGCACTTTCAGTTTCCTTCAAGGACTTTTCCTTTTCATTCACAACTTGGCTAACTGTGTGGCATGAGAGGCCTAGCCTTTGGCCTATCTTGGCTTTCAACATGCCTTCCTCATTAAGCTTAATCATTCCTAGCTTTTGATTTAAAGTGAGAGATGTTCAACTCTTCCTTTCATTTGAACACTTAGAGGCCACTGTAAGGTTATTAATTGGCCTAAATTCAATATTGTTGTATCGCAGGGAATAGGGAGACCCAAGGAGAAGGAGAGAAATGGGGAAATGGTTGGTCAATGGGGCTGTCAGAACACACACAACATTTATCGATTAAGTTCATCATCTTATATGGGTGCAGTTCATGGCGCCCCATAACAATTACAATAGTAACATCAAAGATCACTGATCAGAGATCACCATAACAAATATAGTAATAATAAAAAAGTTTGAAAATTGCAAGCATTACCAAAATATGACACAGAGACACAAAGCGAGCAGATGCTATTGGAGTGTATACCAGTAGACTTGCTCCACGCAGGGTCGCTACAAACCTTCTATTTGTAAAAAATGAAATGTCTGAGAAGCACAATAAAGCAAAACACAATAAAACAAGATATGCCTGTATTTGAGAATCATTTACTTCAAAAACAGTAGAGACTCCCTCTCTACTATTTTTGAAGTAAATTAACGTCTTCCACTGACATACCAGCTACTGTTATTTTGCTGTTTAGACTGAGTTGAAGAGGAGGAAGAGAAACTGGGCTTCTGGGCTGATATATGATATTCCCAAACCAAAGAAACTACCTAAAAAATATGTATAAACTTCATTGGGCAGTGACCTCTATGACCTGCTCAATTATCCATACATTAACTCAAAAAAAAAGAAAAGAAATGTAGGGGCTTAAAATGAGCTTAGTACTAAAATAGGCATAATAAGGGTAAAAAAGGAAATGATCTAGTTTTTATCCTCCGATAGCTTTTGGTCAGAAAACAAGACAATTTCATTTAATTCAGCACTTATTCATGCGTTTATCACTCATATGTTCAATCATTCAATCAACTAACATTCATGAAGATACTACTCCGTGCTAAGAGTAAACTGCTTCAACTGAAGTGTTTTTAAAGAACATCCCAGTTCCTATCCTCAGGAACAAAGGTAAAGAAATAACTATAATTCCTTCTTTTCTTCATTGTTCTTTCCTTTCTCTCTCCTTCTTTTTCCTTCCTTATCTTCCTTCCTTCCTTCTCTTAATCCAGTTACTATTTAGAAAGCCTTGACTATTGACAAGCTTGTAACCCACAGGACAGACAAAGGCAAGTGTAGGTTGTGGTAATTAGCTTCCAAGGTGGCCCTGCCTCCTGGTGTTCACACCTTTGCTAATCCCTTTCCAGACTGATCTATGCAACCAATAGGATATTGTGGAAATGATGGTTTATGACTCTTGAGGCTGGGTCTTAAAAGACACTGTCTCTTCTATCTTGTTCTCTTGGGGCACTTGCTCTGGGGGAAACCAGCTGATGTTTTATAAGATACTCAGGGAGCCATACGGACAGGGTCACCCAGCAAGAAACTTAGGCCTCTTGCCAACCACCAGCAGTAACTGGGTAGGTATGTGAGTGAGCTAACTTGGGAGCAGATCTTTCAGACCAAGTGAAACCATTAAATGACTGCAGTCCCACTGACATCTGGACTACAACCTCATGAAAGACTCTAAGCCAGATATGCAGAGACAATACAGACACTAAATACGTAATTACAAGTGTGAATAAGTAGACACATTGTGAGATACGTTATTGAGGAGATAGGAACAGAGTGCACACACAGAAGTGGATTACCCAGCCCAGCCTAGCAAAATTGAACAATGTGTCACCAAAAGAGGCAAGAGTTAGGTCTTGATAAATGATTTAGTGTTAGTCGAGTAGTGGGACCCTCATGTGTAAAGCAATAGAGCTGTGAGCAAACTTGGCAGAATGCAGTTTCTGAGTGACCACCATTTTTGAAAGGAAAGGAAATAAGATTCCTCTCCAGGCATTAAACAATGAATCTACACATTATGAATTGGAGTTGAGATATTTGAAACAAAATTTAAAGAAAGAATGGCTCTCATACCTGTAACAAGATTAAGAATGTTAACATATGTAAAGAAATAATTATAGGACTTTCCCACAGGATGAGTAAGGCAGTAATAGGTCAGTGCCTATCCAAGTCTTATCTACAAGGGTGGGGAGGGGAGGCTGCTGTCATGCTAACACAGGTACCCTGCCCACCTTAAAGTTATATCCCCATAGTAGAGAGTAGAGTGCTATCAGAATTTGAAGTTATGAAGCATGAGAAGCATATGACTTGTTCCCCCTGCTTTGATCTGTGCTCTTAAAAGGGTGCTGTGTTTGTGTAGTCTAGCTAATCCAATGGAGAGTTACAGATCTCATTGTAATTTAGTAAACAGGCATTCTGGCTTCATACATCAGGTCATTGTGACTGTAGGTACGAATAGTTTTGAGAACAGATTTCTGGACCTTACAAGGATGTAGACCAGACTAAGGCCTCCTTAGCCACCTGATTGGGTGGTGGGCTGGTCGTCCTCCAAATACGTTTTCACTGCATCAGCATGCCCTACCTGCTTTTCCAAGCATGATGGCAAAGAACAGGAACTCTGGAGTCAACACCACTTAGATTTAAATCCAAGCCATGTGAAATTGGGCAAGTTACTTAATCCCTCTGTGGCTCAGTTTGTAAGCCACTCTGTGTTTCGTATGGTGATTATGGTGCAACAGCCCTCATGGGGTTGTGTGAGGATTGAAAGAGTTAGTATCACATGTAAAGGGCTTAATACACTATCTGGTTCCATATTATTATTTTTCCATCGAAACTTTCTACAGAGGAAATTCTAGTAACTGAAAGTAGTTCATTCACTTATAAAATACAAATGGGGAAGGTAGAAGACAAAAGACGAGAGGCCACATATAGAGGACCTTGGAACTTAGACTTTATTCTAAAGGCAGTTAAGACCATTGAAAGATTATAAGCTAAAGACTGGTGATTATATGTGCACCATAGAAAACTCATGGCTGTAGCAGGTAGAGGATGATTTGCAAAGGGTGAAAAACTGGAGGCAGGGAAAGTAACTAGGTGACAGGGGCCCACAGTTCCATGAGATGGCAGTGGGGATTGAAAGAAGAGTAGGGATTCAAAAGCCATTTAGAAAATAGAGTAATAGGACATGGTAATCAGTTAGAAATGGGGTTGAGGATAACACAGTGGCCAGGCTGGGGTAAAATACAAGCTCCTCCTCATGGAACCACATGCCAGTTATTTATTCACTCTGTGCCTTGGTTTACTCATCTGTAAAATGAGGACATTAGTGGTACTTACTCCAAGGATTGTATGAGTATTAAGGTTTTATTAAAATGTAAAATGTGAGGTATACTGATACTGACCTCATACGGTTGGTATGACAGAGTGCTTAGAGCAGTGTGTGGCACATAATAGGTGCTATAGGAATGGGACGAACCTAGGATACGTCTTAGGTTATTGGCTTGCGTGAGTGGGTGGGTGGTAATGTGAATCACTGAGATAGGGAAGGAAAGAATAGAAGCAAGTATTTCAAATGATGGGTTCTATGTGCTTGTGCTGTCCAAGTATATAGGTTCAGCATGTGGGCGTGTGTGCATGAAGGTTCACATATGCATGTTTACTAGTGTCACACACAGTCTTGTGCATACATTATCTTATTTACAGGAGAGGTAGCTATTACTGAAACAGCAATTACTGTAAATAATACATGTCACATATGAAGTTGCGACTTTGATCAAGCATTATGGTGTCCACCTCATAAGGTCATTATAATGACTGAATGAGAGAGTACATGTAAAATATCTGCACGATGGCCTGGTACCCAGTAAGAACTCAGAAGAGAGTCATTATTAACACTGTTAGTGTGGCCATGTTGTTGCTAATGTGCTTTGCATGAGGTTAGACAGCTATTGAGCAGCAAGGTTGGGCTTCAAATCCAGGACTGTCCAACTGAAAAGCGGAGGCTCATAATCACTGCTAGTGAGTAGGTCTGTGGCCCCTACAGTGTAGATGGCTCAAAGCTAAGTGGTATGAAGGATACACACAGACTGAAACACACAAAGACCTTAAAGTCTTACAGGGGTTGCCGGACAGTCTGGTTGAAAAGAAAAGAAGTATCCGATGTGGGATGAAGATTGCCTTGACCAGAACAATGAATCATCAACTAGGTTTTAAAATTCAGTCAGGTGAGGAGAGTTGGGAGGGTGCCCTGGTGTCAGGGTGAGCAGAGTCCAGAAGGTGTGAATGAATAGGAGGCATACTGATGATTCAGAGAAGCCACGATAGGAAGTGTCAGATCCCCAAACACAGATTTGCAGACCAAATGGGTACTAACCTAACTGCTCCAATGCCCTGAGATTAAGCCCAAGCATTGCCTCTAGGACTGACCTGGAATGAAACTTCAGTTGTCAAAAGTAAAGCAGCCAGGGCCGTGTTTGCTTGGCGCTGCTTGCAGGAGTTACACCCATAAGAAATCGTGGGAGGTGCACATGGAACTCCCCACCCACTGGGGTTGGTATCCGAGCTAATTGAACACATTTCCAAAGCCTCCCGTGTGAGAAGGAAAAAATAAAAATGTTCTCGCAACATTTTTGAAGTTCATAAATGTGGCAAATGTTCAATAACTATATTTAACTCTCGTTGCGTATTCCCTGGTTTTTGAAATATATTAAACCAACAATTTTACGCACTTGACAGGAAAGGCACAATTTTCTGCTCCTTTTTCTTTCACCCTTTGAAGTGACCACCCATGTCCGCTACTATCTTGAAGTTGGGGCTCAAGATTTACCTTTTCCAAAAGTTGTCCTGGCTAAACATGCCTCTCATTGAGCTTTTCCTCCCTTTGCTTAGCATTTTGGTATTGGATGTGAGCGAGGTCCTGGTGGCAAGCAGGAGAATGGAAAGATGGGAGGAAAAGGTTCAGAGTCCAACATCCACAAGGCAGAAAGTCAGAGGTGAACAGTCAGGATCTGCTGCGCCTTCAGTTATCCCTGTTGCACTGTAAACATTGCTCTAGGTTCCTGCTCCTGCGAAGTAGGGTCCTTGGACCAGAGTCATCATGAACACCTGGGTGCTTGTAAAAAATGCACTTAGATCTGCCCCAGATCTACTGAATCAAAACCTTCATTTTTACAAGCTGCGCAGGTGATCCTCATACACAGTGACATTCTAGAAGCACTGTGCTAATGCAGATGTATCACACTGCATTACAGCTGTTTTGTCTCCTTGCCTGTCTCTCCCTACGCTGTGGTTCTTCCAAGGATGAACTGCATTTTATGGATTCCTATAGCCCAGCACCTAACCCAGTGCCCAGGAAAGAGAAACAGTTACCACGGATTCTGTGCTTGTTATTTGCCAGGTGGTGATATACATACTTTCAATCATTTAATCTTTACAACAATCCTATGAGGTCACCGTTATTTCCATTTTGCAGATAAAATAATCAGGGCTCAAAGATCATAAGTAATTCACCTAAAGTCACAGAAATAGAAAGCAACAGAACTGGCATTCAGATGGACCCTTATCGGACTATACAAACCGACCTCTTCACCACTATTTTATACTTCCCTAGATGTTTAACAGATATTTATGGAATTACACAGAATTTGCTGTGCACAATCTCGGCTGAGTCTCTGCTTCTTTCTGTCATAAAGTGAAAGGACTAGGGCTGCAGTTTTCATTTACCATGCAGTTTCTAAAGTGCAGAAGCATCCTGTCTGCGTTCAAGGAAGTGGCCTGTAACTATACTAGGAATTCCGCATCCCCCAGCCCTCTCCTCTTGTAAGATCGGCAAGTGTTAGTAAGCCCTGCAGACAAGCAATCCGTCAGGCAGAAGGCAGCCCAGAGCCCTTAAATAAAACATCCTCACAACCTTCCTCAGAGAGCATGGAGACAAATACCGCGGATGTGAACGGTGTCGCTGGGATTACCAATGACGTGCTAATGGCTGCTCAGGCAATCTCCGTGCCTCTTGCGCTCTGAGTCACCCGCTCCCTTTGGAGCCTGCGCTCACGTCATTAAGGGACCGAGAGCTATTCACAGATCACTGACTAAAGGCAAGCTTGAGTCCGGCCTGCACCCCCCTGGCCCTCTGCAAAAGACTGAGGTCACGGACAGGAGGCCCTGGAGCTTTTTACCGCCGCCACAATGAAGGGAGAAGGAAAGACAAGTCTTTCTCTCTTCCTTGCATCCATCACTTTAGCTGTACTTTTGCAGATGAGAACTTCCCTCTTGCTCCAGAATACGTTGAAACTCTTTGCAAGGAACAAGCAGAATCTTGAGGAGGGTGATATACTTTTGACAGTTTATTATTATTCTAAAAAAAACTTTCTGATGTTATTTTTAATTCCACAGACATTTCATTACTAATCAACCCCAGAGCTTTCAGTTTCTAGAATACACACACATTTCCTTTTTTGGATTTTTTGTGTGACTGCTTGGTTGAAATTATTGTAAATTCACTTGTTTGTTCTTGCCATAATGGGATCATCTAAAAGGCTAGGAAACATTAAATGTAATATTTCCGGACACCACATTTTCTCCTACCCTGACTTAATCCTTTGAAGTAAAACATCACTTGGTTTTCCCACTGGGCACTTCTCCCTAAAATAAAATCACAGGTCTGCTTTGGTCATCTGACACTTAGATATTTCCAAGTTAACTTTCAGGGAGTCACAACTTGACAAGCCTAAAAAGTACTGTATTTAGCTGCAATTTGGGAGTGATTTGGGAATGAAGATTGAATCTGAAGAAGCAAGATGGGGTAGAGTATTTTGAGGTGAATGAAACAGGTAACAACGCAGAATTATTTTTTCCTGAATAAACCAGGATCTATTTGATGGTCACTTTTTTGTCCTTTCTCAAAATCAATCCAACATTTATACAAGTTTGAGCTCTTCAAGGTTAATCACAGGTTTTATCCTAGAAGATAATTTTCCTGATTGGCAGAAAAGAAAGCTATTCATTATATAAAGCACACTGGCTGGTGATACATTTTTAGCCCAATTTGCTTTCTATGCTAATACCAAAACACGTGAACTTAAGCATTTGGTTGGTGAAGAAAATATCACACTGGAATTATTAAGATCAGTCATCAAAGTGATAAGAAAAGGGAATAATTTTTTCCAGACTTCCAGACTTTTTGAACTCTTATATCCAGCCTGAGAGCAGAGTTCTCAGCATCAATTACATTGTTCAGTCAAAGAATGACCATGGAGAAAAAAAAAAAAAAAGTAACATGTCTCCCATTTCTATTAAAATAAGAGTCAGGTTTAATACAGACACATTTTTCCCTAGGTGTGGTAAACAAAATATCTCCTTTGGGAAATATCATTTGGAGAAAGGAAGACATCTTTTTGAACAAATAAAATTTTAATTTATAAAAGAACTTTTACAAAGGCACAATGGGATCAATTCTGCTTGTAATCATGGGAACATGATCAGTTTATTTAGAGAATTTGGGGTATCTGGTGTGTTGAAGAGCCATAGGGGATTTCTTGATTATATGCACCTTGATTTACGGTTCTTAGGTTTGTTTAAAAAAACATACACACCCAAATTATAAGTTTTCATCATTAAAGAGTTATGTAGCTTACAGAAGGCCACCAGAATTTATATTTCGTTCTGTTTTCCCCGGTGATTGATGGGTCCAGAGAATAAAGTCGTACTAATATACAGCTTCAGACTGTTCTAGAGTCAACTCAAGGATGATTTCCAGGTGGTTGGAATGGGGATGAGAGAGCAATTTTTACACAGCTCATTTGTTGACAATGAACTAATTTGAAGACTTTCCTTGGAAATCCACCAGAATGGTGGGACAAGGCAGTATCAACCAAGTTATCTTCACATGTAACACCAAGATACTGCTACTGGAAACTCAGGGTCCTTGTCCTCTCTGAAGATCTGGGAAAGAAATCACCACCAAGTACTTACACTGTTCCACACTCTTATCCTCATGAATTTATTCAATATTTTCAATAACCCTGTGAGGAAGGAATTATTATTGTTACTCGTGAGTTTAGAAAAGTTAAGTAATTCATAAATCATAGGTAGTGAGCATTTCAAAACTACTTTGAGGATCATGCATATGTGTGCTTGTGTGTGTGTGTGTAAATAGATAAGGAGAGGCGTTTATAGAACATTCTGGAAGCCCCTTGCAAATGTTCCTCTTGAAAAGAAACTGGATTTATTATAGTAGATTTATATAGGAGCATTTTAAAACTAATTTTAAGTATATTAGCTCAGGAAAGAAATGTTCTTGCTGCTTCACTGTTTAAAAAAAAAAAAACTGAAATGTATCTTCAATCTATTTTACTGCTTACCATACTTTCTACATATTTTATGTGTGTTCTTTTCAATAGGGAAAAGGAAGTACCTGGGTAAGGGAACACACCTATAGTTAGCCAGAGCCCCAGTAAACAAATATTAGATGGAGAAGCCAAAAAGAATTGAGGCTTTGGAATAAGACAGACCTAGGTTCTATGTAAACTCAACCACTTTTATTTTAATGATCCTGCTGAAGTTTATTAGCCTCTCTGAGCATCAACCTCCACATCTATAGAATAACCAAATCATGATACTTATGGAGTGACTGTAAGGGTTAACTGAGAAAAATATATATCAAAAAAAACCCAAAACTGGCATTGTGTTCTTGCCTGATGAATGTCAATTCTCTATTGCATGCTTTTTTGGGGGATCTAGTTGCTGCCAAAGGTCCCAGGACCAAACCAAAGTGATGGCTCTCGAAGAAACACTTACAGATCCATACCCAACTCCTCTTAGCTGAGCTCCAAGCCAAAATTCACCCCCAAGAGAGCAGAAAGTCCTAGGAAATTAGAGATTCATAATATATTTTCTAATTCCTGGAGGCCTTATGACAGCATGTTGAACTTATCAAGCTGGCTTGATAAATTTTGGCAATTAATGTTTGGAAATAATTTTGTCAAAGATGTAACCGTTCACCACATGGGCTGGAAAGATTAACCCTTTTCGTGTTATTATAATAATCATTATGATTGCTAAAGATAACTGGGCAATAATAGAACATTTTAAAATTAATTTGTCCTCACTATCTGAAATTGAAAGAGCCCATTCATGGTCTAAAGAGAAAGTCTTACATTTCTAATGATAGAGTGTCATCAATGCTTCAAGCATCAGTTCTTCATTGTTAGTTCCTCATTACAGATTGAGATTTGGGGCCAAGGCAAGAGTGTCTATTTACGTCTTAAATACACTGGGATCTTCATCATTATTGTCGTGAAGTATGGCCATGCTCATTGGTCAAACAGAGAGGCTATTGAAATAAAACCGAAGAAAAAGCAAGAATTACTCCATTTTCCTAAGTAACATCATGAGTTCCTGAAACGTAGAGTACACTGTTCACTCATTCTTCCATTCAGTCATTTATAATAAGCACCTACCATGTCCCAGGCCTTGTAATAGGAAGTCTAAGAAAAGCAGATTCCTGACCTTAATGAGCTACCATTCTAGAGAGACTCCCTCTAAGTCAGGGTTACTCAAAATTGGCACTATTGACATTTTGGGCCAGATGATTGCTGTGCACTGTAGGATATTTATCCCTGACCTCTACCACTAGTGCCAGTGGCACCTCCTTCTCAGTATTGACAACCAAAAACATCTCCAGCCATTGACAAATGTCCCCAGGGAGGGAGTTGGGGACAAAGTTGTCCCTGGTTGAGGACCACTGGCCTAGATGCACATACCAATAAGTAACTGCCATTGGTGGAAGCTCCCTATGCTGTTCTTGGTCCAGGTCACCTAAACTTCCTGGTTCAAAAATAAATTCTAGGCTATTTTTGGTTTCCTGGAAAAGTTTATGACACAACAGCTCAATATAACTCAGATGAAGTCACACACACTTATGAAATTTAAACCTTTCCCAAGCAACTTATTATTTTCAGGGAAAATAAGGCACTAAATGCAAATGCCTGGGAGGCTTTGATATCTATCAGATCCAATAATGAACACAGTTTAGGGAGAACTGTTGCATACAATGTAGATTTTGCAGAAGGTATCATAGAAGAGCAAGTATCCTGTGACCACTGGAGAAACTGTTTTACCCATCCATACAACTCTATAATGATCTATACATATCCTTCACCTGGGTTCCAGAAGTTTCACGCGACTTAAAATATGTAATCAGTCACTTAAAACTAAAACAAAGAAACAAAGAAAAACAAAACACCTTAGGAAAATCCCTCCATTATTTAGGATCATTTAGATGCGAGGTATAGCAATTGGACTTTCAAGTGTCAACTCAGATCAATTGGTAGTGGCTGTCTGGAGTCCTGGGCTGGGAAAAGTTCTAAGATCACACCTGAGGGAAAGAATGCCACGTTTGATTAGTGATGTCTATGCTGTCCACTGAAGAGTAAATTGCGTATACCTGCTATTTGCCATCCTTGATCCAGATACCATTTTCAGTGCTAGTGTCCATTATTTACACAGACTGGTTGACTCCAAAGATGAAGTCTATAAATGGGCTTGCTGTATCCAGTTCTGACGAGCTCTTCAATATTATATATGTTATCCTACTTGTTTCTACTAAACGATTTGGAGGACTGTGTTTTCTTTCTAATAGGTTATATCACGAGCAAGTAAAACTAAAGCTCACATCTCAAGAAAATGATTAGGAGTAATACAAGCCTTCTCTGAGGATTTATTGATCTTTCTTTCAGTTTTTCATTTTAGAGAGGCATAACCTAGGAGCATGGACATATGCCATCAATATGATTTCTAGGTTCTTCTTAAGTGTTTTATTGAAATCTATATATCCCTCTCTCCATTTAAATATTTACTTATTAATTTATTCATTTAGTAAATATTTATTTAAGGCCACCATTGTGCAAGTAGGATGCCAAATGATTAAATCAGACATGAACTCTTCCCACAGGGACCTTAAAATCTAGCAGAAGAGATAAGAAATGCATACATCACAAGGTTACAAAAGATAAAATGACAAACGCCATTGAAGAAATTTTTAAGAAAGGAATTGCAGGAAGACTAGGAGGTAGAGCCTCCTTTCCAGGTAGGAGATCAGCAAAGAGATTGCCTTTGAGTGAGATGTGATGTACTGGTAAGATCATACTGACAGAGAGAGAAGATATTCTAGGCAGCAAAGAAAGCTATAGTAAAAGCAGAGAAGGGGAATGTTTGGGGATATAGATTGAAAAAGAACCCAGCAAGTAGCTCTGTTTGAGTGGAACACAGTATTAAAAAAGAGGTAACGAGAAATAAATTTGGAAACACAGAGTGGACTCAGACCTACTCTGAGTATAAAATCAGAGTAGGGAGATGTGATGTTTTAACAGATGAAATTCCAATTATACTTATTGGACGAGAGAGTTGGGTCATAACCCCCTTCTTTTTTTATTTATGTTTCATGAACATGATTCATGAAAGAATCATGTTAGAAGAATGGGCTGCTTGCCCACTTACCAAAGGGAACCAGGCATCCTCCTCTATGCTGACGACAGTTTTATTTTTATAAACTGGGAGAGGTCTTAAGAAAAGGACTGATTCTTTCAGCTAATTACCAGACACGTGATTTTTAATTTAATATACAAAAATAGAGATCATTTTATTTGATATTCATTCTTTCATTTTAAAGGCAGACTTAAATATTGACTTAAAGAACTCCAAACAACTGGACAGTTTTTCAGCTATCTGGGGGACATTTGCTGTCTGCTCTTGCAAAGTGGTAGAGCCTGTTGCACATCCTTCAGGGGATATACTGAGATGATTTTACAACTGAAGCAGCTAAAAGATGAAATTGTACTAACTACTGTGATTAAGGGCCTACAATGTGACAGGCATTGTGTAAACTCTTACTTAATTCTTCATTCTATAAATATTAATGGACACCTACTGTGTAGAAGATGCACTAAATACTTGGTATAGAATGGCCAGTAACGACAGATAGGAGCTCCTTCCTACTTTCAAGGAGCAGAGAGTACACGGAGAGATTAATCAAATGATCATAGTAATAAAGTAAAATTACAAAAGGACAACAGAGCTGTAAAGGGACGATAACAAGGTTCTCGGAAAACACATAAAAAAAGGAAAGAACCCAACACAGACTGTGAAGTAAAGAAAGGCTGATTCAGGAAGGTCACTAAATAAAAGTGGGATGGGTAGAAGGAAAAACATTGTGATCAAAAGGGACAACAGTTCTGAAGCAGTAGGGAGCATGTCATGTTTGAAGAATTCAAAGAATGCCAGTAAGTTGGAAAACAAAGAGAGATAGAGAGAAGAATGTGTGATGAGAGATAGGTAAGGTGAGATGAGGTAAGAATTTGGGTATAAATCTATGAACAAAGAGAAAACAGAAAGGTTTCAAATTTGGGGAGTTTAGAAGAAGAGAATCTGATCCGATTTCCACTGCAAGAGCATTACTTTCACTGCCATGTGGAAATAGAAAGGTCAAGGTACAGATGTGAATTCTTTAAAGGCTGTTATAGTAACCCAGGCAAGAGCTGAGGGTCTGTACTAAGGAATGTGTAGGAGACATAAAGGGGAAAGACAGAGAGAGGTGAATGGCTCTGGTAGATATGTAGGTGGTGACATTGGCAGGATCAAAGTATGGGGAAGATGAAGAAAGCAAGAGAGATGTTAAGGATGAGATGGAGATTCTAGAAGACAGAACTGGATATACGGTGGTTCAAGTCATCCCCAAGGGGCACAGGAAACCGGGAAGTGGTCTGATTTCATAAGAGCCTGAAGTAGGAAGAAAACCAAAAGAGAGTGGCATCCTGGAGAACATGTTTCAAGAAGAAGACAGCAATTTTCTCAAATGCTGCTGATGACAAAAGAAATAGTTCTAGGTCTGAATGCCTCAAATTTTGTGTCATTTTTCTACATTATTTTGTTCACCAGTTTACAGAGAATCTATTCCAAGGTTTACATCTGGCAGCCATTGGGCCAGGTGTATCCACAAATATATTTTGTTTGACCAGTTCAGACTGTTTCAAAAAATAGAATTTGAAAGCCTTTATGTTGGTCATGTGCTCTGCAGTTAACCCTTGAAGTTTTGTTTAAAACAAGTATTTTTAACCTGGGCCTTACAGGCATGTATGACAATGATACCAAATACATACACACACACACACACACACACACAACAACAACAACAACAACAACAACATGGTGATTATTGTACTTAAAGTTCTCCTCAGCCATAATGTAAAAAATTTTAAGGTATATCCTTTGAAATTTTGCATTCCGCCTAGTTCTAGTGTCTACAGCAAGGAGAATTATGGCCTCTGAGAATATTACATGCCCTAATCCTAGTACTTTGAATATGGTACCTTCCCTGGCAAAAGGGACTTAGCTGATGTGATTAAGGTTAATTTGTTGACCTTAAAATAAGGAGATTATCCTGGATTATGGAGTGGGCCCAATGTAATCACATGATCACCTAAAAGCAGAAGAGAAAAGCAGAGGGGGAAAACAGAGAGATTCAAAGTATGAGAAGAATTTGCTCTTATTGGCCTGAAGTTGGAGAGGGCTACTTGACGAGGCAATGGGGACCTCAGACTGACAACCAAAGAAACAATATTCTGCCAACAACCTAAATGAACACTGCAGAAGATTGTTCCCCCTGAGCCTCCGGAAAAGAAGGCAGCTCTGCTCACACTTTGATTTCAGCTTTCAAGGCCCTGAGCAGAGAATCCACCCAAGTTATCCTGGACTTCTGACCTACAGAACTGTGAGACAATAAGTGTTTAAGCTGCTAAGTGTGTGGTAATTTATTACACAGCAATAGAAAGTGAATACAGCATCCTTAATAAAGTATATATCAATTTTGTAGTATATCTGTGGTTATCCCAAGTCTAACTTCCTCTGGAAAGACTTCTTAGATCATTCTATCTGATTTCCATCCTCTAAACTCAGAGCGCTTATCTGTACCACCTAACAACATATTTGTTGTTTGCCTTGTCTGGCTATTCAATTCTCATGTTGTTTCACTTTTCATGTGTATTTTCAAAACTTCTATTAAAAAGACTGAAAGTTTCTTGAAGGCAGGAGCTGAATCTTTTACTCTCAAAATCAACTTCTGAAAATCTGATCTGGTTAAGTCACTGTGCTACTTAAATTATTGAATGGCTTTCTGTTGCCATCAGCACAAAGTTTTCTGGGCATGACCAACACAGATGGCAGAGCACGATATGGCTCCTCCCCACTCCCTAGCTCCATCTCATAAGGCACCACAGCACCCTCCTGCTGGATCTTCAGCCACAGTGGTCTCATCTCAGTCTCCCTTATTGGCTATGCTCATTCCTGCTCCAGGGCCTTTGCAGATGCTGCTGCTTCTGCCTGGAGCTCTCTTTCCTCCTTTCTGTGCTTGGTAAATTCCAGATGTTCCTTTAGATCTCAACTCAATGGTCCCTACTTCTCAAAAGAAGCCTTTTGTGGCCTCTTTTACTAGGTCAATGAACATTTTTATAAGTTTTCATAGCAAAGTGAGAGAATGGCATGGACGTATATACACTACCAAACGTAAAATAGATAGCTAATGGGAAGCAGCCGCACAGCACAGGGAGACCAGCTCGGTGCTTTGTGACCACCTAGAGGGGTGGGATAGGGAGGGTGGGAGGGAGGCAGATGCAAAAGGGAAGAGATATGGGAACATATGTATATGTATAACTGATTCACCTTGTTATAAAGCAGAAACTAACAGACCATTGTAAAGCACTTATACTCCAATAAAGATGTTAAAAAAAAAGTTTTCATAGTATCACTCTTTCCTTATTCAAGCAATTTAATACTTGAATCTGTGATAAACTAATTAATGTCGTGTCACCTCCCAGTAAAAATTCCAAGATGGTAGAGAACATTCCATTTTTGTTCTTTGGTATAGTCCCAGTTCCTGACAGGGTGCATGTCATGTAATGGTGTTTTAAAAAAATTATTATAAATGCATATATAATTGTAGTAGACAGAATAACGTCCCCCTCCCCTCCCCAAGATATTCACGTCCTAATCCCTGGAAGCCGTGAATATGTTAGATTGCATGGCAAAGGAGAATTAAGGTTGCAGATGGAATTAAAGTTGCTTACCAGCTGACCTTAAAATAAGATTATCCTGGATTATCTAGGTGGTAATAAAAGTGGAAGAGGGAAGCAGAGAAGAAGAATCAGTCAAAGGAAGATGTGATTACAGAAGAGAGACAGTCATGGACAGACATGCAACGCTGCTCGCTTTGAAGATGGAGAGAGGGGAGCGTGAGCTAAGGAATGGGGCAGCCTCTAGAAGTTGCAAAATGCAAGGAAATGGATTCTCCCCTAGAGCCTCCAGAGGGAGCACAGCCCTGGCAACGCCTTGATTTTATCCCATAAAGGATTTCTAACCTGAAGAACTGTAAGATAATAAATTTGTGTTGTTTAAGCCCCTAAATTTGTGATAGCTTGTTACAGCAGCAATAGAAAACTAACAGAACGACCTAGACCATTGCTTTGCCCACAGAAATTCAATACATTTCCTAATTGACTTCAGCTCAAAAACATTTACTGAGTAAAATTGAATTGTTAACAATCTAGTATACTGTGACAAGATGTATACAATTTAGAGCTGTAAAAGAAAAACTTTAAAAATATTACCTCTAACCTCTTTCCCATAATACAGATAAAAAAAATAATTGAAGCTCAAAGAAGTAAAGAAACTAGCAAAAATTATATATCTAGCTGGTGAGAAAGCCTCAGGGAGACCACCTATGTTGTGAGACAATGAGACGAAAAAAGTCATGAAAAGAGTTAGGGAAACAGCTTTGAATAATCTATTCTACATATGGTGATCTCCAGGAGTAACAAGTAACGCAGTATTTTTCTGTCTTGCAGACTAAAAGGCTAGGAGGTCTCTACCTAATTTTTTCAAAGAATACTAAATAACAAATACAATAACAAATAACAGATTGTCTGCAAGAGGAGAAAAAGTACTCTTTGAGTAAGATTTGCCACATGGGATTAGTGAGTGTCTCATTATCTGTTGCTTGAGTTAAAAAAAAAATGCTCACATTATATAAATAGATTCCTTTACTCTTTGGAACAAAAATTATGTGTGTTTAGGTTGTAAAATGAAATACTGGCAAGCCAGAGAGCTAGCTATTATGTTAACAAATATCGGTGAGGTTTTTTTTGTGTCATAATATAGTAGGCCATCGGTTCATGTCAATAGTGTGACTTGCTACTTGCCAAAGAGTTTATTTAAAATTATACTATTTGAGACCTAAATACATGTCTTCTGTTACCTACCAGATCTAGAGGATTTTCAACAGACACATAAAAAGCTAGTGCAAATCATCAACCTACTCTGAGACGAAAGCAGAAGCATGACAAATACACAAATAATTCACGTCATCAGTGCCTTTGACGTCAGCAATGGACTTCAGTTGGGAACAGTCATGAGAAGGAAAAAGTATTGGGATTTTCAAACAGTGGACCATCTAAAAAAGCATCCAGTCACTGTGGAATATGAATATTCTAGTCTTGGTTTTTCTGTTAGCTCAGTCAGTTTTTTAATCTGACAAATTTTAATGGAAAACATAATCCTGCCATAACACAGGTATTTGCAAACATCATTACTATTAGTAAAACTGACTCTGGTTAATAGGGCCATGCAAATGCAAATCATTATTAAAGAGACTGTGTACAAATTAGAGAAAAATGACTAATAGTAACATATTTTTCTGAGATGTCTTCCCCCAAGCAAGGCAAAAAATACCAGTCAACTAGTCAGCCAGGCTTTATTTAGTATCTAATCTGTTCTCAAAAGTATCCAAGACTAGAGATGCAAGAGAAGCAGGTGGTCACTGCATTTATGAAAACAATTAATTCTAATGGCTAAGGTTTATGGAGAACTCACTATATGCCAGAAAAATTTACCTGGCTTAGTCATAATCTTCACAGCAACCCTGCGGTGTGTAAGTTTCCATTCCCATTCTACAAATGAAGAACTATGGGGAAGTTGCAAAGAAGTCGAGTATCTTACCAAAGGCTATACAGCTAGCACAATGTGGAGTCCGACTGATCCCAAACAGGTGTTCCTTCCACTCACTCTGCTGTTTTCATTTCTTTTCAGAAACGGTGCAACACATTGCCAAGAACCATAGATTTAGGAGGGCTATCATAAAGCAGACTGTACACAAATACATGTTTGCTGTCTTTGAGAACCAGTAGAATGTGGTGGCTAAATGCTAAGACTTTGGATTCAGCGTGCTTGGGTTCAAATCCCACTTTCTCCAACTGGGAAATTGGCTTGATGTGCCTCAGACATTTTTATTTCTATTACCTCACTCATAGAGTCTTTAATGAGGAAACCCAAATGCAACACCAGCTTCCTTATAGGGTCATTTTGAGGTAATGCAGAGGGAACGCTACCTTCTTCATTGTGTATGTGTCATGAAGTAACACGTACACAACACTTAGAATAGAGCCGGGCCCATAACTGACATTCTGTGATTGTTAGCTATCATCAGTGTGAATCAAAGCAAGAGGGAGTAAATTTGATAAGGGTGTTTGATAGGCAGGATTGAATGAATAAAGCAGAAAAATTAAAAGATTGATCAAAGTTTCCCCTTTTTGAGCAGTCATTGAGTATGAGCACAAGCATGTCGTAGTCCATGGAAATGAATAAGATACATTTTTGGACCTGTCTTCAAGCAGCTTTTAGATCCACCTGCATTTACCATTGGGGCCAGATTAGGACAAGTGAGCTTTTGGTTGGTCTCAGGAGACTCAGTCAAACCCCAGATCCAGTCACCCCAGCCTCATGCTTATTCTTTATCTTCGGCCTACACTCTGATCCCCTCCCTCCATTCTTCCTGACCTAGAACGCCAGCTCTCTTCATCTATTCTTATCTGCCACCTTGAAACTGCACCTCGAAAGTTACAAAATACTTTTCCGTCCATGTAACGAGATCTTTTCCAGTTCTCTCCCAACCAAACCCTCTCAAAACAAAAGCTTTAAGTTATGTAGTTTTCCAAACACATGTTACTGTTTTATCCCCCATATTCTGATATCAGAGCTCTTATCCTCATTATCCTTTTGCCATATAACGACTAGTTCTTCCAGTCAGGCTTAAACAAAACTCCTATGCAGAGACTTCTCTGATCTGTTCAAGGCAATCCCCCACTCTTCTGTGCCCCTTCTGTAGCTTATATCTGAGTCTACGATGCCCTTACCAAGTTGTAGGGCAACTGGTCTTGGCTCCTTGTCACTGCCAAATTCCTTAAGACATAGACTTTGCCTGGTACCTGGTCCCATAGTAGCTATTCAGACCACTTAATTTCTACCACACTGATATTCTATGCTATAAAAGTTAGCGCTTGGCTTTGCACATATGACTTAGTAGTAGTGTTGAGGAGTAAGACTCATCATTTGAGCAAAATCTTAATCAGTAAATCAACAAATAATTGACGAAATGATTTTTATCTTTCTAGCTCAGTTCTCTGAGGCATACAAAGGAAGTATCCAAAGAACTTAGTATATAACTGGGGGGAAACAAAACTGATCTAGACTTAGGTGATTAGACTTTTAATTATTAATCTCTTTCCTGTTTTCTTTTATCTCCTGACTTGTGTTGTCCACAGGATATAATCACTAAGAAGTTTATTTATTTTATCTGTGTACAGTTAGTACCATTGGGGACAAATTTTTTTCTGTGCTTGGAAACCTCAGCTACAGAAAGGCATATGAATGCACAGATGGGTGAGCAACTGTTAGAAAAGGAAGACTCTGCGGAGCCATTAAAAACAAGAATTAATTCTGAATAGCAAAAGGAAATTACCCTAAAGGGTAAGTATAAAAGCAGCATGAGTGCTCCTTATATGAAATGAGAACATTCTATACAAGAATTTAGGGAGCAATAAAATCCATCCTTACATTTTATTATTTTACAATCATTCTTTCTCTTTGATAATTGTAAGAATATAATCTATAGCAATTATTTAGCTCATTCATATAGAACGTTCTGGTAAAGAGTGGCAGAAGACACTCAAGCAAAAGTATATGAGCAAAAGAATATGCCTCATTCAACCCCGAAGAGAATCTCAAGTATTTTCTGTCAAATGGGAGACTAGGAAATCCTTTTCTGTGTTCTGCTCTGGCTTCTCAAGAACTCAAGGTGACTTGTAAATGAAAACTATGCTCTTCTCTTCTAAAGCTGTCTGGCCCAAGAAATATTCCAGCATAGGCCGAATAGTTTATCTACTCTTGATTCTTAAGAAAAAAGTAAAATAATATGGATATTAATAGGTATGTGTTATTCATATATTTATTCAAGAAATTATTGAACATTTCCTAAATACAAGGCAGCATGCCAGCTACTAAGAATAAATGGAAAGCTAAAAGATAAATAATAATAGTTAACAATTACTGATTGGTAAGAACTTTGCATGAATTATTTTAAGCCTTGTGACAATCCTTGTAGTATTAGCTTTTTCCTTATTTTCAGGTAAAGTAACTGAACCTTAGGAAGATTAAATAACTTTTCCAATGTCATGTTACTTATAAAGTAGTAAATTTAGGATTCAAATCCAGGACTATCATATTACGAGGGTAAGAGATTTCATGGAAGAGATGACATCGAATTAAGCTTTGAAAGATGAACAAGTGCATTAGCTAGATTATGCTAGGATATGCTGTGGTAACAACGAATCCCAAGATCTCAACAATTTCTTTTTCTTCTTGTATTTCATGTCTGTTGTGGTTCAACTGCGCATCTTTTTTATTCTGCAACTAGTTTGACAGAACATGCCCTATTTGGAACATACCTGATTGATAGCAGAGGAAAAAAAGAGTAATTGATGGGACCATGCAATGGCTCTGAATGCTTCTACTCAGAAGTGACTTAATCTAAGAAATACAACAAACTGTTGAGTATAATAAAAAAGAAGCAGATTCACAGATATAGAGAACAAGTTAGTGATTACCAGTGGGGCAGGGTGGTGGGGAGAGGTCATATAGGCATGGAAGGTATAGGAGGTACAACCTATTGAGTGTAAGATAGGCTCAAGGATGTATTGCATAAGACAGGGAATAAATAGCCAGTATTTTATAATAACTGTAAATGGAAAGTAACCTTTAAAATTGTATAAAAAATTTTTTAAAAGAAATGACTTAGATAACTTTCATTCACATTTCATCAGACAAAGCAATTTATAAGTCAAGTCTGCTGTCAATGGAGTACAGAGGTAGAATACTCTTATGGAGAGAGCTAGTCCTTGGGAATTCTGTTACAGGTTTAGATGAGTGGAAATGGGAAATAATATTCTAAATAGAGGAATATTCTAAACTTGACTCCAATCTCCATAAAAAGTAACCAAGTAAGTACTTACAGAGAGTGGAATTTTAAGTCCATATGGAGCATTATTTAAGAGGTTCAAAAAAGGACAATGGTTTGGGAGTATCTGTAGGCTGATCTGACACAGTCAGTTTAAGAGAGAGAGTCACTGAATGAGAGGGGAATAAAAAAGACTGCTTAGGCTTGCAGCAGAATAGGAACTTTCTCCTCCCTACTGTGTGCCTAAATGTCTGGCAATTGTAACTACAATTTAGACAGTGACACCAAACACCACCATCTGCTCTGATTTATTGTCATGACTTTGAGCTGGGCTGGGCATCCAAAACCACCTGTCTAAGCTCACAGCCCTCAGATCTGAGTAAATTGGCCACTTACTGTCCACAACACTGAAGTAAGAAAGGCAATTCTTCCATTAACACCATTCTTTCGCTAAAGTAACCTACACAGCTGAAATGATTTTTCCTTGGAAAACAAGTGAGCCCCTGAAGGGTTGAGATTGCCTTAAGGTTACTTTCTGAATTTGATCCTGGCATCAAGAATAACACATTGGCTGTTTTCTTTAATTTTACAGTGAGCTGTCCCCTCCAAGGAGACTTCATCTAAGCTATCTATACAATGCCAAAGTAGTCTATGAATATAGCAAAATACTAGGCAAACTGAAGTTTGGTTTTGACGTCAGATAAATCTGCACTGCCTACTTGGTGACCAATGACCTGGGATGAACTTCAACTTATCCCTGTGCCTTCATCACTCCTTGATCAAAGTGGAGACTGTCTCACCTAGAGCTTTGCAAATCTCCTTCAGGAGTTCAGTTATATTTTAATTGACACATTAGAAACCAAAAAAGAATAACATATGTCATTAGAAAATCAATTGGCCTCTGGGAGCTTTCATGGCCTCATCTGAAAGCAGCAGAGCTGAGACTTGAGGCTACGTTACCTGGGTGCCATGTTTACCCTTTTTGGTTACTTGACATAAAAAGCCCCGAAGGGTATGCTGCTTTGAGGAAGAATAGCCAAACATCAACCTTCCAGAATCTCTGAGTGATCAAGCAAAAGTAGAAACCATTTCATATAATACTCTAGGGATAAGAAAGCAATACTAAAGAGAAAACCAAGTGCCTAGGAAACTGGAATTCTCACAAGCATTTCTTTTGTCTGAAGGGAATTATTTTAGACAAATTATGATCCTACAGACCACTGAGGAGAAGTTTTCAAATTCTAAGACTTCCTCAAACTTACCACACAAACAAAGCATTTACCAACAAAATAAAAGAAATGCCTTTTTAATCTAAATGAGGCCCTCTGAGCCTTACCCACAGAGTGTGTTCAATTCACAGAAACTTTAGAAGCACAGTTGAATTAGAAATTCTATAACCTTAACTTAAAACAAACTTTGGAAATATTTCAAAGCATTTTCATGGGTTCTCAGCAAGCTCCAAGCCAATGGCTTTCAAATATTTTTCCCTGTGTCCCTGTGAACCGTGGAGAGAAGGGAAAGCCCGAATTATCAGGCTCCATTCTGCCTCTCTGACTCTTCAATCTGAGTGTGCTCCTTTCACGTATATTATACATTGAACTTGCAAGAGAAAGTTCTCCTGAAGAATGGATTCTAGTATTCAAGTGCTTTGGGGAAAAACAAAACAAAACAATTTGAAAACCACTGCTCCAAGCAGGAAAAATTAGAGAAAGGTTAAAATGCAGCAGGTTCTGGTGTTCCCTAGCTCCACCAGTTCTGTCAGGAACAGGGAGGGGTGAGAGAGTAGTAAAATGATCCTTAGGAGAAAAGGCAGCAGGAAAGAGGAAAGAAAAACTGGCTGCAACATTCCTCTTACTACGCGCCAGTTGCCCCTGGCAGCAGCTAGGAAAGATCCCATTCTTTGCTGTACGTTGTAAGTAACCAGCTGGGCTTGTCATGCTCACTTAATAGCAGTACTTTAAGGAAGTGTTGTCATTTCCTTGTCAGATTCATTTCTCTACCCTCTATTATCTTTTCAAAATCACATTACAAAATATTATGAGCTTCCTGTATCAGACACTTTGGTTCTTAGTCACTCAATTATTAAAACTGTATGATTTTTTAAATTACCGTTATGTGTGGGCTGTCTTTACCAAAGCGACAAAGCTATTGAATTAACCCAAATGGTACTATGATTGCAGGATCAGAACATGGACGATTATAGCACTGGAGGAAAAAAAACAGCTATTTTGCATCAGTGCCAATAAAATCCTGGGAAACTCACCATGACACCATTATGCTAGACAGAGCAGAGCAAATGCTCCCCACGTATTTCCACGCGGGGTAATAGGAAAATAACACCGTATAGGGCTGATAGGTCTGTACCAAGTTACTCATCTATAGTAAACGAGGCCCTCTGGGAAAGTGACAAAAGCCCCCTCATTTCACAGCAAGAGCCACCTCTGTCAGCCACCTCACTGCCCCTGTGCCCATTACCATGAGGTCTCCGTGCACCTGCCATCAGAGCTGCTGAAACAAGGGCTGGGTCCTCTGCCTCTCTCGGGGGACAGCTGTGGGCAGAGCTCCATGGAAACTGGGTTTCTGGGATTCTTCCACAGGACGAGCTGGCTTTATGAGGTCAGCTCACTGAGCTTGATGCGCTTCTGACAAGACCAACCTGAAAAGGAGGGGGAATTCGCAGGTGCCTACCCAACTTGATTTTTTTTTAAAGAAGCCAAGCAATCTTCCTATTGCCTGACATTCTACAGATGATCACTTAGGTCTCCCTTAAGTTCTCCACCATAGACAGCTGGGCCTACTTAACACCAACCTGCAAATTCAGCCTAGCTCCAATCTCTGGAGCCAATTTTGCTGCGTGGCAGAGTGGGTGATTTACAATGGCCCAGGCAAGGAACTCAAGGAGCCAAAGCTGTACATAGGGTATAAAAATGGAGAGGGATGTTACATAACTGTGATGGCGGGTGTGGTGAGAACTATGGTGAACTTGAGAGGCTGTGCTCGTCCAAAGGCCTCAGCATTATATAGCTTCAGTGGACTCTTTTCAGGACAAATACAAGCCACCTTTGGAAGAGCTTCCAGTTTGTTTGTTAAGACACCAGAAATACACATTTTCATATAAAATTGGATTTTAAGTTGGCGAGGTTTTTGTTTTTTAAAGCACAACATGTTTGCCCACTGTCTTAGTTTCCAATGGCTACTGCAAGAAACTACTACAAATACAGTGGTTTAAAACAACACAAATGTTTTATCTTAGAGGTCTATAGGTCAGAAGTCCAAAATATGTCTCACAGGGCTAAAATCAAATTGGTTGCAGGACTGCATTCCTTTTGGAAGCTCCAGAGGATACTTTTTTTTTGCTTTTTTCAGTTTCTATAGGCTTTCTACATTCCTTGTTTAATGGACCCTTCCTTCATTTTCAAGGCCAGCAACAGAGCATATTCAAGTTTCCTCTGACTCTGACACTCTTGTTTCGCTCTTGTAAGGACCCATGCAATTACATTGGGTCCAACTGGATAATCCAGGAAAATCTCCCCACCTCAAGATCCTTAACTTAATCTCATCTTCGAAGTGCCTTTGCCATGGAACATATTTACAGGTTTGGGGGATTAGGGAACGGACATATTGAGGAGCCATTATTCTGCCTATCACACCTCCATTATACAATGGTCTAGGCAACTTAAAGAGCTCGGAGGCTTAGCTTCCCATCAGCCTTGAGCCCTATACCCAGTAACTAGATTCTGGTACCATAGTCACGTCTCCATTTTCTCTGCTCCCAGTCTTGTCAACAACACACTTTCTTGCCCTTACAACATCACCTAGCTTTAAAAGTCACACAATGATATTCTTGATCCAGAGTATGGGACTGAGCTCACTGATGGGAAACTCTTGTTCTCAGACTTTAAATTTTTACCACCGTGACTTTTCCACACTGCCTGGATCATCTCCAGGGCTGTCTGCTGCTCTCTCTACTAAACAAAGTCCTGTCCCAAGAATTGTAGCTTCATTCTCTTGGGTTCTGAAACCAGTTACTCTCATCTTCAAACCTGTGAAATGACAAACCTCTTAGGAAGGATTATACATTTTTACTTTGCAGACATTCATCAACCATCATTTGAACCTAAGATGTATTCCTGGGCCTGAGTGGGTGCCATGAGGATGGAGGAATGAGATACTCAGAGCACTGCCCCAAGGATACACTTTTACAGGGTACTTCCTTCACCACATTGACTAAGGAGGCTCAGATTTTGACTCCAGTTATCAAATTGAAAGTATTCCAACAGTATTTAAGTGTAGGGATGAATCTCTTCGAATTAATGCAAGATCTCCCTGGAACTCCCTGCTTATAGCAAAGGTCCCTTTATCTCCTTCTCTCAAGGGAAATGGGGGATGCAGTAGCCAAGCCAGTACCAGATTCCGGCAGGGGCAGAGAAAAGAGAATGAATAGCACTGACATTGGGTTATATTTTCCCTTCATAGTGGGAATGAGTTTACCAAAAATTGAAGCCCAAGGTGACAGTGTTTTATTGAAAGAAGTTCTAGACTTCCTGGCTGATCAAGGCCAGAGCAGAATTTAACTTGGCTTAGCGATAGACAGGGGGTCACCCTCCCTGACAGAACAGGAGAATGGAATCCAACCAGAGGCTGCTGCTGCCTGATCTTCTTTCTT
Source organism: Lagenorhynchus albirostris (assembly GCF_949774975.1). Classification (NCBI taxonomy): domain Eukaryota; kingdom Metazoa; phylum Chordata; class Mammalia; order Artiodactyla; family Delphinidae; genus Lagenorhynchus; species Lagenorhynchus albirostris. The sequence continues at coordinate 29,275,084 of NC_083103.1, forward strand.
ACTTTCTCTCACCTCCCCCTGCCACTTCTTCTTCCTTCCTCTTTCCTTATTCTCTTCTCTGAGAACTTCTTCTTTCCCTCTTGTGGAGGAGGAGTAACTATATAAAAGGAGTATTTGTATTTTCTCCACTTGAAAGTGTGTTTTGTTAAATGACCTCTGACCTGTAGCCTCTCACCCAGAACATCGCTGTGCTTTCCCTGAAGAGCCCATGGGACCCCATGAGTAATCTTTATTGCATTCAGCCTATGCCCACAGATAGCAGAGACTGTACACAAAAGTCACAGACTACTTGACCCTCTGCTGCATCTGTCCCAAAGACGTGTCTGACTGAATTGTTTTACTGAACTGTCAACATTTATAAAATCAAGACATTTCACTGTAAAATTCAGATAACCATATTCTCTTAAAGAAGATGATCTGGCTTCTCTGTGCCTGCATTCCTGCAGGCAATACACTCCTAGAACTAAGTAGTAGCTGACCTTTTAAACAGGAACACTCTCCAGTGTGACCCATCTACCTGACTAGCCCAACTGACATTTGAGTTTGTAACCCATGCAGTCTAATGTAGCAGTTAAACGTATGCAGTGGACAGGCCTAGGTCTGACTCCTGACTCTATAGGTGACAGATTAGGCCTCTGAGGGCATTGTGGAAGCCATTGGTAAGAGATCAAATCCCATTTCCACACACGAGGAAACTCTCCAAATTATTTTATTACCTCTGAATATTCTTGCACTGAGGATTTCTAAAAACAAGGTGACCATGGATTGGTTCTTTGAGATCGCCTTGTCATTTACAGATTGGTGATTTGAAATGACTTCTCTTTCCAATTATACTTATTACATCTGGCCCACCTCCAATGTTCCATGATGTAGCACTGTGAGTAGGCTGTTACTTTTTCTGTTTAATACTTGCAAACTCATAGCATGGCCAAGATGATCATTTAGTGGTGAAGGATACAATAACAGGGCCAGGTCACCTCACCTACACCACTCCTGGTGTCAGCTTCCTGGGCTATGGATTCCATTTCAGACCCCAGCATATGCTCAATATCACTTTCAACACAGCCCTGAGGCTGGGGAGGAAACATTTCATTGTCAGATACATATTTAAAACTAACAAATAAAATGTTCTCAAGAGACCATTCGTTGGGCCATTTTATTTTCAGGATGCACAGGAAATGTTTGTCTAACCAATTTGAAATAAATGTAATTGACCTTTTAAACACAGAACCTGAGTGATTTAGAGAAAAGAGAGAGAAACAGTTCAGCTTAATCCTATTAGAATGAATAACAATGGTGACTCTTCTATAAGACCTTTAGCTAATAAAAGCAGAATGTCCCTTCTAATGGTTATTAAAAGACTGGATATATAGAGATATGAAGATGGAAGAATTAGTAGCAGGAGTCCAGTTACCGTATCCCAGAGTGATATCATGAGAGAAGCATGACATTGCTAGGCAACGCTGTGCAGTTAAACAAGTTTTCAGTGGCTCAGTGTGGTAGAGTAGGTAGGAAACAAGATTCTAGAAAAGCAAAGGGAAGAAGGATGAAATTATTTATTTTAATAGGATGAGGATGGAGGGTATAAAAATAGACAAGTTAGTCACAGCCAAATTTTCAGGATATGAAATGTGAATTCTAAAAAGGAATTCTACAAAAATTAAGAATTCTAGAAAAATAAACATTCCTTTCACCAAATTAAAGATGATTTCTTAAAATGAAGATTGGAGGTATTACCCAAGTATCATGCTTTATATACATTAGATCATGGTAAGAGTCACTGTACCCTTTTACAGGTGAGGAATGAGGTTCAGGAAAGTGAGTCACATGCCCAGGATTAGGAGCTAGAAACAGAAGAAGCCAGGATTTTTTTTACAACTTTTTATTTTATATTGGAGTATAATTGATTAACAATGTTGTGATAGTTTCAGGTGTACAGCAAAGTGACTCAGTTACACATATACCTGTATCTATTCTTTTTCAAATTCTTTTCTCATCTGGGCCATGACATATTATTGAGCAGAGTTCCCTGTGCTATACAGTAGGTCCTCATTGGTTATCCATTTTTTTTTTTTTTTTTTTTTGTGCTACATGGTCCTCTCACTGCTGTGGCCTCTCCCATTGCGGAGCACAGGCTCCGGAAACGCAGGCTCAGCGGCCACGGCTCACGGGCCCAGCCGCTCTGCGCCATGTGGGATCTTCCCGGACCGGGGCACGAACCCGTGTCCCCTGCATCGGCAGGCGGACTTTCAACCACTGCGCCACCAGGGAAGCCCTGGTTATCCATTTTTAATATAGCAGTGTGTACATGTCAATCCCAAACTCCATAACTACCTCTTCCCCCCACCCTTGCCCCCTGGTAACCATAAGAAGAAGCCAGGATTTGAATGCACTCTGTGATTCCAAAGGACATGCTTTTCCCATTATTCCATGCTGGGCTCCTCTATTTAAGAATAACTCTAAAATAGTTACTCTTAAATATAATGTAATGTAATATAAAAATAACTCTTAAATGTGACTCTAGCTTTCCTGAGCCTTCAAGATTTCCAACACGGCAGTATATTTTGCCCTGGAGAACACATTACTGTGAATAGTCAGTTATTCATTGTTTCAACAAATACTACTTTCTCTCTCCCAAGCACTGTTCTAAGTATGGAAGATACAATGGTGAAAAAATGAATTTCCTGTCCTCTTGGCACCTAGTTTTAAGGAGCTTGAGAGATTAGCAATAAACTAGTAAAAAAAAAAACAACCACCCAAAAAAAGGCTATATTATCTTAGGTGGAGATATATGCTCTAAAGAAAATAAAGCAGGGCAAACGAGATATGGAAGGGTGGGCTAGATGACAGGGTGATCAGAGTCAGCTTTTCTGAGATGTTTTTGATCTACCTTCTATTACTAAGAAAGATTGTTTAGTGCTTTTTTTCTGCTATTACTCTGTTTTGATTATTTATAAATTCATTTATTCATTTGGTTGGCTATTTGTTTTTGTACTTCTACTTTGAGGAATTGCAAAAATGTATTTCTCTTCTAACTTCTTGCCTTGACCTACAAATGCATTACTCTCCCCAAATGAACATACTGAAACTAGGATTTCAAATGCTTTGAGAGGACCTGCTCCATTTCAGTCATCACCTCCTAATTGGTGCCCTGCTTCCACTCCTACCCACCCACTGTCCATTCTCCACACAGCAGTCAGTCACGGTCTTTTAAACACACAAATCAAACCATAGCATTCTTCTGCCTGAAACCCTCTGATGACGTCCCATGGAACTTAGAAGAAAATCCACCCTCCTGAATGTAACGCTATGATCTGGCTTCTATCTCTTCTCTAACTCCATCTTATACAAACTTTTCTCTGTGTCTTTTACTCTATTATTCGGCATTTCTATGATTAGGGATTTTATTGCAACAATGGGATAGGGTGTTACTGAGCTCAACATTCAAATGGGTCATTTTTTTTAATTTTTAAAATTTTTAATTGAAGTATAGCTGATTTACAATGTTGTGTCAATTTCTACTGTACAGCAAAGTGATTCAGTTATACATATACACACATTCTTTTTCATATTCTTTTCCATTATGTTTTATCACAGGATATTGAATATAATTCCCTGTGCTACACAGTTGGACCTTGTTGTTTATCTGTTCTATATATAATAGTTTGCATCTACTAATCCCAAACTCCCAATCCATCCCTCCCCCAACCCCTCCTCCCTGGCCACCACAAGTCTGTTCTCTGTGTCTCTGAGTCTGTTTCTGTTACATAGATAAGTTCATTTTTGTCATCTTTTAGATCGACTGGGTCATCTGAAACATCATTTCAAACTACTTTTTCCTATTCCTCTGTACTAAAAATGAAACAAACAAACAAAAAACATAGAGAATAAAATTCTAGCTCCTTGACTGGAATTCAGAATTCTACCTCCCCAATCTTACTTCTCACCTTCCTCCCATCATGTAACTTTCTTGCCACCCAAACTAACATCTGATATGTAATCTATTCATACCTCCCAATTCCCCCCTCTATTCTTTTATTTTTACCTCTGAAATAATTATCCACTCTCTGCCTCTCTCATTTCCAAGTATCTACATCTTATCTAAAGTTTTATTACCTGGCTCAGCTGTCATCTCCTCCAATAAAATTTTTGATTCTCCCAAAGGAACAGAAGTTCTTCACCTCTTACATGGTGCGTCTCACTTTCCAGTTTGTATTGTAATTTTCTATATTCATATTATTTTTTTCTACCAGTCCATAAATTCCTTGTATTAGGAAGAGTAAATGTTAGCTGTTGTGCTAAACAATCCCATGATCTCAGTGGTTTAACAAAATGAATACTGATTTGTGGCTTGTATCACAATCCAGTGTGATTCAGTAAGGATAGGGTGGAGGGGGTGGGGAAATAGACTGATTTTCTCAGTCACATAGTATTCCAGGCTGCTCCTTCCATCTGGTGGCTGTGCCATCTGCTAAGGTCTTGGGATCTTCCACTTAAGACTCTGAATCTGTCTGGTTGCAAGGAAACAAAAAGAGCACAGAGAAGCTGTACTCACTCTAGACAGCCTTGGTCTCATTCATGAGGAGTGGTTGCATGGTTTCACCCTAGTACAAGTGAGCTGGGAGGGTAGGTTTGCAGTGTGCACAGAAAGAAGGGGAAATGTCTTTGGTGAGCATCTAGCCAGTTTCTGCCACAGTCCCCAATTACAGATTCAGTTGGAATCCCCCAAAGACCTACTGTAATGCCTTGAACATTGAATATTCTCAAAATATACCTCCAAAAGGGGGAAAACTAATATGGTGAGAGGACTCTGTGAGGAAGCTTTCTTTCCATATCCTCTAGTCTTGCTTCTCTTGTCAACTTCGGATTCCCTATTCTTCCACATGGGAAAAGTTTGAATTATAGATTTCTAGTTAATTACGCTCTCCCGTTATAAGCAATAGAGTCAGCACCATATACAAAAATTCCCTGACCCAGGTCATTTTCCCTTGTGCCAGCCCGTGGTGTCTGAGATGTACATATTGGAGTCAATCACTTGTGTTATGACATCTAGAGCCAAAATCACACGGATTATATTCTACAAATTACCAAAGTATAATGAAATTAAAAATTAATTTAAAATGAACTTTAAAAATCTATATAGTAGTTAAATACTACAAACTTACTCTTTGGTAAAGGGAAAATCATGAAAGAAATTTCAAAAGGATTTGAGTAGAATGGCAATAAAATATTGGGCTGGCCAAAAAGTTCGTTTGGATTTTTCTGTGCCATGTTATGAAGAACCTGAACGAACTTTTTGGCCAACCCAATACTATTGATACATGCCAATATTTGTAAGTAGCTAAAGCAGTACCTCAGTACCTAGGGGAAAATGTGTAAGTCTAAATCCATTAACCAATAAAAAAGACATATGACAGAAAGGAAACAACCAGGATGTTAAAAGGGACAGTCCACGATATTGAAAGAAGGCCACAATGGACAAAGCTGTACAATGTATGAGTGTCCCATAAGCCATGTGAACACAAGGGAAAGTAGATGGGCATTAACTGCCTTGCTCAAAAGGGCTAGATGCCAAGGCAAAGAGTCCTCCAGCAAAAAGTTGTAGGATGTAGTTCTGAGAGCACAGCTGGGAAGAGTTGGACTATGTCATAGCAGAGCAAGTATCTCTGACCAGGAATCAGAGCAGTGGGAGGAGTCCTTCAGAGCTTCTGAAAAACACACAGAGGTACCCTATGAGAGAGCCTACATTTAGACCCTTGTACCCTAGAAGGAAACACCAGCCAAGAGAAGGTTAAGAAAACATCATATAAGTAAAAAGCATTTATTTTGGTTTCTAACCTTTTCTCTAATCTCTCCTTCCATTTTGCAACACTAGAGAAACTAGAATTAAAATAATAATGAGGGAGAAGTAAAAAGGCAACAGACCTTCCTCCCACTCAGACTGTAGCCTGACCAAAATCAAGGCTATCAAGAGGGTGAACACCAGATTGATGTGAGACTAAATTTTAAACCACACTAAATAAGACTGGACTTTTTAATACTTGAAAGTGACCAGGAAATGATGAGAGCTGCCTGAGACCATCCTAAGGGCTGGGAAAGGGAGACTCAGCAGAAAATATTTGAAAGAAGCAATTGAAAAAAATAATGAAACTGCGTTGTGCTTGTATCTTGCAGAAGTCGGGTTGTTCAGTGAACTAGACTTTATTAAAGACAGATGATCCATGCATTCAACTCAAGAAAAAAAAATGCAAATGAGTAAACCCAACGAGATAAAAAGGAAGTAATAAAATGTTAGAAATTGATGAAATAAAGAAAAAGAGGGGTAAAATACATTATTAACTGAACCAAGAGCTGGTTCTTTGAAAAGAATAATAATACAAAAAAGTAATGTGACAGATTTGGGGGAGCAAAGAAGCAAATAAACAATTAAAAAGAGGAAATAACTACAAAAAATAAGAGATTTTTAGAATTATGAAAAACACTATGAACAACTATATTGAGTTACATTAAAAAATCTAGATGAAATTATAAGTGACACTGGGAAAACTGGACAGCTAGATGTAAAAGAATGAGATTAGAGCATTTCCTCACACCATATACAAAAATAAATTAAAAATGGATTGAAGACCTGAATGTAAGACCTGAAACCACAAAACTCCTAGAAGAGAACATAGGCAGAACACTCTTTCTAAATTGTAGCAATAATTTTTTGGATTGGTCTCCTAAGGCAAAAGAAATAAAAGCAAAAATAAACAAATGGAATGTAATTAAGCTTAAAAGCTTTTGCACAGCAAAGGAAACCGTTGACAAAAAAACAGACAACCTACTGAATAGGAGAAAATATTTGCAACTGGTATGACCTATAAGGAGTTAATATCCAAAAATATATAAATGGCTCATAAAACTCAATACCAAAAAACAAGAACCCAGCTAAAAAATGGGCACAAAACCTGAATAGACATTTTTCCAAAGAAGGTATACAGATGCCCAACAGGCACATGTAAAAATGCTCAACGTCACTAATCATCAGAGAAATGCAAATCAAAATCACAGTGAGATATAACCTCACACCTGTCAAAATGGCTATCATCAAAAACTCTACAAATAACAAATGTTGGCAAGGATGTGGAGAAAAGGGAACCCTACTACTCTGTCGGTGGGACTGTAAATTGGTGCAGCCACTATGGAAATAGTATGAAGTTTCCTAAAAAAAACTAGAAATAGAACCACCATATGATCCAGCAATTCCACCCCTAGGTATATATCTGAAAAAAAACAAAAACAAAAACACTAATTCGAAAAGATACTTGCACCCCAATGTTCACAGCAGCATTATTTACAATAACCAAGATATGGAAGCAACCTAAGTGTCCATCAACAGATGAATGGATATATATATATATATATACATATATATATATATGTATATATATATACACACACACACAATGGAATATTATTCAGCTGAGAAAAGAATGAAATTCTGCCATTTGCAACAATGTGGAGAGAGTATTATGCTTAGCAAAATAAGTCAGACAGAGAAAGGCAAATACTCTAGATTATCTCTTATGTGTTAAATCTGAAAAATAAAACAAAGGAATGTATGTAGCAAAACAGAGACAGACTCATAGAGAACAAACTAATGTTTACTAGTGGAGAGAGGGAAGCGGGGAGGGGTGAGATAGGGATATGGGAGTAAGAGACACAAACCACTATGTATAAAATAAATAATCAATAAGGATATATTGTACAGCACTGGGAAATATAGTCATTATTTCATAATAACTTTCAATAGAGTATAATATATAAAAATATCAAATCACTACATTGTATACCTGAAACTAATATTGTAAATCAGTTACACTTCAATTTTTAAAAATTGCTCTCCAAAGATATATACTGGAAACATCTGGATATGGGGTTATAATTAAAAACAAAATCAAAACAGTTTCCTTTAAAAGAAGTAGAACTCTTAATTCAAACTTTCTGGATAGCTGATAATGCAAGTGAAAATGCTGGCATAAATAGATATTGGGAAGTCTTAGGATTTGAATTTTATCATTGACCATCTGATTATTTTCATACTTACAGAAAAATATTGAATAGCAAAAGATTCATTAAAAGCCTAAAAGAAGTCCGTGACAAAAAAAAAATCTAGATTAAATTAGTAAATATCCTGAAAAAGATGGAAAATGTCAAAATAGGCGTATGATGAAATAGAATATATTAATATACCAAAATCATTAAAGAAATTGATGATAATCATTTTAAAAGCTTCCCATCTTCCACAATCTCTCCCAAAACATTTCAGACCCAGATAGTTGTATGATTGAGTTCATTAAATTTTAAAGAAACAGATAACAATCATATACTCAAGTTTTTCCAGAAAATGTAAAAGTAATAAAAGTTATTCAACCCATTTTAAGAGCTAGTATAACATCTATATTTAAATCACATAAAGTCATAATAAAGTAAGAAAATTTGGGTCAATTTTATTTACAAACATGTATGCAAAAATCCTAGATTAGCTAATTAAATTTAATTGCATACTTTAAAAAAATTAAGACAAGTAGGCTTTGCTTCCGAAATTCTTAGATGGCTAAATATCAATCAAAATGTAATTTACTACATAATGCATTAAAGAAGACAATTTCTACAGTCACTTTAATATATAAAGAAAAATCTTATGATAAATGTAAGACATTTTGTTTTGATTTTTAAAACCCTCTTAGAAAACGAGAAGTAGAAACTGTCAACTTGATAAAAATAATGATGATAATAGCCTGACAAAAGCTAGAGCAAACATCATACACAGTGTGAAATTTTAAATTTATATCATTTTAGGTTGGGAGAAGAAAAGGGTATGTGCTGTCCTTTCAGTTGTTTAACATGGTGCTAGAAGTCCTGACCAACACAATAAAGTGGCATGCAAAGAAAGAGAGAAGGAAAAAGAGAAAGGGATTAGAAGGGATAATACAAATTGGTTACCAATTTTAAGACATAACAAATTATATTATTTACATGAAGAAAAAAAAAAGAAAGAATATCAGTAGATAAACCATTAGAACTAATAAGATTTGACCAAAGTAACTAGAGACAAAATCAAGTCCTCAAAACCAGTAGCATTCCTCTTCATCAGTAATAACCAGCAAATGACATGGCAATAAAAAAAAAAAAAGTCTAGGAATGAAGCTTATAAAAGTGCTCAAGACTTTTGTGGAGAAAAATTTTAAACTTTTTTAGATGACTTTGCACACCTTTCCCAAAAATCTTGAATGAATAGAGAAGTATACTTCATTCTTGGACAGGACAGCATTGTAAACGTGTCAACGCCACCAAATGACATATAAATTTAATGTAGTTCCAATACAAGTAACAGTGAGAAATTAAACAAATTTATTCTAAAATTTTTAAGGAAAAATAGACATCTGTGGACCAATACATGGTTAGGCCAATAACTAACAAGTCATACTTATCAACAGTGTGGTCCTTGGAGTTAACCAAGAGAATAATGGAATATGGTAGAAAACCTAGAAACAGATCCTTTAATATGAGACTCTACTATATGATAGAGGTGGCATCAAAGATCGGTGGAAAAGATATTAATTATTTAGAAAATGATGCCAAGAAAAAAATGTCATATTTCCCACTTCACATATTACATAAAAATTAAACTCTGAATAGATTAAAGACCTAAATGAGAAAGGTGAAATTATAAAATGATACATGTTGAAGTAGGAGACTATTTTTGTTAGTTTGGGACTAGGGAAATATTTCTTTAAATAGACTCCAAAATTACAGGCCATGAAAAGAAAAACTAATGAAATTACATAAAATAAAAGATTTTTGTTTAATGAACATCATTGTCAATGTTAACAGATGGGTGGCAGACTGAGAGAAGATATTTGCACTATCAAAATCTGACAAGAGTTTAACATCCAAAATATACAAAGAATTCCAGAAAATCAGCAAGAAAACTATAAGAAACACTGCCTAAATGGCCAAAAATTAAACCAACACAGTTCATAGAAGGTGATTCAAAATGATCAAGATTAAGTGAACAGGCCTTCAAAGGAATCCTGAAGGCAATAATAATATACCAAATTTTACCCAAAAGATTGACAAAAGGTAGGTGTATATGTAAAGTGTTTCTTAGAACATCATAAATTGGAAGGATTCTTGGAGAGTAACCTGGTATATCCACTGTGAAAAGCTACATAGGTTGTAATTTAGCTGTCCAGCTCCTGAGTAAATAGGTCAAAGAAATTTCCACACCAAGCACACAAGAATACAAGTCCCAATGGGGTAAAAAATACAATCCTACCCTACATCTAGAGTAAGAAAACTGACATTTTGGAACAGTGCTAATGACCATGAGAGTTCACCTCTGTGGTCACAAATACTGGATTCATTCTCCTTTCTACAAACAAAATATCCTCAACCCTCCCTCAAGGGAAAATTTTTATAATCTCATCTAATCATGACACCAATTTTTATATCAGTCAGAATAGGATAGGTTTTGTCATAGTAACGGATATTTTCCAAATCTTATTGGCTCATAATAGCGACATTTATTTTTCATCTGTGCTGTTTGTACACTCTATGGCAGGATGGCTCTTATCATAATCACTCTGACTCTAGGACCCAGGCTGACAGAGCAGGAATTATCTGGAACATTATTGGTCACAGCAGAGGCAAAGTACATACTACACATATCTCCACCTGGAAGTGATATGTGTCACTTCTGCTCACATTCCAAACAACCACATCAGACAAAGTAATTCACATGACTAAGTCCCAAGCTCAACATAGTGGAGAAGAATACCTCTCCACAAGAAGGTCAGTTAATGTTGATGAACAGTCATAGTCTACCATAGTGGATGTTCATTGCAGTATTGTTCATGGTAGTCAGGAGTTTGAGTTAGTCTATCTGTCTACCAAGAAGGGGAACAAATGAACAATATACATACACATCTGTTGCTTCATGTAGCCCTCAGAACTGATAATACATTTCAATATATAAGCAAAGATAGATTCCTCTCAGTACTAAGTTCAAATTTTAAAAAGAAATAATCAAATTAAATTTATAACATTATATAGTGTGTTTTTTAAAAGCTCATTAATGAAAACATAGTTACATTTTTCAAGAGAAAAACATATCCACATAAATATGTGGAAGCTTAATTGGAAGAAAATACAATACATACATTAGATTGGGGTGGGTATATATGAGGGATAGGGGAATCAATTGGATATTGGGGGAATCAAGTTGATATTGAGTGATTCATATAAAAATAACAAAATAAAAAATAATACTTTACAATGATTGATGCTGGTGTTCCATGTACTGAATATGATCAATTCAATTCTGTTGAATAGATGTTCATTTAAACAGAATTCTAGGGGCTTCCCTGGTGGCACAGTGGTTAAGAATCTGCCTGCCAATGCAGGGGACTTCCTGGTCTGGAAGTTCCCACATGTTGCAGAGCAACAAAATCCATGAGCCACAACTACTGAGCCTGCACTCTAGAGCCCATGAACCATGACTACCGAGCCCAAGCACCACAACTACTGAAGCCCACATACCTAGAGCCCATGCTCCACTACAAGAGAAGCCACCACAATAAGCCTGCTCACTGCAACAAAGAGTAGCCCCAGCTCGCCGCAACTAGAGAAAGCCCATGAGCATCAACGAAGACCCAATACAGCAAAAATAAATAAATAAATAAATAAAAGAATTCTAGATCCCTCTTAAATATAAATGTGTGACTTGAAAGGGATAATTTATTAAATACTATCTAATATGTATACATCCTTTACAATAAACTAGCTGACGTGTTTTTGTCTTCATCAGACTCTTAAGGAAATGATACTTGGGTAATGTAGGGTTTTTTTTTACAGGGGATAGATCACAAAAATGCCTGGCACAGGGCAGATGTTTAATAAATGGTATCATTTTTATACATAGAGTGCTTTGCTGTGTATATGTTATCTTATTTAATCATTATAACAAAGTAAAGGATTTTAACTGCAATTTCATAAATGAAAAAACTAATAAGAGAGGAGGTAACTGAGTTGTCCCGAGTTTACAATAGCAGCAAAAAGCCAGGTTATAATAGAAATTTCTGACTTGTGAATTTTTTTTCAGCTTTATTGAGGCACAACCGACAAATAAAATTGTAAGACATATAAGGTGTACATTGTGATGATATGATTTATGTATACATTATGAAAAGATTCCTCCCATCTACTTAATTAACACATTCATCATTATATATATGTGTGTATATATATGGAGAGAGAACACAAGTTGTACTCTCTTAGAAATTTTCAATTATACAATACAGTGTTATCAGCTATAATCACCTATCAAAATTCCAATGGCATTTTTCACAGAAATAGGAAGAACAATCCTAAAATTTGTATGAAACCACAAGAGACCCTGAAGAGCCAAAGCAATCCTGAGAAGGAAGAACAAAGCTGGAGGAATCACACTTCCTTCAAACTATATTACAAAGCTAAAGTAATCAAAGCAGTATGATATTGTAGTAGAATAGAGAGCCAAGAAATAAACCCATGCATGTATTGTCAATTAATTTATGAAAAAGTCAAGAATATACAATGGAGAAAGGATAGTCTCTAACAGATGGTGTTGTGAAAACTGGACATTCACATGCTAAAGAATAAAACCAGATCCTTACCTTACAACATAAACAAAAATCAACTCAAAATGAATTAAAGATTCAAATTTAAGACCTAAAACTCTAAAACTCCTAGAAAAAAACATAAGGGTAACATTGTTCTTGGCAATGATATTTTTAGATTCAACACCAAAAGTAAAGTCAACAAAAGCTAAAATAAACAAGTGGGACTACATTGAACCAAGATGTGAATCCTTGTATAATTTTCAGTTGACTCTTAACACTCAGTCTAACACAAGAAAAAGAATTCTTTGTGCCTCCAAGGAGAATGTGGTTTGAGTCTGGTATTACAAGTGTCTCTAAGTAGCCCTCAACCCTCTTTCTTATCAGCTCTCGAGTACTTACCTCAAGGACAGTGCAACTGTAACCTGGATGGACATAGAAACAACTTCTAGAACTCTTCTTTTCTACACTCTGTTAAACATCGCCTGAAAATACAGTTTGTTCTGGTGCAGCTTCCCACAGGCACAGTAAAAGCATCACGGTTAAGTAGTTCACAAGCTCAAATATTGCCACACCTTACTAGGGGGAATAAAGTGTATATTACTAACCTTTAAAGGCAGGCTGACAAACATTTTCGATAGGCAAGAAAATGTTTTGCTTCAACAGAGATAAATATCTTTAAGGCAACATCTACAATAAAATGTTAAATTAAGTGGGACAGGCAAATAATTATAGAATGGCATACAATTTGCAAGGAATAAAAGATAAAAAGATATTGTGTAATGTCAAACTGCAATCCAAGAAAGATTAGGTATTTGTTGGAGCATGAGAGAACCTTCAATTATGAATATATAAGAGAGTAAGGTCAAGGCAAAAAACAATTATGCTCAGGGACTTCCCTGGTGGCGCAGTGGTTAAGAATCCGCCTGCCAATGCAGGGGACATGGGTTCGCTCCCTGGTCCGAGAAGATCTCACATGCTGCGGAGCAACTAAACCTGTGCACCACAACTACTGAGCCTGCGCTCTAGAGCCCGCAAGCCACAATTACTGAGCTCATGTGCCGCAACTACTGAAGCCCTCATGCGTAGATCCCATGCTCTGCAACAAGAGAAGCCACTGCAATGAGAAGCCCACGCACCGGAATGAAGGATAGCCCCCACTTGCTGCAACTAGAGAAAACCTGCGTACGGCAGCAAAGACCCAACACAGACAAATAATAAATATTTATTTTTTTAAAAAACCAATTATGCTCAAATAGCCACAGCATGCTGAGGAACAACCAAAAAACTGCAGATGCAACTTATTCCCTTTAAGTGTGCCATCAAAATCTCTAATATTTAAAAGAAAAACTTTTGAGACAATTCTTCTCTATCAGGAGTAGGAAAACCACAGTCCATGGTCTGTTTTGTAGGGCCTGCAAGCTGAGAAGGATTTTTACATGTTTAGGGATTTGTTGAGAAGAAAAAGATGGAGAAGGAAGAGGAAAAGAAATAAAAGTGACAGGGGCCAATATACGGCTTACAAACTATAAGATATTTAGTACCTAACCCTTTCCTAAAAGAATTTTGCTGACCTCTGTTCAAGATCAGTGAAAGAACAGGCATGTTTCTGCATTGGCAAGGTATAACATGAAAACCCCAGAAGACTAACACAGTTGTATAGTATCTCTTACCCAAAAAGCAGGGTAACAACCTATAGTAAACTAACTTGTTTACTTGTTTACTATTGTCTCTGGCTGCTTTTGAGCTACAACAGCAGAGTTGAGTAGTTGTAACAGAGACAGTACGGCCCACAAAGCTAAAGTATTTTCTATTTGACAACATAAAGTTTGCCAACTCTGTAATAAAGCACAATACCAAGACTCTTGTCACTTACTTTGTAATGTCCTTTGTATATTGGTAGACTCTGACTTCTCAGAACTGAGGGACACAAAAGCTTTTTCCAAAAGTTTTTTAACCATGGTGGTTAAATTTCCTTTTATGGTTTTGCCCTTTTGCTTCTCCTGTTCTGTGTTCCATCATGGTGCTCTATTCTTTGTTACTGGAAATACAAATAATTGTGAAGGCACAATCCTTGTTGACACAGACACCAGGCCTGTTGATCACATGGTTGGTAAAACTCAACCAGACTTATATATTTCTACCTCAGACAATAGCTAAAATTCTTTAGTTAAAATATTATATGAATAAGACTTGAGTTGAATAATTCCACTGTGGATAAATTGGTGTAAACATATTGAGAAAGATACTGTAAGAAATATATATATATATATATGTATACATATATATATGTATACATATATAGTTCAACATGGGTTTTGTTAAGGACATTGTCATTTAAATCATATTATTACATCATAGAATATCTCCTTTAAGGGGTTTGTATGAGGATGCTTGAGAAAATGTCTCAGAATTTGGTAACTGGCCTGATTTCATTGTGTGGACAAAGCGTATATGATAACTGATTCTTCCATTTATCAATTTGTCACCTCTCAGCTCTAAATTCACCCTTCATTGCCTGCTATGCAAAAATGGATGTGGGCCCTTTAACATGTTTCCTTTGCCAACTGGCATATTATTAAGCTTTGTCAATAGAGGGCACTGGAGGGACATTGCAGGGGGAAGCGTTTTGCTTTCATGTTCTCAGGTTCTCAGCAGGCTCCTGAAGAAGGGCACATGGCTTCCTTAGTGTCCAGCAACTGTAGCAAGACTCTTGCCACTAACTATGTAACGTCCTTTTTTATATTGGTCAGCTTCTCATCACCAGACACCTCAGCATGTACAACTTCTCCAGTGTGTGACAGCGAGAAGGACCCACTGGCCAGCAGCTTCCCTCTGTAATCCTCTCAAGCTGTGGCTGGTGAGATATGTTCCCATGTATATCTTTCCTGGGCACTCTAGAGAACAGATTTTCTGGCAACTTCCAAAGGACATATGGCCAGCAGCACATTGACCATCCACAGAGCCACACCAGCCCTCTCCACAAGGACTGGATCTCAGCCCTGCGGTAAAGAAGGAGGTATCTTCCTTAAGTGCTCTATCTCAGCCCAGAAGGTAATGTCTGCTCCTTATATATGCTATTCCTATATTCTTTAGTTGCTCTCTATTTTTCTTACTACCCAATGTCTTTTTACTCCAACCTCTAGGTAGAATTAATAATTCTTTATATTAAACTTTCTCTGGTAAAATTACTCTGTGCTTTCTTTCTCTCTTCATTGGACTCAGACTAATACACTAATTGTTTCTCTTATTTGTTTGGGTACTGGAAAATTCAGAGTTAAGTGCCTATGCACATGTGTTTTTATCGACTTACATACATTCACACGCACACTCATATAATGTATAATTTAATATATTGAAATACTTTCTTTTATATCTGGTTATATATTCTATACTCTTTAAAAAATGAATTACTTTGAATACAATTTGTGTGCTTACCATGACACATTGTATGATGCAAGTATTAAATTACTAAACAAATATATCTGAGAAGTTGTGCTAAATATAATTAATTATAAACATATTAATATATGCTTAGTTTTGACCACCAATCCCTGAAAAGTTGATAATCCAGGAATGACTATTTAAGGATTTTAGTCCTGCCTCTAGGGCTGCCGTATCACACAGTTGCCTCTTGTGCCTTGAAATCTGGATTCATTAAAGTCTTCTGACTCACTGCTGTGGCTCTTTCTAACACTGAGTTCACATATGTTCTTACCACCTGCTTTGTGCTAATGGCACCTGCTATGGCTGCCTTGACTACAGCCTTCTCATCTGCATGAGCAGTTCTGTTTCCTGCAGGAAACCCTGTCACTTAGACAGGAAAAGGAATGGATTTCTCCAAGAATGCTGAGAGAAAAACCATCACCAAAGAATAAAGCCAACACGCTTCATTGGTGTTTCTTGCTTCTCCTTATAATATACCCCTGGGTACAAGAAAGGAGCCATCTCTCAAAGTTTCACCTTTTTTGCTGTCGACCCTTTAGGAAAGGAAATACCAAGGAACCTTTTAAGATCACCAAATTCAGCAGTAGTATAGTTGGAAAATCTAAATATTGTGCCTGAGAGGACATCAGGAGATTGGAGTAGTCCTGAATACATCTACCTCTAAGTCATCAATTAAAACTAAGTACTAAAAAAAAAAAATTAAAAACAAAAATAAATAAAACTAAGTACTAGCTTATAATCAAAAACAAGGATATGGATCTCAGCATTTCAAACATCTAAAATTGGAAACTATACGTCCTACACTAGACAATTAGTGGAGTAAGTCATGATTTCTTCCCACAACACACAGGCAAACCATTATTAAAACCGAGGTCACAGAAGACTATTGAATAACATGAAGAAATGATCTTCATGCATTATTAGGTTAAAGCAAAAGCTGTTACAAGGCAATGAATATAAATTTTATTTTTAAACATATGTATACCTGCAGACACCCACATATACTCAGACACCCTGTACAGGTGAATCAAAAAAATGTGGGGCTTCCCTGGTGGCGCAGTGGTTGAGAGTCTGCCTGCCGATGCAGGGGATACGGGTTCGTGCCCCGGTCCGGGAAGATCCCACATGCCGCGGACGGGCTAGGCCCGTAAGCCATGGCCGCTGAGCCTGCGCGTCCGGAGCCTGTGCTCCGCAACGGGAGAGGCCACAACAGTGAGAGGCCCGCGTACCGCAAAAAAAAAAAAAAAAAAAATGTGGATGGTTGTTGACTCTGTGTTATAGAACTATGAGTGACTTGTACTACCCCGCTGTGCTTTTCTGAAATCTTCAAGCTCTCTATCCATAATCTCTATCTCTTTCCATAATTAGAAAAAATACACATTTTTAAAAAGGCACAGAAATGACTGAATCAGCCAAAATTTGCAAATACAGGGAAAACCTATAATTCCAGATATAGTTTTGGAATAGAAGTGCTCCACTGTTTGGTTTTCTTGGTATTTATTTAAAAAAAAATACTTCCTGATTAAGATTGGTTGCTGATCTCATCAAAGCAGGGGGCAAAAAATAATCTCTAGAATCTAGGCTTTTAATCAGTTAGTTTCAGTTAATCAGTTATTCAACAATATAAGTCCCTGAGAGTACAGTCGCATGGAGATGGTTTTAGCCAATAGATATATGGATAGATTAGATAGATAGATAGATAGATAGACAGATTGATAGATAGACAGATGTAGATGATAGACAGATAATGTCCAGTAATATATTTGTCATGGATTTAAAGAACAGGGAATTAGTGTTTTTAAAAGATTCATCTCCTCCATGCAGGCAGTGTTGCATTCTCCTAACCACAGATTTTCTTCATATGTAAAAGAGAGATAAAAATAGCCATGGAAATGAGTAAATGAATGCTAATATATAGAGATGAAATATTAAAGTAGTTAAGTTGCTCCTGTTAGGAAATTGTGTTTGGGGTTTAAAGAGATATGCATCATTCTCTGTCTTTTGCTATTTGCTATTTCATCATCTTCTTATGTAGTAAATAATCTTAATTGAGTACCTATAATGAAACGCCAGATATTCAGCTAAGCATTTTCATAATAATAGTTACTATACTATTATTAGATATAATAATATATTCTATATTATAATACAATAATATATTATATTATAAAATAGTAATATATATTATATAGTAATAATTACTACTAACAATAAGAACAATAACTACTACTGTTACTATTTTTCAAGTGTTTACAACATGCCAGGCATTTTGAAAAGCACTAAATCAATACCATTGTATTTAGTGTTCTCAACTTTCCTATGAGGTAGGCATTGCTATTTTCAGAGGAGGAGACAGAAGATCAGAGAAATTGTGTGACTTGCTGAAAATCACAAGTAAGTATCTGTAGCAGTGTTTAAATGAAGATATTTTTACAAACAGTTCATATAGCTCAATATCAAAAAAACAAACAACCCAACCAAAAAATGGGCAGAAGACCTAAAGGGACATTTCTCCAAAGAAGACATACAGATGGCCAACAGGTACATGAAAAGACACTCAACTTCGCTAATCATTAGAGAAATGCAAATCAAAACTACAATGAGGAATCACCTGACACCAGTCAGAATGGCCATGATAAAAAAGTTTACAAATAATAAATGCTGGAGAGGATGTGGAGAAAAGGGAACCCTCCTACACTGTTGGTGGGATTTTAAATTGGTACAGCCACTATAGAGAACAGCAAGGAGGTTCTTTAGAAAACTAAAAATAGAATTACCGTATCATCCAGCAATCCCACTCACGGGCATACATCTGGAGAAAACTCAATTCAAAAAGATGCATGCACCCCAATGTTCATAGTAGCACTGTTTACAATAGCCAAGATATGGAAGCAACCTAGGTGTCTATCAACAGACGAATGGTTAAAGAAGATGTGGGGTATATATACAATGAAATATTACTCAGCCATAAAAAGAATAAAATAATGCCACTTGCAGCAATATGGATGAGCCTAGAGATTATCATACTAAGTAAAGTAAATCAGACAGAGGAAGACAATATCATATGATATCACTTATTTGTGGAATTTTTTAAAATATACAAATGAAGTTACTTACAAAACAGAAATAGACTCACAGACATAGAAAACAAACTTATGGTTACCAAAGGGAAAAGACGGGGGAGGGATAAATTAAGAGCTTGGGATTAACAGATACATACTACTATATATAAAAATAAATAAACAATAAGGTCCTACTGTATAGCACAGGGGACTATATTCAATATCTTGTATTAACCTATAATGGAAAAGATCTGAAAAAGTATAGATATAGATATATATAAATGAATCATTTGCTTAACCCCTGAAACTAACACAGCATTGTAAATCAACTATACTTCAATAATAATAATAAACAGAAGATGTTCTTGATTCCCAGGTCTGCTCTCTTTCCACTGTCCTAAGCTACTGATTTTCACATGACTCAGTGCTTTGGGGTAGCCTTGGAGATAAACTAGGCATTTGAGTTTCTTAAGCCCAGAGATGTAAGGAACATTGGCAGAAATGAGTTATCAAGGACTCTATTAACATTGGTTGAAATAACAAAAGAATGAGACAAAGGGAAAGATGGGATGGGAAATATAATCAGACTCTACTTTTATTTTCTGGGTCTATGGAGGATAGGGAGGGGTAGTGGTTTTTGTAATTATTTTGGACCCTAGCACTGATAGCATAGCATTATCCAGGCTTACATTGCTTTGTGAAGTCAGAAGTGTCTTGAAGAGATAGCTGTAGCTAACCCTTTCTGTTCAAAGTAGTGAATAGTGTAAACATTATTGTTGAATGAAAACTGTGAATTCACCAATTTCAGTTGTAAATTATCTTTTTAATATCCATGTAAAACAGAAAAATCACTGGATTAACAGCTAGAAAACTAGAATTCTAGGACCAGTTCTATATATTGATGCAACTTCCTTGATTTTCATATTCTTCCTTTGTCAAGGGGTAATATGCAGATTTTAGAGGTTTTTTACAAGATGCCAGTGACATAGTGAATTTGGAAACATTTTAGACAGTATTAAAGACTGTGAGATGTATCATATGGAACGTGTCAATATGAAAGACACTTTTATTATAAATAATTTCTTCAGTAGAGGTCAACTTTTCAAATAACTTTTATTTGAGTTTTTCTTTTCTTATTACAAAAATAATATAGCTTCATGGATCAAAGTGTCAAAGTTACAGGAAAATTAATTAAAAGTCCTCTATATAGTGGTGGGTTGGAGCTGCCTAATACCAGTTTGTGAAAGTCAATTGTTTGTGTCTCTTCCCAATTACATGTTCAGTGATATTGTGTTGGTAGCTTGAAATCAACCATGATGAGACTGTTTACACCATGGAAATTGGCAAATGTTACAAAGCTGGGCTTTCTTTTCTGGAGAAACAGTTGTTAAACATTTACTAGTGTACCACTGCCCATAATCCTTGGGCTTTATCAGCTTAGTGAATCTTAAATCAGATTGCTGTCCTTTGTATTAAGTCAAAAATTGAGGGAGATTCAAAAGAAGAACCAGAGAGTCTGTCTTCAGCCTTTAACATGTCATCCTCCAACAGAGAAGGTAAAGTGTATCTGAATAAGCAATGAGAAAACATGCTTTATGAGCCCTAAAGACCTGCATTGATGTAGTCTTTTGCATTAGTTTGGCATGTGTGAGTTACACAACCCATGTGATCTTTATTTCATCCTCCTCTCATTCTTTCTTTTTCTCTCTCTCTCCTTCCTCTCTCCCTTCCTTCCTTCCTTTCTCTCTCTCTCTTTCCTTCTTTCTTTCCTTCTTTCTTTCTTTCTCTCCCTTTCTTTCTTTCTTTCAAGAATTCTAACCACTAAATGCCAACAGTTATAGATCTTTAGAGGCTTTGCTTATACCCAGGTTGTTTCATTAGTGTCTCATTCTTAATGAGAGCATTTCAGATCTTTGCATTGATGGCCAAGAAGTAGGGTTATTAGCCTTCCCTTAGACATTTGAGTTCCCTGTTAAGGATCCAAATTATGTACAGTTCCAAGACACTATTTTTGTAGCAAATAGGATCTGGAGCACCACCCCCACTTGCCTTTTATCCCTTTATTTTATCGAACTATTTTCCTAGCTGTCACCACACCAGAACATGAGGAACTAATTTTCTAGGGATTTCAGAAGTTCAACGAAGACATTTGAAATATTGGACTCATTTTCTCCATACTTACGGTGTTCAGTCCATATACACAAAAACTTTAAAATGACATTTTGTCCACCAGAGGGCACTCATATTGTTCCAAGTATAGAACTAAGAATTATGGCAATTTGAAGAGAGATCTGAGTCAGAAAAATGAAAGAACTCCCCCAAATTACTCAAGTCTTAACTAAATACCAAACAGAAGAATAAAAGCAAATTTTCTTTACTCCATTTTATTTCCTCTCTCCCTACCCTGTTTCCTCCCACCACACACAAAAATTCTTCTCAGGTATATTCATTAATTCACCAAAGAGAAAAAAGAGAAGGGACCAGGGTGAAGTTCTGTGTTCCGCACTTTCAAAGTGCCAGCTTCACAGGAGGGTATATTTTTCTTTAAAATGTGGGAGTGTTGGAAGTGTGGAAGAATGTCAAGAAATTGGTTTTCATAAAGTTACATCCTTGGTGCTTTAAGATGATACCTCTGAAGTTGTTTTCTACCATGAAGCTGATGAACTGCATGCTTCAGATGACAGGGCTTCTTCCCTTGTCTTGGAACTTTACACTTCTCAGGCACTAGAAAAAGCAGAGGTCACCACAAGATTGCAGTCTAGCGTGTTGACAACCTCAAACACAAGTTATTCCAACTTCTGACAAAAGCAAAATAAACTTGTGATTTCTGAGACATGTTGTGTAGCTCATTAGTGGTTTCAACTAAGTGCTGTTTATTGATCTTAAAATCTCTCTCTCTTCAATGAAGGTAGACTTTCACCTATGTCTCCATCTTTTCCAAACACTCCAGCATTATGAACCCAGCAGTTAGACCCTAGTTATTGCTAAATTTAAGCCACTAGATCTGAGGTAAGGATTCTATCTCATTCCAGCTATGCTAACATGTCAAACATTTGCTTTATCCATTCTATTCTGTTTCTCTGCAGGGGCATTTTTATTCATACCTTTCAAAATTAGGCAGATCAAAAGACCCATCAAATCATCTCTGCCTTGGAATTGCTCACCAATGAAAAGTCTGAATTTCTTCTCTATTTTAAAAAGTGCTAGGTTAAGCCAGTTTAGAATGACCTGAAATCTAGCTATTTAATATCTATGTAGTGCAAACACACATACCATAAGTACTTTATAAAAGGAAGAAATAATGAGACAATTTAAGTTTTGTGTCCGTTTGGAAAATTGATGTCAAAGTAATGATCAGAGAACTGCTAATGAACATTTATGAGCTTGAACTTTATAGCCTGGCCCAAAGTTGCCAGGTACTGTAAATCTTTGAAAAAAAATTGCCCTTTAGCACTGCCAAGACCAAGAGCAAAACTGGCCCCCCTTCCCCAATTCACATCTGGGTTCAATTTGTTCTCAGTTAAAAGAGCTTAACCCATAGTGCTGACTTGGGAAAGCAGCAATGTTATATGAAAGGAGCAGAAATAGGTGAATATTTTTTTAAGTCCTCCCTTGAGGGGAAAATCTTGTTTGATTATGTTTGGATAGTCGTTATATAATTGCCTGGTATTAGGGAATTGGCTGGTTTGTTGTTGGACAGTGCCTATTGGGTTTAGATGGTTCTTTTTTGAAGTATGCAGTTTACTGGTCAGAAGCCTTCAAAAATAAAGTACTTTATTACAGGAGCTTTAAACTGAGTAGGATTAAAATGAAGAAAATTAACTCCCTTTCCAATGCATTAGATAAGATACAGAAAGAATTCCATTAATTCAGGTTTAACATGAGAAATACACCAGATATAAAAGTTATTTTTTAATATAGGTAGAGAATGGGAAATAGCAACAAGATTAAGGAAAATGTAAAAGGGCCATGATTCATATTCAGAGGTTTTTTACTAGTTCTTCTCATGAATTTGACAATTTGTAATTTGGCAATTACTTTAAAAGTCTGAATTTTTTAGGGTAAATCAACTTCATGTTTGGAAAGATTTATTCTGGATGGGGAATTATCATAAGATGCATTACAACTTTACCGACTAGATGAAAAAAGCTGAGTAGGTCTCTATTAAATAATAGTAATGATAGTAAAAAAAAAATAGTACCACATCTCATATCCATTGCCTTTTTCTCCTTGCAATGACCTAGTGAGCACCGACTCCCTTCATCAGATCTCAGTTCAATTATCACTTCCTCAGGGAGACCTTCAAACACATTGATTAGGTCAAATCCTCTTCTCCCTGCCTACTGCCCTCACCCTCATGATAAACTTTTAAAGCATCATGCTTCTCTCCTTGTAGGAGTTAGCAAAGTTGCAACTTTACATTTATTTGTGCACTTCTTTGACAAATGTCTATCTTTCCACTAAAGTATAAGCTGCCCAAGGACACAGACTGGTTTAGCTTTCCGATTAGTCACCAGCCTCTAGTACAGTGCCAAGAAAGTAAGAGGTACTCAATGCTTATTTGTTTATTGAATTATGAATGAATAACCAGGCAAGGCAACTGTGAGATTAATGTCATATTACAAAGTAGTTAATAAACTCAAAAACTCCAGTTAGCTAACCCAAGATAACACAGTCATTTAGTAACAGAGTTGGGTGGAACTCAACCCCTTGTCCTACTTTCTTTTCCCAATGTGTCTTATCAGAAAAACTATAACCAAAGCATTACGACTCAAATCAGTACAAGTATAAACTAACTAACCAAATTTGTTTTCCATCACAGTAGTAAAATAAATCAAGTGACCATCAGCAATATTCTAGGTGAATGATTATTTGCAAAGTAAAGTTAAACATCATTCAACCAAATGAAAATATGTCCTCAGAAAATTTATGTTTATTTTTTAAAAGAGAGGAGAAAAGGATTGTATTTTATAAAGTCTGCATCTGCTTAGGTGTAAAGAGCAGACACTTCCTAAAATAGGTAGATCAAATAAATAAGAACAGAGTTTTGATTTTCTTTGCTGTTCTTTAAACAATAACATACATGCTTAGTTTTGATCACTTGATCTAACAGACAAGAAAATCATGATGCAGAAAAGAGAATTAAATTGCATGAAGCTTGTGTCAGAGCTTGTATTAATTTTCTAGTTTGCTTGGGCTGCTGTAACAAATGCTACAGACTAGGTGGCTTAAACAGAAATTTATTTTCTCACTGTTCTGGAGACTAGGAGTCCAAGATCAAGGTGTCAACAGGGTTTAATTTTTCTGAACCTCTCTCCTTTTCTTGTAGATGGCCATCTTCTCCATGTTGTTTTCACATGGTCCTTCCTCCGTGTGTGTCTGTGTCAAAGACAAAGAAAGAATCTTGAAAATAGTAAGAGAAAAGTGACTCATCATGTACTGGGGAGTCTTAATAAGATTAACAGCTAACTCCTCATCAGAAGCTATGAAGGCCAGAAGGCAGTGGAATAACATACAAACTGCTTTAAAAAAACCCAAATTTTAAATTCTAAGAAAATTCTATGAGCAATTCTATGTCAAAAAATTAGAAAACCTAGATGAAATGGGAAGTTTTCTAGAAAGATACAAGGTACCAAAATTCTCACCATAAATTTTGAAGTCCTTTATGTTCTTGTCCATACACAGTAGTCTCATCTATCATCATATCCCCTTTAGCTTATTATACCTCAATTAGCCTGACTCTCATTCAGTTCCTAGCATCATGGAATACAAAATGCTCTATTCCTTTAACTTGTTGATTGTTCCATTTTATCTTTGAGGACTCACTTTAAATGCTATTTCTGCAAAGACAATTTCTTGAACTCCTTATAAGTAACTACTTATTAATGTAATACTATCTGCTTTACCAAAGATAATTTCCTTCATGATAACTTTCCCTCAAATATATACTTGGTAGGTTCTAATCTAGTTTCCAATCAGTTCTATGTTCAAAAACTATGTCCAAACTTCTTTCCTAAATAAAATTCTCAAGGCTGATTTGGGTCTTTGTTTCTGAGCTCCCAGGGCAATATATCTCAACTTAATAGTACATATCTTGAGACCAGATGAAATTAAAAATTTGGGTGGGAAGGCCACACACCCTTAAATCTGATCTTCACTCCAGAGTAGTGTATAAATCAGACACTGCCACTCAAAACCTCTTTAGATCTCATGTATTACAGTTGGGGTTTTGAAGCAGGAGATTTTAGATGACCTAAATTTGAGATTCTCAATATTCCCTTATTGTCTGACAACTGTCCAGTTATTTCAGGATTTATCTTTATTTTTCTTGATGAAAGGAGGAAGTAAAAGCCAATTTACATGACTATTCTGAGTCTTTCCAATGACATCCCCTAGAACAGAGTTTCTAAACCACAGCATTGCTGACATTTTAGGTCAGATAATTATGTACTGAAAGGGTCTATCCTACACATTATTAGATGTTTAGGAGCATTCCTGGCCTCTACCAACTACAAGCCTGTAGCATCACCTTCATCTACAGTTACAACAAACAAAATGTCTCTAGACATTGCCAAATGTCCCAGGGATACAAAATCACCCGCAACTGAGAACTGAAACAACAGTCTCAATAGGCCCACCTTATGCCTTCAAGTTATCACAGGCAATATGTTTACCAAATATTTGTTCAAATTTACAGCATGGGCCTCCATTTTTCAAAACTCAAAAAATGGTTTCCTGACTGCCTAACACAGAGTCAGAGTTTCTTGACTGCCTAACACATTACTGAAAGGTCAATATCACCTATTTTAAATATTTATTATAAATGGCACCACATTTCAAGTTTATGTGGAATCATAACTGCAGAATTAGTTTCCGTACAATAATTCTAGATTCAGAATAAACAAATACAAACATTTGTATATTGTGACGAAACCCAATTTAAATTCATTTCTTACATGTAAAAGTATAATTCTGGTATTTGGTGGGTAGCCTTCTATGTGGGAATTTAGAAACCCCAGTTGTTTTCAATGTGTGGTTCTGTCACTTTTAACACATAGCTTCAAGAGTCACCATGTTTATGTGTTTCAAGTCATAAGCAAAAGAACATGGAGAATTATATAAAGGAGGGTGTTATGGGCTAGACTGGGATACAAGGAAATAGGTTTGATGATTACTCTCAGTGTCTTCTACTCATCATTGTTATATTCTCTCATTGTACCTTGTACTTTTTTTCTTCATGCCATTCATCATAATTATAATAAACTAAATATTTGAGCAGCTGTTAGTTTAGTATCCAACTTGCCTCAGGGGCAGTACACTCCATAAAGACCAGAACTAATCCATCTTATTTGGTGCTGTATCTCCAGATCTAGCAAAGTTCTTGACATTTAGTACTTTCTCAATAAAGCTTTGTTAAATGAATGAATAAAAGAATAAATAAATAGATGAATTAATATCATAGATATGGTACTTGATTTAAATATAGTCTAGTAGATCTTCACAATATTGTATTATTCTTTGCCAGACACAGATCTGGACATTGGTCAACAAGAGATAATGGCTGGCAGGACAGCAGAATATCCTAATGAGGGACGGTAAGGATGGTGATGCAAGAAGCAAGCAAAACTTAGAATTCAGTGCAGTAGTCAAGAGTTTTCTCTCCTGATTACATGATCTCATGCTTACCCTGCTTAGTTAGAGCATTTACAGCTGGTTCTGATCTCCACCTTCTGGCAAGGAGAAAAGGGGCTCTTTAGTTTCCAGGGCCCAGGTTTTATTGATCATGTTGGATTCTGAGGCTTCTTCTGCTGGCTGAGATGGTTAATTATATGTGTCAACTTGGCTGGGCAATAGTGCCAAGATATGTGATCAGACATTATTCTGGATGTTTCTGTGATGCTGTGTTTGAATGAGATTAACATTTAAAATGGGAGACTTTATGGTGGTCAGATTGCCCTCCATAACATGGCTGGCCTCATCCAATCAGTTGAAGACCTAAATGAAACCAAAGACTGACCACACCTAAACAAAAGGGAATTCTGTAGCAGAGGGCCTTCAGACTTAAACTGCAGCCTTGGGTCTTCTTTGGGCCTCAAGTCTGCCCCGCCCACCCTTCATTTATTGGACTTGCCAGCCTCCATAATCATGTGAGCCAATTACAAAAAATAAATCACACAGTATCCTATTGGTTCTGTTTGATGGTAAAGTCAAACACACTGTCCATGTAGAGTGTAATACACTCTAATACATTGATTCCAGACTTCACTCTAAATAACAGTATTGCCCTTATGCTTTACAAGAATACCTACTTTCAAAGAGTTTGCATAGAGTTGCACTCATGTTTGAAATGGAAAGTGGTCTCTAAAACTGTGGGTATTAGATTCCACTTATCTATTCCCAAATTTATTAATTTTACTTGGTTTTAAGCATCTTGAGTGCAAACACTATATTATATCCATCTTTGTATTCCTAGCATCCAGCCAATAGCAGAAGATTTTAGAAAGTGTGCTGAATTAAATAAATAGACGAATGAATGGCTCAATACTTACGTGCTAAAATATAGGTCTCAATGTGGATTAAATTAAATGAGATCAAGAATGTAAAGCATTGGGCTTCCCTGGTGGCACAGTGGTTGAGAGTCCGCCTGCCAATGCAGGGGACAAGGGTTCGTGCCCTGGTCCGGGAAGATCCCACATGCCGTGGAGTGGCTGGGCCCGTGAGCCATGGCTGCTGAGCCTGCGCGTCCAGAGCCTGTGTTCTGCAACGGGAGAGGCCACAACAGTGGGAGGCCCGCGTACCGCAAAATAAAATAAAATAAAATAAAATAAAATAAAGTAAAGTATTTATCAAAATGCCTGGCCATAGCAAGAGTGCATCTAACATTAAGTTTCTGTTTTTTGAATGTGTATGTCAGAGATATAATTTCCTTCATTTCCATAATTTTCTATTTTAACATCTTTATTGGAGTAGGATTGCTTTACATTGTTGTGTTAGTTTCTACTGTATAAAAAAGTAAATCAGCTATACTTATACTTATATCCCCATATCCCCTCCCTCTTGCATCTCGCTCCCACCCTTCCAATCCCACCCCTCTAGGTGGTCACAAAGCACCGAGCTGACCTCCCTGTGCTATGCGGCTGCTTCCCACTAGTTATCCATTTTACATTTGGTAGTGTATATATGTCAATGCCACTCTCTCACTTTGTCCCAGCTTACCCTTCCCACTCCCTCTGCCCTTAAGTCCACTATACATCTGAGTCTTTACTCCTGTCATGCCCGAAGGTTCTTCAGAACATTTTTTTTAACATTCCATATATATGCATTAGCATACAGTATTTTTCTCTTTCTGACTTACTTCACTCTGTATGACAGACTCTAGGTCCAACCACCTCAATAAAAATAACTCAATTTCATTTCTTTTTATGGCTGAGTAATATACCATTGTACATATGTGCCACATCATCTTTATCCATTCATCTGTCAATGGACACTTAGGGTACTTCCATGTCCTGGCTCTTGTAAATAGTGCTGCAATGAACATTGTGATACATGACTCTTTTTGAGTTATGGTTTCCTCAGGGTATGTGTCCAGTAGTGGGATTGCTGGGTCATATGGTAGTTCTATTTTTAGGATTTTAAGGAACTTCAGTAGTGTTCTCCACAGAGGCTATATCAATTTATATTCCCACCAACAGTGCAAGAGGGTTCCCTTTTCTCCACATCCTTTGCAGCATTTTTTGTTTGTAGATATTTTGATGATGGCCATTCTGACTGGTGCGAGGTGATACCTCATTGTAGTTTTTATTTGAATTTCTCTAATGATTAGTGATGTTGAGCATCCTTTCATGTGTTTGTTGTCAATCTGTATATCTTCTTTGGAGAAATGTCTATTTAGGTCTTCTGCCCATTTTTGGATTTGGTTGTTTGTTTTTGATATTGAGCTGCACGAGCTGCTTGTGTATTTTAGAGTTAATCCTTTGTCAGTTGCTACATTTGCAAATATTTTCTCCCATTCTGAGGGTTTTTTTTGTCTTGTTTATGGTTTCCTTTGCTGTGCAAAAGCTTTTAAGTTTCATTAGGTCCCATTTGTTTATTTTTGTTTTTATTTCCATCTCTCTAGGATGTGGGTCAAAGAGGATCTTGCTGTGATTTATGTCACAGAGTGTTCTGCCTATGTTTTCCTCCAAGAGATTGATAGTTTCTGGCCTTACATTTAGGTCTTTAATCCATTTTGAGTTTTTTGGGGGTATGGTGTTAGGAAGTGTTCTAATTTCATCCTTTTACATGTAGCTGTCCAGTTTTCCCAGCACCACATATTGAAGAGGCTGTCTTTTCTCCACTGTATATTCTTGCCTCCTTTATCAAAAATAAGGTGACCAGATGGTCATGGCTTTATCTCTGGGCTTTCTCTCCTGTTCCATTGATCTATCTTTCTGTTTTTGTGCCAGTACCATACTGTCATGATTACTGTACTTTGTAGTATAGTCTGAAGTCAGGGAGCCTGATTCCTCCAGCTCTGTTTTTATTTCTCAAAATTGTTTGGTCTATTCGGGGTCTTTTGTATTTCCATACAAACTGTGAAATATTTTCTTCTAAATCTGGGAAAATGCCATTGGTAGTTTGATAGTGATTGCACTGAATCTCTAGATTGCTGTGGGAAGTATAGTCATTTTCACAATGTTGATTCTGCCAATCCAAGAACATGTTATATCTCTCCATTTGTTTGTATAATCTTTAATTTATTTCATCAGTATCTTAAAGTTTTCTGCATACAGGTCTTTTGTCTCCTTAGGTAGGTTTATTCCTAGGGATTTTAATCTTTTTGTTGCAATGGTAAATGGGAGTGGTTCCTTAATTTCCCTTACAAATGTTTCATCATTAGTGCACAGGAATGCAAGAGATTTCTGTGCATTAATTTTGTATCCTGCTACTTTACCAAATTCATTGATTAGCGCTAGTAGTTTTCTGGTGGCATCTTTAGGATTCTCTATGTATAGTATCATATCATTGGCAAACAGTAACAGTTTTACTTCTTCATTTCTGATTTGGATTCCTTTTATTTCTTTTTCTTCTCTAATTGCTGTGGCTAAAACTTCCAAAACTATATTGAATAAGAGTGGTGAGAGTGGGCAACCTTGTCTTGTTCCTGATCTTAGTGGAAATGACTTCAGTTTTTCACCATTGAGAACGAGGTTGGCTGTGGGTTTGTCATATATGGCCTTTATTATGTTGAGGAAAGTTCCCTCTATGCCTACCTTCTGGAGAGTTTTAATTATAAATGGGCATTGAATTTTTTCAAAAGCTTTTTCTGCATCTAGTGAGATGATCATATGGTTTTTATCCTTCAATTTGTTAAAATGGTGGATCACATTGATTGATTTGCATATTTTGAAGAATCCTTGCAATCCTGGGATAAACCCCACTTAATCATGGTGTATGATCCTTTTAATGTGCTGTTGGATTCTGTTTTCTATTATTTTGTTGAGGATTTTTGCATCTATATTCATCAGTGATATTGGTCAGTAGTTTTCTTTTTCTGTAACATCTTTGTCTGGTTTTGTTATCAGGGTGATGGTGGCCTCATAGAATGAGTTTGGGAGTGTTCCTCCCTCTGCTGTATTTTGGAAGAGTTTGAGAAGGATAAGTGTTAGCTCTTCTCTAGATGTTTGATGGAATTTGCCTGTGAAGTCATCTGGTCCTGTGCTTTTGTTTGGTGTAAGATTTTTAATCACAGTTTCAATTTCAGTGCTTGTCATTGGTCTATTTATATTTTCTACTTCTTCCTGGTTCAGTCTCAGACGATTGTGCTTTTCTAAGAATTTGTCCATTTCTTCCAGGTTGTCCATTTTATTGACATATAGTTGCTTGTAGTAAGGTCTCATGATCCTTTTTATTTCTGCAGTGTCAGTTGTTACTTCTCCTTTTTCATTTCTAATTCTGTTGATTTGGGTCTTCTCCCTTTTTTTCTTGATGAGTCTGGCTAATGGTTTATCAATTTTGTTTATCTTCTCAATGAACAAGCTTTTAATTTTATTGATCTTTGCTATTATTTCCTTCATTTCTTTTTCATTGATTTGTGATCTAATCTTTATGATTTCTTTCCTTCTGCTAACTTTAGGGTTCTTTTGTTCTTTTACTCTAATTGCTTTAGGTGTAACTATAGGTTGTTTATTTGAGATTTTTCTTGTTTCTTGAGGTAAGATTGTATTGTTATAAACTTCCCTCTTAGAACTGCTTTTGCTGCATGCTATAAGTTTTGGTCCGTTGTGTTTTCATTTTCATTTGTTTCTAGGTATTTTTGGATTTCTTCTTTGATTTCTTCAATGATCTCTTGGTTATTTAGCAGCATATTGTTTAGCCTCCATGTGTTTTTATTTTTTACAGCTTTTTTTCTTGTTATTGATATCTAGTCTCATAGCATTGTGGTTAGAAAAGCTACTTGATATGATTTCAATTTTCTTAAATTTACCAATGCTTGATTTTTTTTTTAACATCTTTATTGAGGTATAATTGCTTTACAATGGTGTGTTAGTTTCTGCCCCATAACAAATTGAATCAGTTATACATATACATATGTTCCCATATCTCTTCCCTCTTGCGTCTCCCTCCCTCCCACCCTCCCTATCCCACCCCTCCAGGCGGTCACAAAGCACCGAACCGATATCCCTGTGCCATGCGGCTGCTTCCCACTAGCTATCTACATTACGTTTGTTAGTGTGTATATGTCCATGACTCTCTCTCGCCCTGTCACAGCTCACCCTTCCCCCTCCCCATATCCTCAAGTCCGTTCTCCAGTAGGTCTGTTTCTTTATTCCTGTCTTACCCCTAGTTTCTTCATGACATTTTTTTTCTTCTTAAATTCCATATATATGTGTTAGCATATGGTATTTGTCTTTTTCTTTCTGACTTACTTCACTCTGTTTGACAGACTCTAGGTCTATCCACCTCATTACAAATAGCTCAATTTCGTTTCTTTTTATGGCTGAGTAATATTCCATTGTATATATGTCCCACATCTTCTTTATCCATTCATCCGATGATGGGCACTTAGGTTGTTGTAAATAGAGCTGCAATGAACATTTTGGTACATGACTATTTTTGAATTTTGGTTTTCTCAGGGTATATGCCCAGTAGTGGGGTTGCTGGGTCATATGGTAGTTCTATTTGTAGTTTTTTAAGGAACCTCCATACTGTTCTCCATAGTGGCTGTACCAATTCACATTCCCACCAGCAGTGCAAGAGTGTTCCCTTTTCTCCACACCCTCTCCAGCATTTATTGTTTCTAGATTTTTTGATGATGGCCATTCTGACTGGTGTGAGATGATATCTCATTGTAGTTTTGATTTGCATTTCTCTAATGATTA
The DNA here is from genome assembly GCF_949774975.1 of Lagenorhynchus albirostris. Lineage (NCBI taxonomy): Eukaryota > Metazoa > Chordata > Mammalia > Artiodactyla > Delphinidae > Lagenorhynchus > Lagenorhynchus albirostris. Next base: position 29,307,601 of record NC_083103.1, read on the forward strand.
ATGATGTTGAGCATTCTTTCATGTGTTTGTTGGCAGTCTGTATATCTTCTTTGGAGAAATGTCTATTTAGGTCTTCTGCCCATTTTTGGATTGGGTTGTTTGTTTTTTTGTTATTGAGCTGCATGAGCTGCTTGTAAATTTTGGAGATTAATCCTTTGTCAGTTGTTTCATTTGCAAATATTTCCTCCCATTCTGAGGGTTGTCTTTTGGTCTTGTTTATGGTTTCCTTTGTTGTGCAAAAGCTTTGAAGTTTCATTAGGTCCCATTTGTTTATTTTTGTTTTTATTTCCATTACTCTAGGAGGTGGGTCAGAAAGGATCTTGCTGTGATTTATGTCATAGAGTGTTGTGCCTATGTTTTCCTCTAAGAGTTTGATAGTTTCTGACCTTACATTTAGGTCTTTAATCCATTTTGAGCTTATTTTTGTGTATGGTGTTAGGGAGTGATCTAGTCTCATACTTTTACATGTATCAGCCCAGTTTTCCCAGCACCACTTATTGAACAGGCTGTCCTTTCTCAACTGTATATTCCTACCACCTTTATCAAAGATAAGGTGTCCATATGTGACAACGCTTGATTTTTGACCCAAGATATGATCTATTCTGAAGAATTTTCCATAAGCACTTGAGAAGAAAGTGTATTCGGTTGTTTTGGAATATCCTATAAATATTAATTAACTCTGTCTTGTTTAATGTTTTATTTAAAGTTTGTGTTTCCTTATTTATTCTCTGTTCAGTTAATCTGTCCATTGGTGAAAGTGGAGTGTTAAAGTCCCCTACTATTATTGTGTTACTGTCGATTTCCCCTTTTATAGCTATTAGCATTTTCTTTATGTATTGAGGTGCTCCTAGGTTATGTATTGAGGAGCTCCTAGGTGCTTCTAGGGTGCATAAATGTTTACAATTGTTATATCTTCTTCTTGGATTGATCCCTCGATCATTCTGTACCATCCTTCTTTGTCTCTTAATAGTCTTTATTTTAAAGTCTATTTTGTCTGATATGAGAATTGCTACTCCAGCTTTCTTTTGACTTCCATTTGCATGGGCTATCTTTTTCCATCCCCTCACTTTCAGACTGTATGTGTCCCCAGGTCTGAAGTGGGTCTCTTGTAGACAGCATATATATAGGTCTTGTTTTTGTACCCATTCAGCTTGTCTATGTATTTTGGTTGGATCATTTAATCCATTTACCTTTAAGGTAATTATAGATATTTATTTTCCTATTACCATTTTCTTAATTGCTTTGGGTTTGTTTTTGTAGGTCTTTTCCTTCTCCTGTGTTTCTTGCCTAGAGAAGTTCCTTTAACATTTGTTGTAAAGCTGGTTTTGTGGTGTTGAATTCTCTTAACTTTTGCTGTAAAGCTCTTAATTTCTCTGTCAAATCTGACTGAGATCCTTGCTAGGTAGAGTAATTTTGGCTGTAGGTTTTTCCCTTTCGTCACTTTAAATATGTCCTGCCACTCCCTTCTGGCTTGCAGAGTTTCTGCTGAAAGATCAGCTCTTAACCTTATGGGGATTCCCTTGTATGTTATTTGTTACTTTTTCCTTGCTGCTTTCAATATTTTTTCTTTGTACTTAATTTTTAATAGTTTTGTGTGTCTTGGCGTGTTAGTTCTTGGATATATCTTGTATGGGACTCTCTGTACTACCTGGGCTTGATTGACTATTTCCTTTCCCATATTAGGGAAGTTTTCAACTATAATCTCTTCAAGTATTTTCTCAGTCCCTTTCTTTTCCTCTTCTTCTTCTGAGACCCCTATAATTTGAATGTTGGTGCATTTAATGTTGTCCCAGAGGTCTCTGAGACTGTCCTCAATTCTTTTCATTCTTTTTGTTTATTCTGCTCTGTGGTGGTTATTTCCACTATTTTATCTTACAGGTCACTTATCCATTCTTCTGCCTCAGTTATTCTGCTATTGATTCCTTCTAGAGAATTTTTCATTTCATTTCTTGTGTTGTTCATCATTGATTGTGTTCTCTTTAGTTCTTCTAGGTCCTTATTAAATGTTTCTTTTATCTTCTCCAGTCTATTTCCAGATTTTGGATCATCTTTACTATCATTACTCTGAATTCTTTTTCAGGTAGTCTGCCTATTTCCTCCTCATTTGTTTGGTTAAGTGGGTTTTTACCTTGCTCCTTCATCTGCTGTGTATTTCTCTGTGTTCTCATTTCACTTAACTTACTGTGTTTGGGGTCTTCTTTTTACAGGCTGCAGGTTAGTAATTCCTGTTTTTCTGGTGTCTGCTCTCAGTGCGTAATGTTGGTTCAGTGTGTTGTGTAGGCTTCCTGGTGGAGGGGACTGGTGCCTGTGTTCTGGTGGATGAGGCTGGATCTTGTCTTTCTGGTGGGCAGGGCCACATCCGGTTGTTTGTTTTGGGGTGTCTGTGAACTTAGTATGATTTTAGGCAGCCTCTCTGCTAATAGGTGAGGTTGTATTCCTGTCTTGCTAGTTGTTTGGCATGGGGTGTCCAGCTCTAGAGTTTGCTGATCGTTCAGTGGAGCTGGGTCTTAGCATTGAGATGGAGATCTCTGGGAGAGCTCTAGCTAATTGATATTACATGGGGCCAGGAGGTCTCTGGTTGTCCAATGTCCTGAACTCCACTCTCCTACCTCAGAGGCTCAGGCCTGACACCAGGCCTGAGCACCAAGACCCTGTCAGTCACATGGCTTAGAAGAAAAGTGAGAAAAGAAAGAAAGAAAGAAAGAGAAAAAATAAAATAAATTAAATTTTTTAAATAAAAATATTTTTAAAATATTAAAATAAAAATAGTAATAAAAAAAGAAGAGAGCAACCAAACCAATAAACAAATCCACCAATGATAACAAGCACTAAAAACTAAACTAAGATAAACATATAAATCAGAAACTTGTCAGTCACATACAGCAAACCCCAATTCTACAGTTGCTCCCAAAGTCCACCACCTCAATTTTGGGATGATTTGTTGTCTGTTCAGGTATTCCACAGATGCAGGATACATCAAGTTGATTATGGAAATTTAATCCACTGCTTCTGAGGCTGCACAGAGAAATTTCCCTTTCTCTCCTTTGTTCTCACAGCTCCTGGGGTTCAGCTTTGGATTTGGCCCCACCCCTGAATGTAGGTCGCCCTCGCATCTGTTCTTTGCCCAGACAGTAGCTGGTTAAAGGAGCGGCTGATTAGGTGTCTCTGGCCAGGGGGAGAGAGGGGTATGGCATGCGGGGCAAGCCTATGGGGGCAGGGGCCAGCATGATGTAGCAACAGACTGAGGTGCACCGTGTGTTCTCCCAGGGAAGTTGTCCCTGGATCACGGCACCCTGGCAGTGGCGGGTTGCACAGGCTCCTGGGAGGGGAGGTGTGGATAGTGACCTGTGCTTGCACACAGGATTCTTGGTGGCTGCAGCAGCAACGTTAGCATTTCATGTCCCTCTCTGGTGTCCATACTGACAGCCACGGCTTGTGTCCATCTCAGAAGCTCGTTTAGGCAGTGCTCTGAATCTCCTCTCCTTGAGCACCCGAAACAATGGTCTCTTGACTCTTAGGCAGGTCCAGACTTTTTCCCGGACTCCCTCCCGGCTAGCTGTGGCACACTAGCCCCCTTCAGGCTGTGTTCACACAGCCAACCCCAGTCCTCTCCCTGGGATCTGACCTCCGAAGATGGAGCCTCAGCTCCCAGCCCCCACCTGCCCCGGCAGGTGAGCAGACAAGCCTCCCAGGCTGGTGAGTGCTGGTCGGCACCAATCCTCTGTGCAGGAATCTCTCCACTTTGCCCTCTGCACCCCTGTTGCTGCACTCTCCTCTGTGGCTCTGAAGCTTCCCCCCCACCCCACCCCCATTTCCACCAGTGAAGGGGCTTCTTAGTGTGTGAAAGCTTTTCCTCCTTCACAGCTCCCTTCCAGAGGTGCAGGTCCCATCCGTATTCTTTTGTGTGTTTTTTCCTCTTTCTTTTATCCTATCCAGGTATGTGGGAGTTTCTTGCCTTTTGGAAAGTCTGAGGTCTTCTGCCAGCGTTCAGTAGGTGTTCTGTAGGAGTTGTTCCACATGTACATGTATTTTTGATGTATTTGTGGGAAGGAAGGTGATCTCCACGTTTTACTCCTCTGCCATCTAACATTAAATAGTAATATATATTACAGGCATACCTTGTTTCATTGCATTTCACTTTATTGCACTTCACAGATGCAGTGGGTTTGGGGTTTTTTTGTATCACAAATTGTAGGATTTTGACAACTCTGCATCAAGCCAATCTATCAGCACCATTTTTCCACCAGCACTTGTTCGTTTTATGTCTCTGTGTCACATTTTGGTAATTCTCATGCTATTTCATGCTTTTTCTTTTTATTATATTTGTTATGGTGATTTGGGATCTGTGAACTTTGATGTTACTATTTTAATTATTTGGGGGCACAAGGAACCATGCCCATAAAAGATGGTGAACTTATTGATAAATGGGTATGTTCTGACTGCTCTACCTATCTGCTTCTGTTCCCTCATCTCTCTCCCTCTTCTTGGGTCTCCCTATTCCCTGAAATACAACAATATTGAAATTAGGACAATTAATACCCCTATAATGGCCTCTAAGTGTTCAAATGAAAGAGAGTCACATGTCTCTCACGTTAAATCAAAAGCTAGAAATGATTAACCTTAGTGAGGAAAGCACACCAAAAGCTGAGACATGCTGAAAACTAGGTCTCTTACTCCAAACACTTAGCCAAGTTGTGAATGCAAAGGAAAAGTTTTTGAAGAAAATTAAACAAGCTATTCCAGTGAATGCATGAATGATATGTGAAACAGCCTTACTCCTAACATGGAGAAAGTTTTTAGTGGTCTGGATAGAAAATCAAACCAGTCACAACATTCCCTTAAGACAAAGTCTAATCCATAGCAAGGCCTCAACTCTCTTCAATGCTATGAAGGCTGATAGAGGTGAAGAAGCTGCAAAAGAAAGTTTGAAGCTAACAGAGGTAATTCACAAAGTTTAAAGAAAGAAGCTGTCTCCATGACATAAAAGTGCAAAATGAAGCAGCGAGCACTGATGTAGAAGCTACAGCAAGTTATCCAGAAGGTCTAGCTGAGATAATTAATGAAAGTGGCTACACTAAACAACAGATTTTCAATGTAAACAAAACAGCCTTTCAGTTGGAAGAAGATTCATCTAGAACTTTCATAGATAGAGAGGAGAAGTCAATGCCTGGCTTCAAAGCTTCAAAGGAAAAGCTGACTCTCTTGTTAGGGGCTAATGCAGCTGGTGACTTTAGGATGAAGCCAATGCTCATTTACCATTCTAAACATCCTAGGGCCCTTAAGAATTATGCTAAATCTACTCTGCCTGTGCTCTATAAATAGACCAACAAAGCCTGGATGATAGCACAACTGTTTACAACATGGTTTACTGACTATTTCAAGTCTACTGTTGAGACCTACTACTCAGAAAAAGGATTCCTTTCAAAATACTACTGCTCATTGACAATGCACCTGGTCACCCAAGAGCTCTAATGGAGATGTACAAGATTAATGTTTCCAAGTCTGCTAACACAACATCCATTCTGCGGCCCATGGATCCAGGAGTAATTTCTACTTTCAAGTCTTATTATTTAATAAATATATTTCATAAGGCTATAGCTGCTACAGATAGTGATACCTCTGATGGATCTTGGCGAAGTCACATGGAAACCTCTGGAAAGGATTCACCATTCTAGATGCCATTAGGAACATTTGTGATTCAGGGGAAGAGGTCAAAACATCAACAGTAACTGTAGTTTGGAAGAAGCTGATTCCAACCCTCATGGATGACATTGAGGGGTTCAAGGCTTCAGTGAAGGAAGTAATTGCAGACGTGATGGAAATAGCAAGAGAACTAGAAGTAGATGTGGAGCCGGAAGATATAACAGAATTGTTGTAGTCTCATGACAAAACTTTAATGGATGAAGAGCTGCTTCTTATGGATAAGCAAAGAAAGTGATTTCTTGAGATGGGATCTACTTCTGTGAACATACTTTAAAGATTGTTGAAATGACAACAATGTATTTCGAATATTACATAAACTTAGCTTACAAAGCAGAGGCAGGTTTTGAGAGGATTGACTCTATTTCTAAAAGAAGTTCTATTGTGGGTAAAATGCTATCAAACAGCATTTCATGTTACAGAGAAATCATTCATGAAAGTAAGAGTCAGTCGATGCAGCAAACGTCACTTTTGCCTTATTTTAAGAAATTGCTGCAGCCACGCCAACCTTCAGCAGCACCACCCTGATCAGTCAGCAGCCATCAACACTGAGGCAAGACCCTCCACCAGCAAAAATTTACAACTTGTTGAAGGCTCAGATAATGGTTAGCATGTTTTAGCACTAAAGTATTCTTTAATTAATGTATGTACATTGTTTTAGACATAATGCTATTGAACCCTTAATAGACTACAGTATAGTGTGAACATAACTTTCATATGCACTGGGAAACCAAAAATTTCAAGTGACTCACTTTACTATAATATGCACTTTACTACAGTGGTCTGGAATCTAAACCTGCAATAACTCTGAGACATGCCCATACTGTATCCTGGAAAGGTACCAAGGTCAAAGGCAGGATATCAGTCCAAACAGTCTTTAATCAAAAGGTAAGCTGAGAACAAAACTGCACTGTAAATGCTGAGACAGAAGAAGAGATTGAGGAAGCTGAGAAACTGGGATCTGAGTGAAGCAGGCAAGTAGAAAATGGTCTAAATGAGTTCTGAAAACAGAGCATTGTTGTCTGAGGGACTTGATATGTTTATCTAGGTGGCCCTCATTTGAGCAAACCAGTTTATCCAAAGATACTAGAGCTAGAAGGACAGTGACAGTGCCCTAAACACTTTCTAACAAATAATGGATGGGTGGGGCCCAGAGAAATCACCTGCTCACATCAATGCCAGAGCCTCTACATCCCCCAGAAACTGCTTCCTCCTGTCCACGTTAAGGCTCAGAGCTTCCCTACCTCGTATGCTCTCAGTGTCTGACCCGACTGTTAACGTTACAGCATTCATTTCACTGACTCATTAGTGACTACACACCTGCAGGAAACAGATGACACACTCAGACTGGGAAAATTAAAGTGAACTTAAAAGGATTCTTGCCAGAATGGTGGAGAACATATAGGGAAACTACATGGAGTGGTGCACTACCCCAAGCTGAGTGATGGAGGATCAAAATGCCCACCCCCAGGCCTGAAGGAGCATGACAAGGGAGCCATGAGGGAACCTGGAGAGACAGAGGGAGTGGGGTGGAGAAGAATGACTGACAGAACTACAGCTTTTACTTGAGGGGAACACCCAGCCCGAGGATGTGGACAGAACCAGAGTGATAATCACCTGACCTCGTTCTGCTCCCACCTACTGGTCAGCTAATGCCCCAACTAAACCCAGCCAGAAGCCAGAGGACAAAGGAGCCCAAGGTCAGCTCTGGGGTTCAGAGCAGGGCAGGAAAGTATAGAGAGTCAACTGGGAAGAGCCACGAACATCAGATATCCGGCACATTGCCCCACCTTCCTAAAGCTCTGGCACTGCCTCAGAAGGGACTAACTTCATATGGTTGCCCTGGGGTAAAGCCAACAGCCTGTCTTCTTTCATAGCCTCATCCACCTCACAAACCTGTACACTCAGCTCTTTCACATCAGGGTGAAATCCTCCTGCTCCTGGTCCAGTGCTTTTCTTTTCCCAACTACCTTCTTGTTTACTCATAGGAAGAGACTAGTGTGCACATACCTCCAGGCCTTGGGACAGGTTCTGACATGCCAGAATTGGCTGGACATGTCCATGCTAGGACCTCCATGACACAATAAAATATGTACTTGGCACTAAAAATCAACTGATTACAATGGAATCTTCCTTGGATGAGTTAGATACCTCAGGATTTTGCAGGGCCCCAGGTCAGGATTCTCAATGTCAATAGTCATTGCACAAAACAGTATAAAATATGATTCTGTTTTTTTTAAGGGTTTGATTATTTGCATCCTGGATTAATAGCACTTCACTACATGCTCCAAATTAACAGCTTCTGAAGTTTTTTGCTTTGTTTCGTTTTGTTTTTTAAAGTTTGATAATTTTGTAAACCTGCCTTGAAATTCCTAGTTCTTAATACTGGCCAGAACCCAAAATAGAAACTGGAAACAAAGAAAAGAAACTGTTCTCACAAGTCAGAATTAGGCAGCATCAGAAATCATGAAAGAGGTTGGAAAACATTTTTAGACTGGTTTTACAACTCCTGTTAGCCTAGATAATTGATATCACCACCAAAATTTACCTTGACAGGGCTTTGAAAACTTTTGAAATTCACCTTCCTAAATGAATGCTATTCATAATTCCATGAAGAATGCTAAGTGTTCCCCCTCCCACCCGTTACACTGAATTGGAATTGTATACCATGTTGGAAATTCTAAAGTCAAGTTTGAAGAATCACCTTGAAGCCATTAATTACCAGCTAATGCTCCAACCAAAGAAAAGGCTTATAGATGAATAAAAGAACTCACAGGGTGGCCTAACACTAAATTATTTTCTTGGGACCATTGTGGAGGCAATGTCTCTTGGGTGCCAAGTCTGGCAGTAGACAAAATGGTGAAGCTGTTTTCAGTCACATGTGCTCCATCCAGTTGACTTTATATTCGATAACTTCTATGAGGCTTCCAGGGCGACCTCACCCAGACCTCCCTGATAACTCAGTTCTCTTCCCAGGCAGGAAGACTTCCTTATTTGGTTGGATAAGAAAGCTTAACCTTCCTATCTTCCTTCCTAGATAATATGCTAAAAAGTGGTTGGTTTTTTAACTCCAGTATGTGGCTTTAAGGAGATTTATCCATGATGGAAAAGATCCGGCCAAGGAATCAGGGGGATTAGGTTCTTGCTTCAACCCTGTCACCAAAGGCAATTGTGATCTTGGAATAATCACTGTATCTCTCTGTGTCTTATTTTCTTCTTCTGTAACATGAAGGTGTTGGATAATGTCAGTGACTTCCAGGTTATTTCTTTTAGCCTTTTTCAAATGTAGTCTTACATGGAAGCTCAATATGTGAAGCAGAAAAAGGCAGAGCTGCTCTGATTTGAGGAAAAGGTAATTTCCACCAATCCTGTTCACCTGACCATCACACTTCCCTGTATCTCTTAAGCTCACTTTGCATTCAAAGTATTACCTTTGGCCCTTGCCTGTGGCTCATGATCTCTGAAGTTCTGATTAAAAAGCAGAACTCTGGGTCCCACACTTAAGATCTACTAAATCAGCCTGGGTAGAGCTGGGGCTCAGGAATCTTCTCTTAAACAAGCATCTCAGGTGAATCTCATGAACACAAAAATTTGAGCACGTTGAAAAGCACCAGACCAGATATTTCTGAAATCTTTTTCTATGCCAACATTCTAGCAATGTTGCTCAATATTTAAGATTTACAAAGCCGTTTGAAATCTGATGAAAGAAATGAATCTTCTGTCTGAGAAAACTGCAAACACACACACACACACACACACACACACACACACGCAGGCACATATGTGAAATTTGTCTAGAATTACAGCGAGCTTAAATACCCAGTTATGTATCTCCCTGATATCCATCATGGACACTCTATGGGCCCATAGTTAAAACCCCTGTGATATCTATGACCTGACAGTGGTATTTCAGGATGAATGTGGTGATTCATTAGAGAAGGAGCCCTTCTGGCATTAAATCAAACGCTATTAGTTGCTGATATTGTACTAAACCAAAGGTTGCCTCCAACTTAAAACCTCTAACCCAAATTCAAACTTGTTCAAAATGCTTAGTACTTCCTTTTTGGGTTTTATTTGTTTTTTAATTTTTTTAATTAGCAGGAATAGTGTCAGCCTGAATTTTTCTCAAATACTTCACTACAGGTATGAGGATAAAATGGCTAAACTCCAGCAAACCAGCTGACACATTTCCAAGATTCTTGCTGTAAGGGCTATTCAGTTCCCAGTTGATTTGTTTCTCAGATTGGATGCATAGACAATCCTGCCCATGGAACACAAGGGTCATGTCTTCCGACAGGAATGATGTGGTCACCTCATGGCTGAAAGCCCAGGCATTCTTTTCAAAGGACCAAGGAATGAGTTTAGGACTAGTTTTCAACCTGCCAACCAATAAAACTGTGTGGTGGCACCGAGCACCCTTATAAAGGGCTGATCCCTAAATATTCACAGACATGACAGGAGTAGGATGGTCCTTTCCCAAAAGCCTGCCTCCATTTTCCACGTGCCACCCAGATGTGCCATGTGGAGTGGGAACGCTAGCATACAACATAGGCAAGGTGCTGTACCACCTATATGAGTTCTTTATTCTTTTTTTAAAAAAACTTTCTCTTGCAATTTGAGTGATTTTGGCTTTCATTCTGCCTTTGACTCAACAGCTAAAGCCCCTCTCCAAGTCAGCTCCCCCGCCTACGTATTCCCAGTTAATAGGGAACCACTTAACTACGTGAACATTAACTAATTTGAAGTTTGCTTTTCATCCTAGCACTAATAGGAGAGGAGGAATGTGTTTGTGTTTGCAAGTTTTCCATGTGGGTTAAGCAAAGATTGTTTGCTCAAGTGTGAAGCTTGGAAGAGAAAGAAAAAACAAGGCCCATGTCTCATCTTGTCCTTTGGAGGTAGGCAGAAGAGCCATTGTTCCCAGTGCAGCTGAAACTTGTGGGCTGAGAAACCACTGGAGCCTATTCTCTGAGGTTTCTGAAAATTTTCCTCACAGACTTATCATTGTCAGCAACTGTGGCGGGCTGTTTTGTTTTGCCTTTCATTCCTTATTTATTGCTAAAGCAAATGGCAATGACAGTTGAGAATGGAAAGAGTGGCAAGCCATAGTGAAATATAGGAATAAGGCATTGATCTAAACAAGAGAAGTTACTAAAAAGGAAAAGGAGTTCCTTCTCTAAAAGCTCAAAGTACCTTTCATATTCCAGCAAAGCTGGACCGAAAGCAAAATTATTTTTAAAGGTAAACAGATAACAAGTGGCTCATCCAGAACTCCAGGGTGGATTTCTACTCCCTCCTACAAGGAAAAGGTTGCCTTTTAATTCTTTGTACGTAAGACAAGGCACAGAACAATGGGGAGAAACATGTTTGAAGGTAAAAAATGGATATATAATACTAAAGGAGAAGCTACAAGATCCCTTAAAATATAACCCTAGCGTTCATGGTCTTAAAAACAAGAATACCCTTGGTTTCCCCTGTCCTTAGCTGAGCCATGGCCAAAATAAGGATGCTGCTATTAATCAGGGACTTGGGATTCTGCATTTTTGATCTTGGCTTATTTGTTTAGTGGAATATACAGCATCTTCCATGTTTCTGTTTACATTATAGTTATCGTGATGAGCCAGCAGTATCTATTCTGAATGCCCTGATTTTGTCCCATTAGTAAAAAATGGCAATATATAGATACAATGCTTCAATGTTTCCCAATAACCAAAACGATAGAATCCTAGGTCTTCAACATGGTTTGCATGGACCTCTATAATCTGATCCTTGCTTACTGTTCCAGCCCCAAGCACTAATATTTTGCCTCTTGAACTGCATGTTCCAATAATTTCAGAAATGTTAATTTCCTCCGAATCATTGTGCTACTTTAAGCCTCTATAGGTTTTCCAGTGATATTCTATCTCCCTGGGCGACCCTCTCCCCTTACTCATTCTTTTCCCTGTACCTAATCCAACTTATCTATCCAGACATAACTCAGGTGTCATCACATCTAGGAAGTCATTCTTAACACGCCAAACCACTCCCTCACATGAGATTAGGCACCTGGGCATGACATCCTCAGGAGAACTACCATATTTTATTGAAACTATTTCTGCTTTATCTCTGCTACTAAATCATGTTTATCTCTGCTACTAAATCATGTGTTCCTCAAGGACAAAGATGATGCCTTATTCCCACTGCCAAGCAAAAAGAAGACACAATTGAATTTAATCAAAGAAAGACAGAGTAGTATGAAGTACTAGAGGGAAAAAACATTGAAATTCAATGACAAAGACATGATAGGCAAGCCTATCTTGCCTCTCAAACTCACCAGCTGAAGCTCACTTTGCTGCTGCCATCTTCATCTTCAGTCTTCCCTACATGCTAGCACAGTTCCTTGGTAAGTCTCATGGCATGGTCCACTGTAGCCTGGCTCTTCATGCCCAGTGCCCACTGAATTCCAACTCTGACAGTCTCTGCTCCAATCTTTGAATCTGAACAAACCGTTCTCCAATATTCCCACCACCCAGTAACATCCAACAGCTGGCATCTAGGGCAGCACTGACCTAGGACCAGACAGAAACCACATTCCTGTTCCCTATCAGTTCATTATTCCCTCCACAATGATTCTAAATGACTGTCTTAAATTTTAATTTCCTGTAATAAGAATGAAAGGAATCTGCAAATGATGGTTTCACTTATTTGACTGAGTCTTATTCATCTCTCTTTTTTAGGGACCCAACATAATGTCTAAAATATAGGATACACTTGATGAGTAGGAATTAATTAAGTATAATTTCTATGGTTCTTTTCAAGCTTATGATTAGATGCCTTGTAGCAGAGACGAATAATCATCTACCAAGATGTGTGCTCCACTCTTCACAGTGTTAAGTTGGTGCTGGGAAGAGGCTTCTTAGCCAGGGACTACATTTCCCAGCACCCTTCAAATCTATTGCAGCCATGTGACCAGTTTTTACCAATGAAATGGAAGTAGAAGAAACATATGGCTTCTCTAATTCAGGGCTTTGAAGAAGTGTTTAAAACTTCTCCATGCTCTTTTATTCCTGCTGGTTCAATGCAAAGGACAAAAGGGCCCTAGAGCAAAGTCTGGCACACTTTCTATGTAAAAGGGTAGATAGTAAATATTTTATGCTTTGTTACCATATGATCTGTCACAACTACTCCATTCTGCCTTTATAGTGCAAAAGCCACCGTGGACAACACATAAACAAACATTTAAGGCCGTATTCCAATACGGCTTTATTTACAAAAATAAGTGGAGTGTCATATTTAGCCCACATGACATAATTTGCCAACCCCTGCTTTAGAGGACAGCAGAGCATGAGATGGAAGAAATCTGAATACCTGAATCCCACATGGAGAAAAAGCAGCAACACAGACCAGGATCACCACTCTTGGTTTATTACATGAGTATAATAGCTAACTTCTACTTTGTTAAGCCACTGAAATTTTGGAGCTTACTTATTAAATAAGTTAGTATTGCCTTTACTAACATATAATCCTAGTGTTGAATAAAAGAAATGAGAATTAAATATGTAAACTTTAAAAAGCCACCAAGATGAGCTTAAGGCAAAGTCACAAAATTTTGTTCTCTTGCTCACCTGTTCTCTGAACCATTCTGGCTCCTAGAATCATTTTTTTTCTCATGCTTTTCTTCCTACTCTCCTACCCCTATCTCACACTCTATTATATGGTCAAATCAAAATGAGGTTAAACATGATATATTTTATTCCATAGGTCTATTTTAATACTGTACTGGCTACACTTAACTCTGTATATACATATTATTTCTTTAAACTTAGTAACAAGATGCCATAGATAACCTGATAAAGGAATATAGCCACTATATGTCACACACAAAGGTACTGCTGTCCTCTATGGACAAAACTGTTTGGTGATCTGTGGGAAAAGTAAAAGGCCTAGCCCCTTCCTTTGTGTTAATGTCCATTAGAGGGCCCTAAAGCTATGCCACTTGAACCTGATGTGTCCTGGCGTGTAGTAAAATTCTCATTTAACTTCTAATTAGAAAGCTTTCTCAGCCTAGGCATCAAACATGTGTCCAAAGTCTGGAGGGAGTGGGGGAAGATTTGGGAGTTGGTGAAGGGAGGGGGATGGAGTGGTTGACACTTTTGCCAGGAATAAGTTGAAGACACATCCTCACTCTAAGTTCATAATTGTTCCTGCCCCTGATAACTAAAGAATTGTAAGTGGGTATACCTTACCAGGATTTTGGTGTAAGTAATAGCAAATTCAAAATTCAAATCAACCAGATCTAAACAACAAAGGGCATTTGTTATCTCATTTAAGTGAAAAAAGTTAGGATGGGGTTTAGGAATAGTTTGATCCGGGCTATGGCTCTATTTCCTTACAATTCACTTATCTCTGTCCTACATATTATAGCTGTATCCAAATGTCTCCCTATGTCACTGCAGCAGCCCCAGGCCTTACAACTGTACATCACACCATTCAAAGTAAGGGAGTGGTTTTATTCTTTCTCCAATCATAGATAAAATAATCCCATGTTCTGACTTGACTAACTTGATCAGGTAGATGGCACACGTTCCTTGGTTAGACCTTGGTTAGACCTGTCATTGCTAGTCCCTGACACAATTGCTGTTCCAAAGGGGATGAGAAAATACTGATTGACTTTTTCTAATTAGGGCCCACCCAATCTGCATACTAACCACATAACAGGAGAGGGGTGGAGTGGATCTGTAAAGGCAATCACAATGTCCAGCCCACTAAGTCAAGGTCAACACATCTGGTCCCTTTCCTAGAGTCTCCCCCAGGGCATGCTTCAGGTCCTCATACAGTAGATTCCATGCTACTGTACCTCACCAACTTGCCAGATCCTGCTTTGCTGGCTTACGAGTAAGAAATCATCCCTGTTTTGCTGCTGAAGGAGCTGAGAATCAGAGTTAAGTCATCCTCCTAAGAAGTTGCAGCTAAATGAGTGGTACAGCAAGGGTACAGACACAGCTCCACCTGACTCAATTTCATGTTCTCATGCCCCACCATGATATCCCTCACCCTAACAAAATGATAGGTCAAAGTTGGAAGATATTATCACCCCAGCCCAGCTTACCATGTTAGGAGACATCCCATCTGAACAGTGGGCTCTGCTCTGCTTTCTTACATTGAGTGTTTTCTATAAGTACAGAATCTACAGTCTGTGCCTGAAAAACTGTATTCTGGGTCCTTTAATCATCTAGGTGTCTAAGTACAATCCTTGCATTGAATAGAAAGTGTGTGTATGTGTGTATGTGAGAGTGCACATGTGCATATGTTCTATTTCCCAGTGTTCTTAAAATCTTAACAGTAGACTGGGGGACTCTGGGAGGGCTCACGCCAAGGAGCACTTCCCAGAACTTCTGCTGCCAGTGTCCTTGTCCTCACAGTGAGACAGAGCCACCCCCTACCTCTGCAGAAGACCCCCCAACACTAGCAGAGACATCAGAAATACATCTACTCGTGGAACAACTCCTACAGAACACCTACTGAACACGGGCAGAAGACCTCAGACCTCCCAAAAGGCAAGAAACTCCCCGTAGGGCAAAAGAAAAAAAGCATAAACAGAGACCAAAGGATAGGGACGGGGCCTGCACAAGTGGGAGGGAGCCGTGAAGGAGGAAAGGTTTCCACACACTAGGAAGCCCCTTCGCGGGTGGAGACTGCGGTTGGCGGAGGAGGGGAGCTTCAGAGCCGCAGAGGAGAGCGCAGCAACAGGGGTGTGGAGGGCAGAGCGGAGAGATTCCCGCACAGAGGATCGATGCCGACCGGCACTCACCAGCCCGAGAGGCTTGTCTGCTCACCCGCCGGGGTGGGCGGGGCTGCGAGCTGCGGCTCGGGCTTCGGTTGGAGCGGAGCACAGGGGGAGGACTGGGGTTGGCTGCGTGAACACAGCCTGAAGGGGGTTAGTGCACCACGGCTAGCCGGGAGGGAATCCGGGAAAAGGTCTGGAGCTGCCGAAGAGGCAAGAGACTTTTTCTTCCCTCTTTGTTTCCTGGTGTGCGAGGAGAGAGGATTAAGAGCGCTGCTTAAAGGAGTTCCAGAGACGGGCGCGAGCCGTGGCTAACAGAGCAGACCCCAGAGACGGGAATGAGACACTAAGGCTGCTGCTGCCACCACCAAGAAGCCTGTGTGTGACCACAGGTCACTATCCACACCCCCCTTCCAGGGAGCCTGTGCAGCCCGCCACTGCCAGGGTCCCGGGATCCAGGGACAGCTTCCCCAGGAGAACACATGGCGCGCCTCAGGCTGGTGCAACATCATGCTGGCCTCTGCCGCCGCAGGCTCGCCCTGCACTCCGTACCCCTCCCTCCCCCTGGAGGAAGCACAGAGAGTCCCATACAGGATAAATCCAAGGAGAAATACGCCAAGACACATATTAATCAAACTGTCAAAAATTAAATACAAAGAAAACATATTAAAAGCAGCAAGGGAAAAACAACAAATAACACACATGGGAATCCCCATAAGGTTAACAGCTGACCTTTCAGCAGAAACTCTGCCAGCCAGAAGGGACTGGTAGGACATATTTAAAGTGATGAAGGAGAAAAACCTGCAACCAAGATTACTCTACCCAGCAAGGATCTCATTCAGATTTGATGGAGAAATTAAAACCTTTACAGACAAGCAAAAGCTGAGAGCGTTCAGCATCACCAAACCAGCTTTACAACAAATGCTAAAGGAACTTCTCTAGGCAAGAAACACAAGAGAAGGAAAAGACCTACAATAACGAACCCAAAACAATTAAGAAAATGGGAATAGGAACATACATATCAATAATTACCTTAAATGTAAATGGACTAAATGCTCCCACCAAAAGACACAGATTGGCTGAATGGATACAAAAACATGACCCATATATATATGCTGTTAACAAGAGACCCACTTCAGACCTAGAGACACATACAGACTGAAAGTAAGGGGATGGAAAAAGATATTCCATGCAAATGGAAACCAAAAGAAAGCTGCAGTAGCAATTCTCATATCGGACAGAATAAACTTTAAAATAAAGACTATTAGAAGAGAAAAAGAAGGACACTACATAATGGTCAAGGGATCAATCCAAGAAGACGATATAACAACTGTAAACATTTATCCACCCAACATAGGAGCTACTCAATACATGAGACAAATACTAACAGCCATAAAAGGGGAAAGAAGAAAAGGAAATAAAAGGAATCCAAATCAGAAAAGAAGAAGTAAAGCTGCCACTGTTTGCAGATGACATGATACTATACATAGAGAATCCTAAAGATGCTACCAGAAAACTACTAGCTAATCAATGAATTTGGTAAAGTAGCAGCATACAAAATTAATGCACAGTAATCTCTGGCATTCCTATACACTACTGGTGAAAAATCTGAAAGTGAAATCAAGAAAACACTCCCATTTACCATTGTAACAAAAAGAATAAAATATCTAGGAATAAACCTACATAAGGAGATGCAGAAAATTATAAGACACTGATGAAAGAAATTAAAGATGATACAAATAGATGGAGAGATATACCATGTTCTTGGATTGGAAGAATCAACATTGTGAAAATGACTCTACTACCCAAAGCAATCTACAGATTCAATGCAATCCCTATCAAACTACCACTGGCATTTTTCACAGAACTGGAACAAAAAATTTCACAATTTGTATGGAAACACAAAAGACCCCGAATAGCTAAAGCAATCTTGAGAATGAAGAACGGAGCTGGAGGAATCAGGCTCCCTGACTTCCGACTATACTACAAAGCTACAGTAATCAAGACAGTACTGGCACAAAAACAGAAATATAGATCAATGGAACTGGCACAAAAACAGAAATATAGATCAATGGAACAGGATAGAAAGCCCAGAGATAAAAGCATGCACATATGGTCACCTTATCTTTGATAAAGGAGGCAGGAATGTACAGTGGAGAAATGACAGCCTCTTCAATAAGTGGTACTGGGAAAACTGGACAGGTACATGTAAAAGTATGAGATTAGATCACTCCGAAACACCATACACAAAAATAGGCTCAAAATGGATTAAAGACCTAAATGTAAGCCCAGAAACTATCAATCTCTTGGAGGAAAACATAGGCAGAACACTCTGTGACATAAATCACAGCAAGATCCTTTTTGACCCACCTCCTAGAGAAATGGAAATAAAAACAAAAATAAACAAATGGGACCTAATGAAACTTCAAAGCTTTTGCACAGCAAAGGAAACCATAAACAACACCAAAAGACAACACTCAGAATGGGAGAAAATATTTGCAAATGAAGCAACTGACAAAGGATTAATCTCCAAAATTTATAAGCAGCTCATGCATCTCAATAACAAAAAAACAAACAACCCAATCCAAAAATGGGCAGAAGACCTAAATAGACATTTCTCCAAAGAAGATATACAGACTGCCAACAAACACATGAAAGAATGCTCAACATCATTAATCATTAGAGAAATGCAAATCAAAACTACAATGAGATATCATCTCACACCAGTCAGAATGGCCATCATCAAAAAATCTAGAAACAATAAATGCTGGAGAGGGTGTGAAGAAAAGGGAACACTCTTGAACTGCTGGTGGGAATGTGAATTGGTTCAGCCACTATGGAGAACAGTATGGAGGTTCCTTAAAAAACTACAAATAGAACTACCATATGACCCAGCAATCCCACTCCTGGGCATATACCCTGAGAAAACCAAAATTCAAAAAGAGTCATGTACCAAAATGTTCATTGCAGCTCTATTTACAATAGCCCAGAGATGGAAACAACCTAAGTGCCCATCATCGGATGAATGGATAAAGAAGATGTGGCACATATATACAATGGAATATTACTCAGCCTTAAAAGAAACGAAATTGAGTTATTTGTAATGAGGTGGATGGACATAAAGTCTGTCATACAGAGTGAAGTAAGTCAGAAAGAGAAAGACAAATACCGTATGCTAACACATATATATGGAATCTAAGAAAAAAAATGTCATGAAGAACCTAGAGGTAACACAGGAATAAAGACACAGACCTACTAGAGAATGGACTTGAGGATATGGGGAGGGGGAAGTGTATGCTGGGACAAAGTGAGAGAGTGGCATGGACATATATACACTACCAAACGTAAAATAGATAGCTAGTGGGAAGCAGCCACATAGCAGAGGGAGGTCAACTCGGTGCTTAGAGGGGTGGAATATGGAGGGTGGGAGGGAGGGAGATGCAAGAGGGAAGAGATATCGGAACATATGTATATGTATAACTGATTCACTTTGTTATAAAACAGAAACTAACACACCATTGTAAAGCAATTATACTCCAATAAAGATGTAAAAAAAAAAAATCTTAACAGTAGGTGGATTGCATGGGTTTTAAGTGTGAAAAGACTTCACAAGTCTGTGGCACATGGCTAGCCTCCTCCCTCCAGAAACTCTCTTGTGCATCCCATACAATCCTGGGGTTGTTACACAATACTGACACCTGCCTAACTCATTTCCAAATTTGTGCCTATGCATATACACACTTCACACACATCCCCTGAAGAAGGTACCTTCAAACCTTCTCCAATTTTTAACTTCATCATCCTCAGTGGTCTGGACAGTTCCAAGGTATGTTCAGAGTATGTGAGTAGTGTGTAGGGCTAAGTTCAAGAGGTGAAAGTGAGTTGATCCCACATTTGCTACTCAGTTTGCCTACTTAAGAACCATGACTTTGGGCAGGTTTTTAACCTCTCTAAACCTCTATATCTCTTATCTGTATAATTGAAATAATAATAATGTATATTCCACATGGTTGTCATGAACACAATGGAGTATTGAAAACACTCAAAAAATTTTCACTGCTACTTCTATTATAATAAATATTGATGTTTATTTCTTTTACACTTAAAATTACTAATTAGAATTAGCATTTTTTTAAATGGACAACTTTCTAGAAACATACAGACCACCAAAATTGAATCAAGAAGAAATAGATAATTTGAACAGACCAATCACTAGAAATGCAATAGAATATGTGATAAAAAATACTTCCTACTAAAACAAAAGTCCAGGACCAGACAGCTTCAGAGGCAAATTCTACCAAACATACAAAGAACTTTTACTGATCCTTCTCAAACTCTTCCAAAAGATTGAAGAAGAGGGAAAACTCCCAAAGACATTCTATGAAGCCACCATCACCCTGATACCAAAACTAGACAAAGATACCACCAAAAAAAAGAGAGAAAATTACAGGCAAGCCAATATTTTTGATGAGTATAGATGCAAAAAATCCTCAGCAAAATTTTAGCACACCAAATCCAACAACACATTAAAAGATCATACACCATGACCAAGTGGGATTCATCCCAACTTCACAAAGATGGTTCAAAATACACAAATCAGTCAATGTGATACACCACATCAACAAAATAAAAGACAAAAATCACATGATCATCTCAATAGATGCAGAAAAAGCATTTGACAAAATTCAATATCCATTCATGATAAAAACTCTTACCAAAGTGGGTATAGAGAGAACATATCTCAACATAATAAAAGCTACTTATGATAAACCCACAGCCAATATAATACTCAATGGTGAAAAGCTGAAAGCCTTCCCACTAAAATCTGGAACAAGACAAGGATGCCCACTCTCACCACTTCTTTTCAACATAGTATTAGAAGTCCTAGTCACAGCAGTCAGACAAGAAAAAGAAATAAAAGCTATCCAAATTGGAAGGGAAGAGGTAAAATTGTCATTATATGCAGATGTCATGACACTATATATAGAAAACCCTAAAGACTCCACACAAAAACTGATAAATAAATTCAGCAATGTAGCAGGATACAAGACTAACATACAGAAATCAGTTGCATTTCTTTACTCTAACAATAAAATATCAGAAAGGGAATGTGAAAAAAATACCTTTTAAAATCAAACCAAAAAAAATAATACTTAGGAATAAATCTGACCAAGGAGGTGAAAGACTTATATGCTGAGAACTATAAAACATTAATAAAGGAAATAAAGGAAAGATACCCCATGCTCTGAAATTGGAAGAATTAATATAGTTAAAATAGCCATATTACCCAAAGCAATATACAGCTTTAATATGCTCCCCATCAAATTACACATGACATTTTTCATAGAACTACAGCAAATAATTCTAAAATTTATATGGAGCCGTAAAAGACCCAGAATTGCCAAAGCAATCCTGAGGAAAAAGAACAAAGCAGGAAGCATAATCCTCCCAGACTTCAGACAATATTACAAAACTACAGTAATCAAAACAGCATGGTATTGACACAAAAACAGACATATGGATCAATGGAACAGAATAGAGAGACCAGAAATAAACCCAGACATCTACAGTCAATCTTCGACAAAGGAAGCAAGAATATAAAATGGGAAAAAGTCTCTTCAGCAAGTGGTTCTGGAAAAGTTGGACAGCTGCATGTAAGTCAATGAAGTTAGAATATACCCTCACACCATGCACAAAAATAAACTCAAAATGGCATAGAGACTTAAATATAAGACAAGACACTATACAGCTCCTAGAAGAGAACATAGGCAAAATACTCTCTGACATAAATCATACCAATGTTTTTTTAGGTCAGTCTCCCAAGGCAATAGAAATAAAACCAAAACTAAATAAATGGGACCTGATCAAACTTACAAGCTTTTGCACAGCAAAGGAAACCATAAACAAAATGAAAAGACAGCCTATGGAATGGGAGAAACTGTTTGCAAATGATGCACTGACAAGGGCTTAATTTCTAAAATATAAAAAGAGCTCATACAAAACAACAACAAAAAAACAAACAACGCAATAAAAAAATGGGCAGAAGACCTAAATAGATATTTCTCCAAAGAAGACATACAGATGGCCAATAGGCACATGAAAAGATGCTCAACACAGCTAATTACTAGAGAAATGCAAATCTAAACTACAATGAGGTATCACCTCACACCAGTCAGAATGGTCATCATTAAAAAGTCTACAAATAACAAATGCTGGAGAGGTGTGGAAAAAAGGGAACCCTCCTACACTATTTGTGGGAATGTAAGTTGGTACAGCCACTATGGAAAACAGTATGGAGGTTCCTCAGAAAGCTAAAAATAGAATTACCATATGATCCAGCAATCCCACTCCTGGGCAAATATCCAGACAAAACTATAATTCAAAAAGATACATGCACGCCTATGTTCATAGCAGCACTATTCACAATAGTCAAAACATGGAAACAACCTAAATGTCCATCAACAGATGAATAGACAGAGAAGATGTAGTGCATGTATACAATGGAATACTACTCAGCCATAAAAAAGGAAATAATGCCATCTGCAGCAACATGAATGCAACTAGAGATCATCATACTAAGTGAAGTAAGTCAGAAAGAGAAAGACAAATACCATATGATATCACTTATATGTGGCATCTAAAATATGGCACAAATGAACGTATCTATGAAGCAGAAACAGACTCACAGACATAGAGAACAGACTTGTGGTTGCCAAGGGCAAGGGATGGACTGGGAGTTTGGGGTTAGTAGATGCAAACTATTACATATAGAATGGATGGACAACAAGGCCCTATGGTATATCACTGGGCACTATATTCAATGCCCTGGAATAAACCATAATGGAAAATAATATAAAAAAGAATGTATATATGTGTATAACTGAGTCATTTTGCTATTCAGCAGAAATTAACACAACATTGTAAATCAACTATACTTCAATTTAAAAAAAGGAGAATTAGCATTTTATTCAAATGACCAAATTCATTCTATTTCCTTACTGTTGGATATTAGTTGCATATAATTTCCATCTGCTTCGTATTCTGCCTTTGGGAATCTAAGCTTTAATTTAGATAAAGGTCTATTTTCCTCTTTCATATAACAGGAAAATAAACAAACAGATACAAAACATATCTTTTAAGTATCTTGGCTATTTACTTTCTGATTTATGCTATCCAGCAGTGTGCTTAAAGTTTTTCTTCCATTTCTTTTTTTGTTAGCTAAAGTAGCAGATCTTTTTACAATTTCCTTTAGTAATTACTTTCGGTACTTACCAAATCTAAGCAACTAAGACACAGGCCCTGTAAAGAAAATGTCATCTCTACACAGTCAATAGACCCAGGTTTCAATGGGCTTAAACTGAATCTCTGGTCTGCCCAGCATTTTAGTGTTACATCCCAAGGTCCTCAGAGCTAATGAAACAGTTGCAACCCTAATACCTACTTAAGCAAATTGAATGTGGCCATCCAGGAAAATTACCCTGTTGTCATAGTAACCCTTTTACTACTTAGGTCAAGGAGACTAGAATTTAGAAAAAAGAAAAACCTGGCAGCAAATTCTACAACCTAAAATAAAGTTGTGGGAAGTATGAAGAAGAGGCAAAGACAAATGAGGGATTTAATTCAACATGGAGGAAAACACCTGAAATGCAATGAGCTCCCCATAATATGCTCTCACTTAGCCTGCTTGACCATAAGGTTGGGGGGTGTCTCAGCTATAGATTCACAGAATGTGAAACATCGAAGAGCTCTTAGGCAATCTAACTTGAGCCCTTTTACAAATAAAGAAACAGAAGCCCAGAGAGGTAAAGCAACTTTCACAGTTAGTATACTCAGTTATTGGCCCATGCTGAAACAGCTCTACTGCTTTCCTGTCCAGCGTTCTTCTTATCATTCAATCCCTGAGATTTAAGGGCATAGAGGAACCATCCAAAAGACCTTTTGGAGTTTTTGCTATCTTAATTTATTTTTTTAAATTATAAAGGATAGACTCAGTGCAGAAGAAAAAGACAGATTGGTCTTAAACTGGTTACCTGACAAGCCAGTTACAGAAAAGTTGGCAAGATCTCATCACCAATTACACACTGACCCTGTATTATGTACTGTGCTGGCTCCTGGAGATCTAAGATGATGTGGTCAAATCACTTAGGCCACTCATAGTTCTTGCAAAGTAGAACACCTTTATGTTCAGACTGAGAGCCAAGAGTATGAAAATCTCCATCTCTGAGGGATTTATTCTCTATTTCACAGACCTTAGAACATATGGCAAACTTACAGTCCTAAAAAGCAACAGATGCAGCCTGATTTTAAATCTATGTTTTCAATACTGAGAAACAGTGGAAATTGCAAAACAAGTACAGCGAGGCATTTTAATGTTATTATCATCAATGAAAATGTGGATGCTAGTTGGTCAAAAAAAAAGGGGATCCAAGAAACTGAACCAGTACATAGCATGATCCAGTAATATGAAAAAGGACTCCTCTATGTAAAACATTAAAAGTTGTGTATGTAGGTCAACATCACTGAACCATGTCCACCTTGGCTTAATGCCAATTCATTTGATTTGCTAGAGCAGGACCAGGTACTTTGGTCTTATCTTCTAATGGTGCCCTTTGCCTTTCTGGTTGAACTTTTCGTTGACTAGAAAGAATCCTTGGATTCCAACTGATTGCTAAAGAAAGAAGTCTTCGTACCCCATTCTCAGGCCAGCATTCCTCAAGGCCAGGAGCAATCTGATGATTATCCAGCCTTAAACCCAGCAGGACTTGCAAGAGTTGAGAGGGAGCCTATTTGCTGATGACCATGAAGGGAAGTGAATAAGGGACAAGGAGCCCCCATAGAGATGTGGAAACATCAGTGAAAGTATGGTTCTGCCATGGTACTTTGTAATGGATTCTGTTTCTCTAATCAGACTTTAAACTGGGCAAAAATCGGTACTAATAAATGTGCCTTGAGTAGACGGATAGGTAGGTAGCTGGAAAAGAACAGAGCTGTGGTGACAAGGGATAGTGTTGATAAATTCTAAAGCAGGGATGACTGATGGTTACATTCATGCAGTCAGTCACTCACTTACTGAACCAGTATTTTGGGGGGAGCTACTATGTATTGATTCTGTTCTGGTTAGAACTACAGCAGTAAGCATGACAAGGTTCTGTCCCTCATAGATCTTATATTCTACTGACAGGAGACATAAAATAAAAACTGACTAAAATAAAAATTCATGTGGTAATCAGTGCTATGAAGAAAATAAAGCAGAATCAGGTGGTACAGGATGATCCAGCTGGAGGCAATGACATAAGCAATTCTAGATGACCTCTCTGAGAAGGTGACTTCCTAGTGCAGAGGTCCAGGCTGAAGCAGGGCCTTGAAGATGGAGTAAGCTTGGACTGTTCAACGCACACAAAAGACAATTATTGTATGACTGGAGTTGAGAAGGCCAGGGAAAGAGTAGTAGGTGATGAGGTGAGGGACTGGGCAGAGACCCGACCACGTATCACTTTAGGGGACATGGTAAGGATTTTGGATCTTTTATAATGAGCTGGGAGGCTATTAAAGATTTTGAAGAGGTGAGTTAGGTGATCTGATTTACATTTAAAAACATCACCCTGACTGCTTCATGAAGAACAGACTGAGGAGAACTCAGGTGGAGTGAGGGAGAAATGCATGAAAATGTTTATGATAATCTGAGGAAGAAGTGATGGCATCAGGAACTGGGAAGTAGCAATTTAAGGGGTAAGAAGTGCTCAGAGGAAGGATCAACAGGACATATTGACGTATTGGGTATGAAGCAAAGGAGTAATTCAAAGATTATTTCTAGGATTGGGAACTAAGCAAAACTAAAGTAATAATGACCCCATTTCAGAGATGGGAAAGAGTGGTGAAGATTTTTTGAAGATGGAAATCAAGACTTCTTTATTGGAAGCATTACGTTTAAGGAGTATGTTGAATCTAAGAGGAGGGGTCACATAGGTGGCTGGATACATGTCTGGAGCTCAGGGAAATGGTATGGTCTAAAGGCAGAGATTTGGGAGTCAGAAATGTACCTGTTGATTGATTGGTAGTGGCTGCTGGAATACTGTGTTAAAGATTGTGAAGTAAAGTTTGAACTCAGTGGGAAAGGATGCTGAGATTGGTTTGTAATTCAGGTACCAGTAAACCCCATGATTCACCCAATTTGAGTAGAGCAGAAGGGGTAATGGGTCATGTTTGCTACTAGGAAGTCATGCAGCAATACATTAACCCCAAGAAACATGCTTCATACAACAAGATTTAAACTAGTATCTCAGGTCAGGTCAGGTCATGCTTCAGTATTGAAAGGGGAATGGGTTACAGGGCAGAGATTTAACAACAATAGCTACCACCCATTGAGTGCTTATTTTGTGCCATTTACATCATGATTTCATTTAATCTTTATGACCAGCTTGAAAAATAGGTATTATATATATCGTTTTATAAGGAATTAAATGAGGATTTCAGCAACCAAGTTTATGAAGCTAGTAAGTGGTGACATTGAAATTCAAAATCATTTAACTTCACAAAGTCCATGATCATTCTATTATATCAAAGGAAATATCAGAATAGGGACCAAGTCAGAATAGAAACTGAGCCAATATGGTGAGTAGAAACAACTATAAGATAGAGGTGATGAGAGCTCTCCCCCCACCCGGTGAGGGAGACCCTATGTCACTTAATGACATGGACAAGAGGAGAGCACACACTAAGAACTCATTTTCATTCATTTAATCCGCTAATATTACTAAACTCTGGCAGTGCAGGGAGGAGGCAACAGCAAGACTGAGTCTGTGAGTTAGAAGGGCTTAAGTGTGAGGAAACAAGGTGAGGGTTCCTACAGATGCACAGAGCAAGAAGTGTTCACCAGAGTGAAAGAGCATCATGTCCTTCACCATCTTTTGGCTTTGCAGCCAGGAATTTGCAAAGGGTTAGGCACAGAGGTGTGCACCTTCTTCCCATGGCTCTTCAAGGAAACCCTAGGAGTACACAAACACCCAATCCACTGTCATTAGTCAGCCAGTCACATTTCTGTAGGCCAAGGACCTACAGTATTTAATTAGCCACACCAACCAACTGACTTCCGGATCCAACCAGAAAGCAAAATTCAATTCAAGTTGGCAGATTCTAAATTGAGTATCCAACATGTACTAGCAACCACCTGTGATTTCCAGATGAATAAGATATCCTTGCTACCCTCATGGAGTTTACTATTATGTTACAAAACGATATAGTTGCACACATGCATGTGTGTGTGCATGCACACACACACACACACAATTATAAAAGGCAGAATAGTAATGTCATCATAAAACTACAAAGAAAATATTCTCAGAGCTCAGAGGGATTGAAAACATCCTGTAAGGGGATTAGGAAATGCTTTATAGATTAGTTTTTGGATTTTTGTTGTTGTTGTTTTTTAAGCAGGGGAATTGGCTAGACAGAGATGGCCAGAAAGAGAATTCTAGATAAAGAAAAGCATCAGGGAACTACAGCTTATGTTTGGGGTCAGTGAACTCTCCTGCCTTAGATGCTTTTTTAAGGAAGATGGTCTGGGTTGGCGGGGGGCAGGGGGTGGTATTTCCATACACTTCTTGATGATTTTTCAGCTTGAAAGTCTTGATTGTGAGAATAATGGAGGTGCAAGACCTATTTGAGAATCTGATGAAAGTGATAGATCTTCCCTCAAGAAACATATACCTGGATCCCCAGGTAAGAAGTCACCAGTTACACTCTTTCCTAATTCCTTCAAAAACTCCAGCTATCACCTTTCCAGGAAAAGCCATATCCAGCCAACTTTCTACCAAGCCTAGTCCTGAGTGTTTACACCAGAAGCCAATGTGATCAGCTTTACCTGAAACTGGGAATGGCCTTTCCATTTGTTCTGTTGTAATTAACACATGTCAAACCATGAGCCTGCTTAGTCTGGTGGTGCAGCCCGAACTGAACTGGAGGGCACTGAACACCTGCCTCCTTAGGAAGGCTCCCCAGTGAATGATGTCAGCTCCACACCGGCCAGAGAAAGAGGGAATTAGTACATTACACAACAGCAGCTTACAAATGAAAATTGCTCCATGGCTATTTAAACATTTGAATTAGTTCAAAATCAAATATGTGTACAGAGTCATGTCCCCAACATATATACACATTTATGCATCTTGATGACAATCAGTTGAATTCAGTATTCAGCCTTTCCACACTGCACTGGCTCTGCTGCTTACCAGAGGTCACGCATAGACTTGGGCCTAAACTAACTAATAATCTGAGTACATTATCCTCAGTTTTGTGTTTCCCCAATGAACCAATTAGACTCCACCAGAAAACCTAGTTAAGAGTGTACACTATTAGCCTATGGGGCATGTTTGGCTAACAGATTTATTTTATTTAGCCTGTAATTTTTAAAAATCTTGGATTGTCTTTAATATTTTGAAATCAGGAAATTACACATAAAAATCCAGATTTCTGAGGACTTTTTAAAGAATCTGGAGACTTCTCTGGTGGTGCAGTGGTTAAGAATCTGCCTGCCAGTGCAGGGGACACAGGTTCAAGCTCTGGTCCGGGAAGATTCCACATGCCATGGAGCAACTACTGAGCCTGCGCTCTAGAGCTCATGAGCCACAACTGAAGGCCGCACTTCGCAACAAGAGAAGTCACCAAAATGAGAAGCCCACGCATGGTGACAAAGAGTAGCCCCCCCTCGCCAGAACTAGAGAAAAGCCCGTGTGCCACAAAGAAGACCCAATGCAGCCAAAAATAAATAAATAAATTTATAAAAAACAATAAAATAAAGAATCTGGAGATCTGACAATAATAAGCATATTTTTACATAGCAACAGTTTAAAACGAATTACAACTGCCCCTTTTAGATACAGCATGGGCTCTCCAGTTTGCCACAGCCCAATCCAAAATTGAAGTATATCCAAACTGCTTCATAAATTTGTAGTAACTGCCTAGCCCATGAACACATTTGAGGTTGCAATCCTTAATCTAATACTACAAATGATCAGGGTAGTATAATGTAGTACTTAGGAGTACAAGCTATGGAATCAGACCTACCTGGGTTTAACTCTACCATCTATTGGTTGGACAAAATGAGTTACTTAATTCCCAAGATCCTCATTTCGTCAGTAAAATGTTGATAATATCTTACAGGGTCTCTGAATAAGGACAAAATTAGGCTGTGCTTAGCACAATGCTCAGTATGTTGTCACCCAGTAATAGTAGTTGAGAGATATTAAATTACTTTTCATTAGTAATAACTTTTCCTCCCTAGAGAATGATCAGACTTTTTTCTGCCCCACTGAAGTCAGGCTTAGTCATATGACTAGTTTTAGCCAATGAAATGTGAGAAGTGAGGTGTGTCACTTCCAGGAATGGCCAGTTTGTACTTTACCATTTTTCCTGGACCACTGATGATAGTCCAGATAGCGAGACCCATTCAATGCCAAGTCCTGGAAGGAGCTCAAGGAAAATGTGGAGGAGAGCTCCTAGCTGACCCTCAACAGACATGGAGAATTAATGAGATATAAAACATTTTTCTTTAAGCCATTGAGATTTCAGAGGTGTTTGTTACAGCAATGCAACATAGCCCATCCTGACTGAAATTGTAGTGGTAATTATTATTTTTATCACTACCATTATCATAATTTGTGACTGTTACTCAGAGTGCTTTCCCTTGCCAGGCCTCCCTTTCCTTTATTTCCAGGGCTCCTGGCAAAGAGACCAGGAGATGCAGAATCTCTTCTCTGTCCTTCGTGGTCAGCTGCTCTTTCCCTCCCTATTTCATCACCCACTTTGAGCTTAACTTGCTGTCATCTCACAGCCCTCAACACTCCTAGTGATCACAAGGCTTTCGGGAAGGGGAAAACACAAATCATTCCTCTTTACACTAAGACTGCCTCCCCCCTTTCAATGTGAGAGGAATTACAATTTTATTCACATGTCACAGACATGTACAAAGAAAATACCAATTAATTCTACATTTAATTTCATTTTTCTCCAAAGTTCCTACCCTTTTGGGTAGTAGGAGAAAATTACCTTCAGTTGAATCCAAAAATTTAACTTGATTTAATACTATTGACCAAAAGTTGACAAACTAGCACCTGTAATCCCACTATTTGTTTAAATAAAGTTTTATTGGAACACAGTTATGCCCATTCATTTATATATTGTTTATGGATGTTTTCAGGCTACAAGAGCAGAGTTGAGTAGTTGCAATAGAGTCCATACTGTTCGCAAAGTCTAAAATATTTAGTATCTATCTGTGGAAAAAGTTTCCTGGTCTCTGATAAAAACTTTATCTTTAAGTAAATGATCAGTCCCTTTGGGATAGAATTCTTAGTCTTTCAGATTTCTCTTTCTTCATTCAACTCCGCTCCAAGATGATATCTTGGTTTTAAAGAGTCTGTGGTCTCTGTAACCACGGTAAAAAGAGAGGGGGACAGACCAGGTCCTTGGTGCATGTGGTACCCTCTGGATTCTTGCTCATATCTACTGTAGAGTGGTTGGTATGGATTGTTCTCTAGACTAATGACCACTGACATGAGACTCATCTTATTCCTGAGTGTTCTGTGAAATTCACTCTCAAGTTTGCAACTGGTGAAACTCATGGTCTGTTCTCCTTTTGGCTTGTTAGCGTATGGTACCTTCCCTGCTGACTTGACTACAGATGATTTTGCAGAATCCATCGAGGGCCAGCTGGAACTCCCATGCAGTCCTCAACTTCAGGACCACTTTTTCTTTATGCCAGGAATCCCTTCTGGCAAACTCCCCAGACAAAATCTCAAGTAACCTCCATATATGATCCCAGGGACATGTGGAAAATTCCTTGAGTCCTACGCAAGCTTCATAGGAAATAAGGATGTTTTGAGAAGGCTGCATTCATGCTCTCCCTCTGTTTAACCATACTGTGATGCCTAGTTTCAAGTGGAGGAGACGACCTATGAGGAAGTCACCTTCCACCATCCTAAGTAGAAAAGGGAGCAGAAATCTCTCACCCTTCAGCATTCCCTCCTACTCATCTAATATTCTGCTATTTCATTCTAAAGGAGGGAGAGTGGGACATATGGCTGGCCACCTGCTGCTTCTGTCTCTCCCCAAATCTCTCTAGCTGATATGAGTATTTCTACCTTGTTCTTCCTGTATATTCAGGATGCCTATAAATCTCTATACAACTTTATAATTGAGCCTACCAGTCCATGTTCTTAGTACATTAAAAGGCAAAATGAAGGAATGTGAGGATAAGATATCTAGTATATTAGTTTCTCTCAACAAACTGGGGCACAACGACTACTGTATTGTTGAAGTTTTGAAAAACCCTAATTGGGGATATTCAGAAGCTGAATATTATCTTTCTTTTCATTCCTGCTGGAACATGTAATAGATGTAGCTCTTGGGCTTACTGGGGAGAAAGTCATATACACTGAAAAGCAAAAGAGAAGAGCACATTCAAAAAATGTTGTTCACAATACAAATGCACAGGATCAAATCGATTTGAAGAGATCAGGCATCCATGAAAAATACATAAGAAATTACATATGGAAACCCTACTGCCAATGCAGAAGGACCACCTTCAAGCCTCCTCTCCTACTCCAGATGTAGAGTAGGTATTTAACAAGGTGAGATTTTCATTCAAGTAAATGGGCATTTCTTAGCCCATCTCTGCCTCTCTTTAAAATAAAGTGGTAGGATTGGAAGCTGACTGAGGTCACTCTCAGCTCTAGAATCAATTTCAGAATGAGGCAGTGTAGAATAGTAGTAAGCAGACAGTGTCTGGAGTCTTATGGGCCTGCATTTGAATCCTGGCTCTGCCACTTAGTAGCTGTGTGTAACCATTCAATTCACAGCCACCACCTAAGTTTCTATATCATGGGCCTCTGCTCTTAAGGGAGTAGGACCTCATGTGGTATTTGATTATTTTCTCCCATCCAGACCATATTGGTTTACATTATGGGCTGGCCACAGGCAAAAAAATAGCAAACCCAACCACCTGCCCTTTAAACAAAAATATATTTATTACTTTTAACTAAAAGGACAATTGCTCTACCTGGAATACCACATGCATCAGCAAAGTTAGATTCTAATTTGGCAGACTGTCAGAATCTCACCGAATTCCGCTCTCTTCTTAGTTTTCCCAAATGATTTTTGAAGCTTTAGCCCCAGTTCCCGGACTTGAGCCATGCAAAGAACCCAGAGACTGAAGTTCTGGAGGGTCCCCTATATTTATAGTTCCTGATCCCTGAAACTTGCCAACATGTCTTTCTTTGTGATTATTTCATAATTTCTCCAGACTGTGAAGTCACAACTCAAAATGGTGTCTGGTCACTTATTCAGTGGTCACTGTAAGAATTATTTTATCAAGTGCTAAAAAGCTGGGAAGAGATGATGATGCTAACTATTACCAAGATTCAGGTCATGGGAAGAATCTGGGACCGGCCACAATTTTGACTGGCGTCAAATCTAGGCATGGGAATTGAAAGACTAGTATTATCCAGAAAGTAAAGAGAACTAAAGGAAAAAATATATCTGTTTTTTCAGCTTTTGCTGAAACATTTCTAACGTTTCTTTAGGTTGGAAATCACACCATTTCCATAGTTAGTTACCAAGACCTTTTTATTATTAGGGAAAAGAAAGGATGAAAGTGCCACACCTAGAAGTTATAATGACAATTATCTTGTGAGCATGTTTGCGTGTACGTGTGTATAGTCACTAAATAGCTGAAACACTCCTCAAGGTCCCTTTGTGACCTTGGACACAAACTTTCCCACTTTACCTAGCTGGAGAGGACAAGAAAAACCTGGGGGGAACGTCAGTTGTACTATGGAAGGGTCCAAGGGCAGGGTGGGATCAAACAGGCCTGCTTGAGGTGAGCAGACCCACAGGACAGGTATGAATAGGAATCACAGGAGCCAGAGGTCATATGAGGGGCAAAATAACATATACCAGATCTCACCTACTACTCATACCAACCCTGTGACATATGAACAGACAAGCTTGCCCATGGTTATATGGCAGAATCAAGACGTAAAACCAAGCAGACAGACTTCAGACCCTACCATCTCCAACACTCTGAATATCTCTACCTCCTAGAATGCAGAATACAAAGTCATAAGAGAAGGAATAAGAAGTAGCCAAGATGAGAAAAAGTTGAGAAATGGAGTAAGACAATTGTTAAGGCAAGACGGTGCAGGATGTAGGCCATGCACAATATCTGGGTATCTATGAGTGTTCCTTGCTTGCGGGTACCATGTTGTATCATGAAGAATCTGAAATGCATCAATAATTGAATATTAGGTATTTCATAGATCATTAGTCCCAGAACTATTGCCTCTAATGAAAGGACACTGGGAAGGAGGCAGTGCTTTTATAAATGAATGAATCTCCAAGTTATGAAGATATCTGGACAAACTGAAGGAATTTTAGTGAGGTCAATACAAAGGAAAAGGACAAATAGAGTCAGGAAGGAGATTTGAGGGATTTGAGGAATTGTCTTCTTTGATAATCACTAAGATAGTTGCTCAGTGTTTCTGGATATATAGATAATTCAACCAACACTATTGAATACCTCTTCAGATCCTTGAGCAAGAGAATTTGGAAGAAATATTAATAAGAAATGATTGTTCCTGCACTCAAAGGGCTTATGATCCAGTGAGATACATATATATATATATCTCCTTAGAGAAAGGGTATGAATTTTTTTTCTTTAAAAAAGGGACATGTGGAAGGACATTCAAAGTGTATAGAATGTCATTCTCCCTCTTTTTCTTGGCACTGATTGAAATTAAGCTCCTCTCACCCCAACACACATCCTTATATTACAGTTTCCATGGGGACTGAGAATTTATGTTGTGTGACAAAATGTCATTATAGTTAAAAATCTTAGTGCATGAGGCAACACTAATATTTGCATCCATTGGAGCCACCAGGAGAAGCTTTCTGAAGGGTAGAAAGCTAAAGAAAAGTAAGATTTCACTCCACTTTGTTACAATTTGTCCTTTCTCTGAACTCTAAAATACAATTTCCCTTTTTATCATGGTGCCTGCTAACTGTTCTCCAGTTGTTAACTTTGTGTCATTCATCCCCAAACTAGTTTACAAAATTCCGAAGAGCAGAGATTGAGTCTTCATGTTCCCCTTTACTGCCCTCAATGCCCAGCTCAATGTCAAATACAGAGGCAGTGCCTGGTACTGGCTCCCTTGAACTGACTTAAATGGGAATTGCAGTCAAGACAGAGAAGAGGGAAGTTCAGAGGAACTGAATGAGGAAAGATTAGAATAAATCTTGCAGTTTTAATGATCCAGGCTCATATTTTGGAAAGACCTGAATTTTCAGGGAGAGGTATGCAAATTGCGCAAATCAGAAACAAAGGTAAAGGCAGCCTAGAGAGTCAGGGGACTGGCTGAGACTCAATTTCATGTTTACATCATTATCTACTGGCACACAAAGAGTGTACTGGCTTTCCCTTAGTGCTGTTTCAATGTAGAAACTATCAACCCAGGAAGGACACAAACCAAGACATTGAAGTGTTCACTGAATATTCGCTGAGCCCCACAGGTGTCCAGCAGGGCACCGACCATGTGCCCATAAAGCACATGGTTGCCACAAAGGTCAGTGAAATTCACAACCCTTGTCCCTAAGAAGCCTATAGATTTAGTGGTGGCTCAGATAGTCCCCGGGATAGTCACCTGTGTTTCCTTTGGTCTTTTATTTATTTATTTAAACATCTTTATTGGAGTATAATTGCTTTACAATGTTGTGTTAGTTTCTGCTGTATAACAAAGTGAATCAGCTATACATATACATATATCCGCATATCTCCTCCCTCTTACGTCTCTCTCTCACCCTCCCTATCCCACCCCTCTAGGTGGTCACAAAGCACCGAGCTGATCTCCCTGTGCTATGCAGCCGATTCCCACCAGCTATCTATTTTACGTTTGGTAGTGTATATATGTCCATGCCACTCTCTTGCTTTGTCACAGCTTACCCTTCCCCCTCCCCATTTCCTCAAGTCCATTCTCTAGTAGGTCTGTGTCTTTATTTCTGTCTTACCCCTAGGTTCTTCATGACATTTTTTTTTCTTAAATTCCATATATATGTGTTAGCATACGATATTTGTCTTTCTCTTTCTGACTTACTTCACTCTGTATGACAAACTCTAGGTCCATCCACCTCACTACAAATAGCTCAATATCATTTCTTTTAATGGCTGAGTAATATTCCATTGTATATATGTGCCACATCTTCTTTATCCATCATCCGATGATGGACACTTAGGTTGTTTCCATCTCCGGGCTATTGTAAGTAGCGCTGCAATGACCATTGTGGTACATGACTGTTTTTGAATTATGGCTTTCTCAGGGTATATGCCCAGTAGTGGGATTTCTGGGTCATATGGTAGTTCTATTTGTAGTTTTTTAAGGAACCTCCATACTGTTCTCCATAGTGGCTGTACCAATTCACATTCCCAACAGCAGTGCAAGAGTGTTCCCTTTTCTTCACACCCTCTCCAGCATTTATTGTTTCTAGATTTCCTTTGGTCTTTTGCTCACTCATTCTTCATTCATTTTTACAGCACAGGATTGAGAGTCAACTTCGTGCCAGGATCAATAATTATGCCACATGACTAAATAACATTAATAAAAACTTTGGAGCCTCCCATGCATTCAGAAGCCAATGTCTGAGGAATTGGTGAGCCATAAGGGAAGAAGGGCAGAGTCCAAAAGAGAGAAAGTATTGCTATATTTGGGCTCATTTCTCAACAAGGCTTTTCATGCCTAAATGTATTTTTCTTTTTCACTGAGCTTTCTGGCATAATCTCTTCTTTAGGCCTGGATTGTGCCTAAGTTTTTCTCTAACTAAAGACATCAGGGATTCTGGTGTGAGGGCCTCACTTGGCTTTCAGAAAGATAGCTTGTTTTGGTTTAAATGTTATTAGAAAAGACTATGGGTCTTTGAGCTTTTCTCCCACCCTCTCTTTTTTACAAGGGATTTGTCTGGAAATTATTCAAAATTCTTGAGTTTTCAGTGAATAACTGAAACACACGAGCAAATATAAACTTCCAGGCTCTGACTTGGCAAAGAAGATGTACAGAATAATTCCTCATGATTGGATGGGACAAGCCAGAAATGATGTGGAAGTGGGGGGTGGGCAGATTTGCCAGTGAAGACACTCATCACTAGCCCAGCATCCACATTAGGGGAGAACTCACAATTTAGAGGGACCAGCCCAACTTTAGTTACTGAAGATCCAGATCCAGTCTTCCCTTTCCCTCCTTTATCCTTTGCTGTCCTCCTACAACCCATGCCCCAGACCTTCTAAACTACTGAGAGTGTCTCAAAGACCTGTCATAAGTTATCTCCTTTGAGAGATCTCAGTTATCTCAGTGACTATGTAGAACTCAGTTTGGGTATTACTGCTGT
This sequence comes from Lagenorhynchus albirostris, assembly GCF_949774975.1. Lineage (NCBI taxonomy): Eukaryota > Metazoa > Chordata > Mammalia > Artiodactyla > Delphinidae > Lagenorhynchus > Lagenorhynchus albirostris. Next base: position 29,343,485 of record NC_083103.1, read on the forward strand.
AGCTCAGATCCCTTCAATTAAACAATGAGAAATTTAGGATCTTAAGACATTCACCCAAGGACACACATCTAGTAAGTGGCAGAAACCAAGTCTTCTGACTCCAAGATCAGTATTCTTTCCACTGCATCATGCTACTGAAATTGATTCCCAACCCTAGTTCCATGCTACCAGAGGCTGTCCTAGTTACCTCATATTGTGAAAGATGTAACAAAATTCTCAAAGCAAAAGTGATAATTTACTTTAAAAATTTGTAACACCGTATTTTTGGTGTTGATCAGAAAAGGGGGCAAACTTCACAGAATCGAATGATAATAAGATAATGCCAATGCTAGTATATTGCAGATCTGAAAAGGTTGAAGCCCACAGTAATATTCAACCCTGCAAACTACACCCACACATTCAGACTCTGACCTTGAACAACTAATCCTTAGCAAATCCACTATCCCTTAGTTTTATGCAGTTGTATTTGGTGCGAACAGCAAGTGAGTAGATGTTTTTCAAAACAAGGTAATGAAAGCCCAGTGTTTACTGTACTAACATGGGCTCCTCTCTGCCCAAGTTTCAGAATTTTAATAATAACCAACGTCAATGTTTAATTTAAAGCTAGAGCACACTGGTTAAGAAACTGCTAAAAATAATCTGCTTCATATTGATGGCTTTGGCTTTGTTGACTCATAAAATGTCAGGGTTAGAGAAAAATAACTTAACGGAAGCTTCAGCTGTGATTGTACCTTTAATTATTGATGCTCCATTCTTAGTCTTAGGGCCCAAAAGCTAAGATGTGACATGATGAACAGAGACCATATGATGAACTAAGCTTGGGGAGGCTCACTCTCTATTCTGTCCACAAGACCCCTAAACTTAACAGCTTACAGTAAAAACCACGATATCGTGTAAAAACCACCAATATCGACTGATTTCATAGCATTCCTTCACATTGGATGGTGGGAGAAGGAGAGGAAGGGCATGAGTTGCCAGATTTGGGAAGCAGAGAACTAGGAGATGCCTATGTCCTTAGTACAGCCCAAAGTGAAGGTCTGTGCTTGTGAACTTACAAGAATGGTTTCCAAATGGACTCCCCTAGTTTACAACAAAGACTCCAGAATCACTCAGGAGATTCAGGACTCATCACTGTTGAGAAGAAACAGTTATGGGATTAAGAATCAGCAGAACTGAGTTCTAGTTCTAGCTCTGCTTTATACTAACTACGTATACTTGAGCTGCTCGATCTCATAGTGTGCCTACCTCACTGAGTACCTGATGTACCTAAAAATTCCTTACTGACTTTCAGCTACCAATTACTGAAGCCAGACACCATGCTAGGTGCTTTACATACATTAAATCACAGCATTCTCTACTCAAAGAAGGGACTAACATTTTTATCTTTGTCCCCAGATAATGCGAGTAAACCTGAACCCCATGAACCCTGTATTTGTACTCATAAAGTGAAAAGCTAAGAATTGATTTCTGAAAATCACAAATGGAGACATGACATAGGCTTTCCAGAAGGTATCAAAGCGCAAGTGAATCACGAATTGCTCATGACAATGGGAGTCAACATTCAAGGGTTTTTTTGTTTTGTTTTGTGTTGTTTTTTGGTTTGTTTTGGTCTCCAGTTCCCTTTTCTAACATTTCTGACATTGTCACACAGCAAGAACATAAAGTCAAAGGAAACCATGCACTCACTACCCCCCACGGAATCTGATTCAATGGCTTGCAGCTTTGAGGTTCAGCTGGCAGACAGAGCCTTTGGACATTTCAAGAGCAATGAGAGAAATGCCTGCCACAACATGTGCTTCTCAACTCTGCTGGCCTAACAAGCCAACCCCAGACCCACCATGGGGTGGGGAGGCATCACAAGCTGCTTCATGGAGCTTCTAGAAGCCAGACTAAGAGGGTGGTTCTGAATAACAAAACTTAGGCTGGCCCCAGAAATATTTTCATGTAACACCAATGTCAGCTGCACATGGAATTGCTTCTTCCAAATCAGGAAGGAGTTTGCCCTGAGCCGGCACACTCTTGGGTTCAGACACATTTGTTCCATTCATTATCCATCCAATCAACTTTTCCTGAATGCCAACTTGTGCCAGGCTCCTGGAAGCCTGTACTCTATACAACAAAATGAGGGGGAGAGGGGAAGTATTAATAGCTGATAGTGGTACCATGTACTCAATCCTATGTGAATAAAGAAAAAAGGAAAATAAGCCTGATTATGGGGAAAGGAGGTCCAGAGGAGTTTCCCAGATAGGGTTTCCAGATTTAGAAAGTAAAAATAGAAGGCACAAGTTAAATCTGATTTTGAATATATAACAAATACTCTTTTTAGTGTAAGTATTTGGGACCAATATGAAACATACTTATACTTTGAAAAGTATTTGTTGTCTATCTGAAATTGAAATTTAACAGGCATCCTTTATTATATGTGGCAATCTTCTTCCTAAAGGAGTTGCCTGGCTGAGTCTTACTTTGGGAAAAGGTTGGAGATGTTTCTCCTGTAGGCCTGACTTAGTAAGGATGAGATTGAGGTGCCTCCTGACTGTACATAGGAATGACCCGCCAGACTCTGTCCTTCCATCCTTACAATTGCTGGTGCCATTTAACCTTGACCTTCAGGTTCAAACCCACCCAGGCTCTGACCCTATCACTCTTTATCAGAAGAGTCAATAGCCCAGGTGACTCAACGACACTGACCTTGCCATTGGCCCTGCTCAGACCATGCACCTGGCATGACCAAAAGAAGTTTTGTAATATATATGAAAGAATGAGGGTCTTAGTTACTACTGGGTTTTTTTCTCTGATTTTTGTATCCAAGCTCCTATCCTGTCTCCCAGTTTCAGTAAGAGGGCCCCTGCTAGAATCAGGCACATATCAGATATTCAATAAACATTAAATCTTTAATTCAGCAACATGAAAAAATGGACCAGCAGGTAAAAGCTGGGCCCCAGCTTTGCATTACTACACAACTCCTCCTATTCACTGGCCCTTGGTTTACTCATCTGTAAAATAAGTGGGCCAAAATATACAGACGATCTGTCTCCCTAGCCCCTTTTAGGTCAAGTCTGAGCTGTTTGCCTATGTGTATCTCCAGGCCAGCCCCTATGTATTAAAGATTCCATAAGGTTATTCAATTTCCCTTTTAGGCAGGCCAAGATTTAATGTGTGAAGATAATATTGAGTAATAACTCATTGGGAAATTACCTTTGCTAAACTCAGACCATGTTTTAATTTCATAAGTCAACACAAATCCCTCCAAGTTTCTAATCCTGGGACCAGTTTCAAATCCTTGGAGCATCTCTGTCTTTCTACAGCGCTCCAAATAAGCCAAGCCTTGCGACAAAAATGATCTATTTATGCATAGCCTGGATCGTGAATGCTGTTTTTTTAGCCTTGCTATTTTAAAAGGCAAATATTTTTCTAAAAACAAGGACATTTTTCCTCCTTTAATTTTCTTCAATTTTTTTGTATGTTAGAATTAATAGGCAAATTATGGCTGAGGTTTTCCTCTCAGTTAACTTAGTGGCACTCAACCCTAACGGCACATCAAGAAACACGTGGGGATCTTTTAAAATGACTGAACCAGGGTCTCACCTTAGATACATTAAATCAAAATCCCGGAGGGAGGAGACCCTGACTTGCTAATGATTCTAAGGTGCAGCCAAGATTGAGATATACACAATTAAGACACCAGAATTATTTCCATGGCAGTAAATGTTTACATTATCCTTGCAAAATACGTGAGGCCAACAGTAGGGCAACTGGTCTGGGAGCACTATAGAGAGATGGGTTTGAGGGGGAAATTAATGTAAAAGTAACCCAAAGGGTCCAAGGCCACAGAGGACATTTAGCCATCATGATGACTGGGTGGAGATGAACGATCACTGAGAGGTCTCTTGGGGTTTAGGAAGGGTACAATTCTAAAACCACCACACCTGCAAAGACATGTGAGCATGTAAGAGAAGAAGTTGACATCTCCCGTGGACCAGATGGCAGCCCCCTTTCAAAAACCTCTCTCTCAGCTCTTCCACCTCATTACTCATCACTGAAAAGATAAGTACAGTTTTGCAAGAAAACTGATCTTCTTCCTCGATCCTTATCCATTGCAAGCTTCCTTTGACTTTATCCTCTTCTTTCCTCTCCTTCTCTTCCTTCTTCCTCTTCCACTACTACTATTAGCACAACTGCTAGCAATTCTGAAAGGGGACATACAGTGAAGGGGGAAAAGTCAGGAGCAGGGTCAACTGCAGAGAGTGACCAGTATACAGAAGTTCACTTTTCTTTCTTCTCCTAGTCTAATTCTGGAGGCATTCTGAGAGTTAACATTTATTGAGCACTGACAGTATCCTAGCTTGAGTTTCTCTTTATTTTCTCATCTTCATCTAATCCTTGCTGCAATCCTCTGTAGAGTTACCAATATTATCCTCACTTTGAATTGAGGAACCTGAGGCTTAGAGATGTGAGATAACATGTCCAAGGTCATACACCTAATAATCAGGAGAGCCAACATACACTTCAGTTGCTACTTCTCCCATGATCCACATCCCCAACCATTGGTAGAAAGTGATATCCCTCTCTGAGATTCCACAACATTCAGTTTCCCTTTCCAAGCACATGTCCTGTTCTGTTCATGTTGTGGTAATTTCTGAACCCCCTCCTAGAGAGCTTGGCTTTCTAAAGGTACTGACTTTATCCAGTCTATTTGTGTCCCCATTGTGCAAGTACAATATCTGGCATGGAACATATCCAATCAATAACAGGTGAAAGGTGAATGGATTTGGAAGTGAAGGAGTGTGTGTTTCAACAGCTGACAATTTTCTTTAGCAATTTATGCTCTGAAATACCAAGGAAGCTTTTGAGGAAAGGATTTGAGACCTGGAAACTCTTGTTTTAAAATTACAAGTTCAATTAATCAAAGATATACACTGCATAGGAAGGGGCTGAGGCACCAATCAAGAGGCCAGTGCTGGAACTGGGTTTTAAAGGCTGTAAATTTAGGAAGGATATTATACTAGCAGCTGCTCAAAGCAAGAAGAGCTAGCAGGATCAGTTCAGAAATGACAAGTTGATTTTATCTCACATATCTCACCCACTGTATTGGTAATGACTGCTTAAGGAGCACTATTGGGAATGATCTGAGACTGCATCCAGGCTCAGCAGGTAAAAGAATATGGTGTTTGATTTGCAATGTCTACCCGGGGTAAGGGAAGGGGAGGAAGGGTTGCAGTCATGCCACGTAGCTGTTATCCCGAAGCTTATTCACATTAACATCTCTTAGTGAAGGTCTTCTTGGCATTTGATTCACTACCAAATACAAACACTGAATCCTAAAAGCCAACAGATCAGAGTTAAGATAGAGAAGCAAGAGATGGAAAAAAGAGGGAATAAGGAGAGTAGTTCTAGGAATACCCACAAATACAGTCTTGTGGGGTCAGAGCTATTTAGAATTAGTTGAAGTATCTGGGTATATCTGGCTGACTTAAAGGACCGCAATCAGAGTGGATGGAAATCACGTCATAAGAATTACAGTTCCATTACAATACAAAATCCAGCCAAGCTGGACAGAGCACAACCACAGCTCAGGCATCTCAGATTTACACATTCCAGATACCATCTTAGAACTGAGAATTCAACTCCCCAAATGGCGCAGCATCATAGTGTCAATGATGACATAATGAAATTAGCCCAGTTAATTTTAGTGGGTGTAAATAGATTAGATCCTGGGGAGAGCTAAACTGATACTCATTTAAATTAATTCCAGGTGAGAAAATAGAAGTGACAGAAAACAACACAACACTCTTATTGTAAAACTGTAGCTTGTGTTATCCTTCAGAGACACAAAATCATTTTTAAATAAATATAAGAATAGAAAAAGCCAGTGGCAGAATTTAATTTGCTATCACTTGTTTTATCACAATTACTTAATATTTTGAATTAGCACAAGTTAGCTCATGAAAGTGCTTCATTTTAAACTTCTATTCTCAAAACTAAAATTTTAAAAGCGAGTTATTTTGCTTTAACCTCAAAACATTTTAAGACTTGTTCCGGAAGAGGAAATGAAAATATTGGTGAGGGAATTCCCTGGCGGTCCAGTGGTTAAGACTCTGCATTTCCACTGCAGGGGACACATGTTCAATCCCTGGTCGGGCAACTAAGAGCCCACATGCCTCGTGGCATGGCCAAAAAAAAAAAGAAAATATTGGTGAAATAAGCATATTTACTAAGTTGCTAACCCTTACATAAATAAGTGTATAAGGTTAGGGCTACCAGACAAGGTAAGAATATAATTTATGAAATTGCCTTTTGCCCTGTCCTCATTGTGTATAATAGCTAGAGTTCAGATGTTAGTTATGATTCTCCATTGTACCCAAAGGAGTTAAAAATTCTAGCTTTTCGTGATACAAATAAAGATAAGTTGTTCCTTTCTTGTGGTTCCAATTGTCTTAGTAAATGTCTTCCTTCTTCCAAACTGTAGACAATTTATCAAAAAGTTTCTAAAATTTCATGCAGTACAACTGTGCAATGCCACAGATGGCCAAGGAAAAGAACTAGAGTGTGAAGGAAGGAATAGACTAAGATGGAGAAAAGAGAAGTGGGTGGGTGGTGATGGGGCATTAGGTAGATTCTATAGCTATGCCTGTGGTCCTATCCACTTTCTAGGCAATTGTTTCTTTCTATAACTTTAAAATAAGCTTTTTGTTGTTGTTGTTAGTAAAGTGAGACCCGTTTATTGTATTAAAATTTTTAATAAAAATATAGGAAGGCAAAGAAAACTGCAATCATATACCTATATATCACTATTGAGCAACTTAAGCATATAACTTTAAATACATATAACACATACACTATGTACAATAGATTATACTGTGTATACTAACTTGTAACCATTTTTTTAAATTAAAAATATATCATAAATACCTTTCTAGGTCAACAAATATTTAATATGTACCTGACATATTTTTGATTGCATTAATGTACCATAAACTGCTTAATTATGCAAATATGAGCATTTAGTTATACCAAATTTCACTATTATAAATGCTGCCATGAATATCTCCTAGTAAAATCTTTGTGCAGATGAATGACTGTTTTCTTAGAATGCATTTTTTAAAGTAGATTCACTTGTTTCAAAGGGTAGGTGTCTTTTGAAGGCCTTTGAAACATGATGCCCTCCAGAAGGGCTGTGAAAATAAATGCAGTGGGTGTTTCACTGTAATCTCACCCAAACTGGATATCTGGGTGTTTTTTAAAAAATCTTTGCCAGTTAGATAAAGGGAAATGACATTATATTTCTTCTGTTAATTCACATTTTATGTGTACCTTCTTAGAGGTCTATTTGCAGATCTATCCATAGTCTTCCATGCCAGCCTGTCTACAGCTAGCATTAAAGAATGTGGCCATGGATGACCTAGCTGGGTGCTTTCTCATCCTCCTTTTCTCATGAAAGAGCTGATTCTTCCTGACAAGGTGAACAATGCCCATGTGCATACTTCCAAGCTGAATGGTTAGAGAAAGATAAGTTATTGCCCTCAAATTTCTGGCTTGGCAAAAAGACACTCTGAAGATATATTATGGAGAAGACAGCTGAGATTGTAAAAGTTCTTTCAGTCAGAGAGGCTCCCAGCTTGGATTTATTGCCACAGACAATGAGATGTTACTTCCAGACAACCAGATAGATGGCCTAGAGGGCAGATGGCTACCTCTGCCACCAGAAAGGTGCAGGCTTCGTTAACAATCCTAGCAGCATCGGGAGAAAGAGAAACAGCAAAAGGCTCATTCTCATTGGCAGAGACAGAAGAAACTCACAGAAGTCCACTCAGTATCTCCAGGGCCTGTCAATTTCTCTACAAAGTGACAGAACATCTGCCTGAACCAATAATCTAAGAGGGGCAGAGAAAAGAAAAGAGAGGAAAAAAATATTCCCAAGTTCCTCACCTGAGAAGCCAAGCCCAGGTGGGAAAGATTAACACAGGAGCAGGTCCAGGAGGACTAACTCAGCCCCTAGGACCACTAAGGGCTCCAGGAACTTGCCCGCACCATCCCCCAAGTGGCCTGGGATGTAGGAATGCTCAGGAGTCAGAGCTTCTGGGTTTGAACCTTGTTTTACCATATGATGTATGTGAAGCCATGGACAAGTTATCACTTCCTCTAAGCGTTCATTTCTCATCTATAAACTAAAACTAATAATACTTTTCTCATAGTGTTTGCTGTGGATTGAGTTGTGTCCCTCCTAAATTCATGTGCTGAAGCTGTAACCTGCAATGTGACTGCATTTGGAGACAGGGCTTTTCGAAGGTAATTAAATGAGTCATAAGGGTGAGATCCTAATCCCATTGGTTTGGGGGCCTTATCAGAAGATGAAGAGTGAAAATGAAATCTCTCTCTCCACGCACACGCACCGAGGAAAGGCCAAGTGAGGACACATTGAGAAGGAAGCCATCGACAAGCCAGGAGGGCCCTCACCAGAACCCAACCATGCTTGGCACCCTGATCTCAGACTGCCAGCCTCCAGAGCTGTGAGAAATGAAATCTGTGGTATAAGCCACCCAGTCTGTGGTATTTTGTTATGACAGCCCAAGCTGACTAAGATAGTGATGTCAGGGGAGAACTAAATGAAAATTTGTATAGGAAACACATACCATACATTATGTGTTCAATAAAGTTAACTTTAAACCTTTCCTATTCTCTACCCTCTCTCCTCCCTGTAACCCTCTCACCCAGGTATTTGCCCAACATGTATTGGAGTTTCCAACAATATAATTTATTCTGCCCCTACCTCTTCTCACTCCTCCCCTGACCTTAATGTTGCCACCCTCATCCTAACAACCAGTCTGAATTTCTGAATGTTCCCTCTTCTTGGCCGTTTGGTTTTTATGTTCTTAACGCTGAGTCGCACTTGATCTTGACTAATGAATTTGTCATTGGTAAGAAAAGACTTCCAGTACCTTATAACAATTCCTGGCACACAGTGAACCCTGTAAATGTAGTTATTGTCATTGTTACTACTCAGCATCCTGACATTATAATTAAACTATTTTTCTTTTATTTTCTAGCATTCAACAAGAGTAGGCATAGTTAATTATACTGTCCTCCGGATAAATGGCTGAAACAAGAATGCCTATGCCAGCTATGGCCCTTTGATGTGTGTGGGTGCAGAGGGGGGAGTGGGGGGGGGAGAAGGAGACAAAGAATTTCTCTTTAGATTGTAAGATATCATATACCAGGACAAACTTTATACCAGGGACCCAGAACCACAGCAAAGGAAAATCTGAAAAGAATTCAAGGATAGACCCTCTCTAGGCCCCAGCTTAGCCCTCCATTTGCCTGGAAGAGAGCGATAAGCCATCAGAGATACCTAAGACCAATGAACAGGTGGAGCACTAACCTGGGACACAGGACCACCAGTGGAAGTGGCCAGTGACCCTGAGGCAGGACACCAGACTCTGTAGAAACTCCTTGCTAAGTATCTTGGGGAAATCCTAGTTGATGTCTTGGGGTTGAGTCTCACGTCTGTGTCTGTCATATCTCCACTCAGAACTATTGAGTTCCCAATAAGAAGAGCAGGACGTTCTGGTAAAAAAGAAGTGAGTGTGCTGGTGGGAGCCGGCAAAGACAGTCAGTGTCATTATGAAAGTGCCTGTGATGTTGTGAAGCCAAGGGAAATGGAGCCAGGATGCAGAGCCACGAATAGATCCCCCAAAGGCACATCAGACTGGATGGCTAAGTAGAGACTGGATGGAGAATGGGACCGGCGAGGCGGCAAAGGAGCTGGAAACCGCAGGCAAGAGCATTCCACAGAGAGCTCAGAGCTGAAAGCCAGGTAGGCTGAGCATCCCCTGGGGCGTTTCTTCTCCATAGAACTCAGTGTGTATCATGGGGCAGTGTGTCTTTGAGTTTCATTAGGGAGGCGGTATTGCATATTGGTTAGGAGGGTTGGTTCTGACACCAGACTGCCTAAGTTCCTATCTCAGTCCTGCTGTTTGCTAGCTGTGCTATCTTGGGCAAATTACTCAAGTTGTGCCTTGATTTCTTTGTATATAAAAGAGGCTAAAACTGCTACAGACTTAATAGGGTTGTTTGTGAGAATTAAATAAAGTACAGGTAAAGTACTTAGAATAATTCCAGATTTAGAGTAAGTACTTAATATGTACTATTATTATTATCATCATTATTATTACTATTTTATCATCATCATCATCATATGCATATAAATCCCTCTAGATCCTAGCAGGGAGGAAGAGCTAGGACCTTTAAATTAAAAACAAGATTTATAATCTTGCCCTTATCCAGTGGTCAGTCCTATCATCTAGAACTCTCATTTTAAATATGTACCAATGTGTCATTTTGATACAGCTTAATAAATACCAATTTTTATATACCTACTTGATACCAGGGACTAGATTTACATATGTTATGACATTTAATCTTCATAATAAGTCTAAAAAGAAACACTAGTATCATCTCCTCAAGAGTAGGCTTTAGGAAACTATAAATTGCAGCCCAAATCCAGCCCACTGCCTATTTTACAAACAAAGTCTTATTAGAACATAGTTGCACCAGTCATTTACGTATTATCTATGGCTATGTTCATGCTATGGTGGCAGTTACTAGCTGAGACAGCAATTTTCAGAAAAAGTTTGCTGACCCCTCCCCCCAAGAGATGAAGGCACTGAGACTCGGAAATAAACGCTGGGTCCAGGGTTGCATAGCTAGCTTCAGAGAAAAGATTCAAACCCAAGTCGGCCTGAGTTCAAGCTCAGGCTCTCAGCCGCTATTATACAGTCTCCAAAGTTATTGGTCTTCATATAAAGGCCAAGAGGAAGTCTCCAAGGCTAGATGAAATAAGCAGATGGAGCTATGAACATCAATTAGTCATATAAATATCCAACGTCAGGCCCATGAGTCAGCAGCATTTCCCTCCATTGCCACCCACCAAATAGGTTGGCTGTCTTCAATCGTCTTGTCAAACACCAGGCAACGTGCAGTGAGCTCAAAGCACATAGTTCCCATTATGCCCACTGTATTGCTCCAGCAGCACCAGTCTTGGAAACGAATGGGAAGAAATTCCTCTTAGGGCCCCTTCTTCTACAACTAATACAGTTCCTGGTTTGGGGCTGGTCAGCAGCATTTTTACTTTCACTTGAGTATGCCTATGTGTGAGCAGAAAGAGAGAGAAAAAGGAGAGAGAGGCTGATCTCAGTTGAGTCCCAAGTTGGTCACCATCTGATGAGCTTTAGATTAGATGGTCCTGGATGATGGCCCAGTGTGGAGCTGGAACTAAGAAGGCAGCGTGCTATATTGGAAAGAGATCTGAATCACAAGTTCAAACAGTGCTTCTTGAATTTTAGTGTGCCTAAGAATTATCTGGAGAGCATGTTGAAACATCGCTTCCTGGGGTCGGTGCCCAGAGATGCTGACTTTATAGACAAGGCGGAAGAACTTGCATTTCCATCAAACTCCCAGGTGACACTGAGCCACGCTGTGCATAGCACTGAGCCAGAGGAACGGGCTCCGGTCAGTGGCACACTCTTCACAACCTGAGAAGTCACTAAAACTTCCTGGGCTGTTTCTCATCTGAAAAACAGAGCTAATAAGCTAATAATCAATGGAAGAGGAGATTAACGCAGAAGTTGTTTTAATATTTACTAATAAGGAAAATCAGGATTTTGTGAGCAGCTACTCAGTTCTGTGCTAAGCATCTTACACCACACATTACCTCTGATCTTCATAACAACCTTCCAAGGGAAATAAAATTACCATTTAACAAGCAAGAACCCTGAGGTTCCAGAGAGGTACCTTATCTGAGATCCACAGCGAGGAAGTAAAAGGACTACAATTCCGACATAGATTAGAATGTCGCCAAAGCACACTTTTAAATCCTTCAAATAGGCCTAATTAGTCTCCTAACTCTACCAGAAATTGCTTACACAGTAACTTGTATCCAGTATGCAGGAGAAAGTGGGGGATCCTGACTACAGGTAGCAGCCACAGCTTCCAGCCATCAGAGGAGTGAAGACAGCTTCCCCACTTGCCCTCTGCTGATGATGCTATTTGATGGAGTGCTTGAGACCAGTGATTACCCACTCTTGAAAGCAATCATTTCATCCTTCATCCTTCAATGACCAGCAGCAGGGGTGCCTAGGGCTGAGAGAGCTTGCAGCCAAGGGTGAAAAAAAAAAACTTTCAAAATCCAGGGAGCTCAAATGAACACCTCTTGAGAAAATATATTTCAGAATTAAACGTTTAATGCTGGGTTTTCATTTCCTAACAGCAATGGGCTGTCGAAACAAGCGCCAAAGAGCAGAAGGAGACTAGCAGCGACCCTCGGCAATAACAGAAAATTATTTGTTGCTTCCCAAAGTGGTATTTGAGCCCAGCGGGCTGCACTTAAGATGTGACTGGATAATGGCTGTGTGACACACCCCTCTAATGGAGCTGTCACACAGGCTCCGCACAGCAGCCTGAGCAGCGGCTTCGAAGAAGATCCTCCACTGCCAGGCTTTTGCTTGGGCTGTTCTGGGCCAGGATGGAAGGAGATCCTCCTGGCCGCTTCAGTGACTTTGGGGGATGTCTCATTTGATGTGCAGGAGATCAGAGAGTAAAATCCAACTTGAGTCTGGTGGAGACATTGTGGTGCTCCCAGCAATTGAAACAGTTGGACAGTGGCCTAGCAGAAACCTGTGCTGCCTTTTACGTTCATGGGAAAATCTCTCCATGAAATCCCTACAGATGGAAAAATAAGTGTATTAGTTTCCTCTTGAGCTATAACAACAAATTACCACAAATTCAGTGGCTTAAACAATGAATATTTCTTGTCTTACAGTTCTGGAAGTCAGAAGGCCAAAATGGGTTTCCAAAATCAAGGTGTCAGCAGGGTTGCTCTCCTTCTGGAGTTATTGCCCACATGGACCCTAAATCAATCATGTAAATAGTTCAAAGGGTATTAACCTTAGCTGACATCTGGATTATATTCTATCAATAATGTGATACTCTCTCGCCAAAACTACCTATCCATAAGCACATTCCTTGATCCCTCATTTTCCAGATTGAAATTACGGAAACATTCTAAACACTAGCAAAAGAAACCTTATTCCTCCTCTCTCTTCTTCCTGCCTAAACCTTGCCTCTTCGGCCAGGGAAGCCCTGTCCTCCCCATATGCCACAACTCATTATTGGGGACTCTGCTCCCATTAAAGGGACAAAGCTTCAGGAATCTCTTCAGGGGGGCTTCCCTGGTGGTGCAGTGGTTGAGAGTCCGCCTGCCGATGCAGGGGACACGGGTTCGTGCCCCGGTCCGGGAGGATCCCACATGCCGCAGAGCGGCTGGGCCCGTGAGCCATGGCCACTGAGCCTGCGCGTCCGGAGCCTGTGCTCCGCAATGGGAGAGGCCACAACAGTGAGAGGCCCACGTACCGAAAAAAAAAAAAAAAAAAATCTCTTCAGGGAACAAGACCTATGCATCAGGACATCATGAGTGAGCAAACTGGACCCAGGATCTCTTCCTTCTTTCCGAAACTGTTGCAAGGTGAAAAGCTTACAACAAGAAAGCACATCCACAGTCTCTTCCTAGCCTTCAAATGAGATTTATTCACAGCTTGAAAACTGGAATTCTAAAATATTAAATCTCAAAACAGGGATGAAGATGTGAAACAATAATGATTGCAAAGCCATACCACGGATGGTAGTACCCATACTCATTTTTCTCTGGGGGATTAAGACTGAGGATACTCTGCTAAAATCAAAGGGTTACATTGAGTGGTATGCTGGAACCAACTTGTTAAATTTCCAGGAATTCAGTGAGCTCATAAACACAGCTCGCCAAATATGTAAAAATTTATAAAAATTTTTATTACATAAATTTAGAACTAAGCAATATTAAAAACAAAGTCAATACATTCCCAAAACCCATCACTCCTAATGAATGATTTTACTACATTTCAATATTATATATGTTCTCAAGGTTATTTATATCTATTGCAGTTGTGAGGTGGAAATACTATGTAATGGTGCATTGCTACCATCCCCCCCCAACTCTACATCCCATGTCATCATGTTGGTAACTTAAAATTGGCCATGGTGGGAATAGTCACGGCACGGAAATCAACAAAGGCCAGAAGTCAGGGTTTGATTTATTGTTTTGCTGACTATCTCAACTTAAGAATGTAATGGAGAAAATGTTAATACTGCAGATTACACTTTAAAGCAGGTTGTCTATAATTGTTTGAGGAAATAACCTTCCTGTATTCTAAAACCTTTATCCAATTCAGCAAATAAGTTGTACACATCATTAGCCAATTAGTAAAGTTCCAACATATGTCTTCATTTCTTCAGTTTCATCTTATTAGCTAATGTAAATGAAAATACCAAGCAACATTCATGTCAGAACTACACTCATTCTTCAATTGCAACAGTAGATCGGGTAAGGATAAAAGAGTTCAGCAAAAATCAAGAAAAATACTGTGAGAATCAGTTCACTCTATGGAATCTATGATAAAGATGATTCTATATTATATTATTTGTAATCCCATACTTTGTATCAGTAAAATTTTTAATAAATTTTTTTTGAATTTTATTTTATTTGTTTTTTATACAGCAGGTTCTTATTAGTTATCTATTTTATACATATTAGTGTATATATGTCAATCCCAATCTCCCAATTCATCCTACAACCACCACCCCTCCAAAATTTTTAATAAATTTATAAACATGTATATATCTATATTTGTACAGACACACACACTTTTTGTAGAGCTGGTAATTAAACATTTACTGCCACATCACTGGTTACATCTTTCAGAAAGAGAAACTTGCCCACAAAGACTAGTTACAAAGAAGAAAGAGAATACTCTAAGGCCACATCATTCATTTCTACTAGAGGCTCGTGAATATGGACCTAGAGAAGGGAAAAGAGATTGGAGGGAAACTGGATGGAACCTATATTAGAATTATCACAAAACCTTCTGTGTGCAAAGCAGGCAGAATGCAAGACTATACAAGAATAACTGAATAAAATCTTAGGGCCCAACTAAGAGGGCTCTTGAGAAAGCCAACTCTCATAGAAAAGGAAGCTAATGGGAATATACAAAGGTTCCTCCATTTTTAGCCTCTAAGATATCGCTTCCCTCTTTGGATTCTGTAACTTTTACATGCTTTGGTTTTTTGGGTAATCTGCCTTTCCCTCCTCTTTGTCCTACAGAGCATTTATGGGCTGTACATCCTGTGAGGACAGGGGTTGTATCTGTTTAATTCATCCTGTTAACCCTAGCATCTGGCATAGCCATGACATATAGCAAGTATTAACATATATTTATTTAAATAATCAATATTTAAAACAAAATGGAAGCATGACCCTTTCTTTTATTCTTAGTTCAACTGCTCATGGCTGGAATTTTGTAAAGATATTACAAAAGCAAACAAACATAGACTCATACATGTGCACACACAAGAGAAATAAGCAAAAGTTTAAAAGGGTAGAGCTCAAAGAGCACAAGTTTACATTCCTGTAGTAGGTAATAAGAATGCTTGCCAAACACAAGACCTCTGTTCTGTTTTCCTACCTTGTCTGAGTCTTAACCATGTAGACTCTCTTGGCAGGGTCCATATTGTTTGCTGCCTCCTAGGAGCTAATCGGATTTAATCCTTTTACAAGCCAAAGGCAAATCAAAACCCAAACTCTTTTCTATTCTAAGCCATCCATGGCCTCGTGGGGACTCCCAAGAATTTGAAGCTCATTTGTAAAGTAGCAACGACAGCATACTGAACTTGCTTCAAGTAACCAGTTTCACTTAACTCTTCATGGTTTTTATGTTCCTGGAGAATGAATGGTGGTTACCATGAGTATCCAGGAACAGAACAAGCCAGAGAATGCAAGAGATGTTCCCAGGTGTCCCAAGCATCAAAAGGAGGGAAACCAGATCTGTTGGCAAATTTGGGACATGGAAAAGTTGGAGACAAATACAAGAGGCTCTGGAGGTAGGTAGAAACTGAAAGATAGTCAACACAAACAACAGAGACATGTAAATCAAGAGAGGCAAGATAATTGCCGTAATTGTGGCCACAGACCCACCTAATATTTGTCTTCTATTGGCCCTGTTTGAATGATATGGTGACAGGTTGTCTAATTTAAAGGCAGAAAGTCATGGTAGGTACAGACTCCCCCATTACCATCTCTGTGAGTAGTCTTTAGATTTACAGATTGATGATAAAACCAGAGTTTGAATTAAAATGTATATAGTTAACATTTTTACCAAGGCAAGACAAAGGTAATTTCCTCACAGGGTAGTATCGCTTTAAGCTCTACAGCTTAATCAATGACTAGCGGTTTCAGATTTTTCCAATAGTTCTCACGGAACACCGGCTGAACACTGGCAGAAGACCTTGGACACTGGAAAGGACTATAATGATCCTGCATAACCGGGTAGGATGAAAAAAGGAAGGGAGAAGGAGGAGTAGAGGAAGTGGGACCTGCACCTTGGGGCAGGGGAGCTGAAGCAGAGGAGAGATTTCCGAATTCGGGGAAACCCCCTCTCCAATGGGGAAACCCCCTCTCCCATGGGGAAACTCCCTCTCCAATGGGGAAACCCCCTCTCCAATGGGGAAACCCCCTCTCCCATGGGGAAACCCCCTCTCCAATGGGGAAACACCCTCTCCACTGGGGGAAACACCCTCTCCAATGAGGAAACACCCTCCCCACTGGGGGAAACCCCCTCTCCAACGGGGAAACACCCTCTCCAATGGGGGAAACACCCTCTCCAACGGGGAAACACCCTCTCCAACGGGGAAACTCCCTCTCCAACGGGGAAACTCCCTCTCCAACGGGGAAACCCCCTCTCCACTGGGGAAACACCCTCTCCAACAGAGAAACTTCCTCTCAAATGGGGAAACACCCTCTCAAATGGGGGAAACCCCCTCTCCAACGGGGAAACCCCCTCTCCAACGGGGAAACCCCCCTTTCCAACGGGGAAACCCCCTCTCCAATGGGGAAACACCCTCTCCAATGGGGAAACCCCCTCTCCAATGGGGAAACCCCCTCTCAAATGGGGGAAACACCCTCTCCAAAGGGGAAACACCCTCTCCAACGGGGAAACCCCCTCTCCAATGGGGAAACCCCCTCTCAAATGGGGGAAACCCCCCTCTCCAACGGGGAAACCCCCTCTCCAATGGGGGAAACCCCCTCTCCAACGGGGAAACACCCTCTCCAATGGGGGAAACTCCCTCTCCAACGGGGAACCTCCCTCTCCAATGGGGAAACCCCCTCTCCAACGGGAAATCAATTGTGACAGAAGGGAAGCATTTGAGGCTGTTGCAAGAGGGTGAAGCGGCCGATCTGTGGCAGATAAGACAGAGTGAGAAATACACAGACGGTTTGTACCACAGCCCTACGTGCCTTGGAGTAGGATGTGTGTTCACAGGTGTGCAAGGGGGCTGGGAGCTGGAGCATGGGGATTGGAGAAGAGGCCTGGAGCGAGCACTGCTGTTGGCTGTGGGGAGACAGACTGAGGGGATGGGAGGGAGGAAATCTGTAGCAGTGAATGCCTATGGAGGAAGACTGGACTGCCTTGAAAGCAGGAGCACTGCTGAGTCACACATAGGGGGAGGAGCCACTATTGTAGCCTCTCTCCCCACACACTAGTGCCTGCCTATGGACAGTAAAAGAAGTCTGCTCAGGGCTGTCTGCCGAGCAATAGAAAAAGCCCCCCCAATAGAAAAGGCCCTCACGCACCTTATGCCGGGGGCCAGAAAAGGCCCTCACTAGGGCCTTTGTGCTGTGGCTGCCGCCTTCCTTGTGCATTTGGCACCGCTGGGGCTCCCACGATCCAAGCAGTCATACCACCTCTGTGCCTGATCCTCACTGGGGCATACCCTTTTAAGAGCTCCAAGGCAGCCTCAGGACCAGACCGCTATGGGTGGACCACAGGCAGAGGTGGGGATAAAACCAAAGCTGAACCCCAGGGACGGGGCAACTAAGGAAGAGGGTCAAAAATCTTTCCATCAGCTGCACAAGCTGCAGATTAAATCCCCACGATAACCTAAGTAGTGTCTGGAATTTCTGAGCCAACAATGAGTGTTCCCACAAATGAAAATGGTCTAGCTCTGGCAGCTGTGGACTTTGAGGGCAGCACACGCAGGAACTGGGCCACATCAGAGTCTGAGTGGTTCCCACAGGGCCCACAGCAGGTCCAGAGACCAGCCCAGAGGCAGAGGAGGGCTTCTTGGGGAGGCGGAGGTGGGCTGTGGCTCTCACTGCGTGTGCAAGGACACTTACAGCAGAGACCCCAGGGAAACATAATTATTACTATTAATTTTATTATGTTTTGATTCATTCTGTTGTTGGTTCTGGCTTTTTATTTATTTATTTATTTTTGGGTTTTTTTCTTTATTTCTTGTTTGTTGTTTTTTACTATTTTTTTAATTTAGTCTGTTGGGTTCTTCATTTTTTAAATATATTTAAAATTTTAAAAAATATATTTCTATTTTTACTTTGCCTTTCTGATCTGTGTTCTTTTCCATTACTTTTTTCTTCTTTTTTTAAATATAGTTTTAATTCTTTTAATATTTCCATTTCTACTTTACTTTTCTGTTATCCTGTGGTTTTTTTCCCTTCTTATTTTATTTTATTATTATTTTTAAATAATTTTTATTGGTTTGTCTGTTTCCTTGCTTTATTCTTCAGCTGGCACACTGCTTTGGTCTTTTTAGGTTTTGTGTTTTTGTTAGTTTTGATCCTAATTGTGTGATTTCATTGTTGAATTCTTCTACTTGTCTGGCTGTTCTCTTATTTTTTGTTTCATTTGGTTCTGCTTTCGTTTCTTTTGCATGTGTATATGTTTCCTTGTTTCTGTTTTTGTTTGTTTGATTTTGTTTTTACCATTTCTCTGGGGTTTTGTTTGTCTTTTCTTTAATATGTTTTCTATTTTATTTTTTTATATTTATATTTCTATGTTGTTTTTCTGTTGTTCTGTCTTCTTCACCCCCCCTCTTTTTTTTAATCATTTTTGTCTCTGCTTCACTCTTCAGTTGGCACTCTGCTTTGGTTTTGTTTTTTGGTTTTGTGTTTTTGTCAGGTTTCTCTTTAATTGCTGGATTTCATTCCTGGGTTCTTTGGTTTGTCTGGTTGTTCTCTTGCTTTATGTTTTACTTGGTTCTGTTTTTGTTTCTTTCCTGTATGGGCATGTTTCTTTGTTTATGTTTTTATTTGTTTGATTTTACTTTTTACCATTTGTCTGGGGTTTTGTTAGTCTTTTTTTTTTTTTTTAATCCCCTTTATTGCCGGGATGACCGCAGGGTCTTGGCTCCTCTACCAGAAGTCAGACCTGAGGCTCTGGGGTGGGAGCACCAAGTCCAGGGTGCTGGATTACTAGAGAATTCCCAGTCCCCGGGAAGATTAATCGCTGAGAGCTATCATGGAGGCCTCTATCTGAATCCAAGACCTAGCTCCACCCAACTGCCAGCAGCTCCCAGCACTGGACGCCTCACAACAAACAACAAACAAGACAGGAACACAAACCCAGCCATCAGCAAGCAGACTACCTAAAGTCATACTAAGTTCACAGATACCCCAAAACAACCTGACACAGCCCTGCTCATCAGAGGGATAAGAATCAGCTCCACCCACCAGAATGCAGGTACCAGTCCCTCCCCTCAGGAAGCCTATGCAAGACACTGGACCAACCTCACCACCAGGGGCAGAGAACAGAAGCAAGAGGAACTACAACCCTGCAGGCTAGGGAAAGGAGAGCTCAAATACTGTAAATTAGACAAAATGACAAGACAGAGAAATATCTTGCAGGGAAAGGAGCAAGACAAAAACCCACAAGACCAAATAAATGAAGAGGAAATAGGCAAACTACCTGAAAAATAATTCAAAGTAATGATAGTAAAGATGATCCAATATCTCAGAAATAGCATAGAGAAAATACAAGAAACATTTAACAAGGAACTAGAAGAACTAAAGAGCAAACAAACAGAAATGAAAAATAAAATAACTGAAATTAAAAATACTCTAGAAGGAATCAGTAGCAGAATAACTGAGGCAGGAGAACAGATAAGTGACCAGGAAGACAAAATGGAGGAAATAACTGCTGGGGAGCAGAATAAAGAAAAAAGAATGAAAAGAATGGAGGACAGTCTCAGAGACCTCTGGGACTGTCCTCCATTCTTAAGTGCACCAACATTCGAATTACAGGCATCCCAGAAGAAGAAGAAGAAGAAAGGGTCTGAGAAAATATTTGAAGAGATTATAGTTGAAAACTTCCCAAACATGGGAAAGGAAATAGTTAATCAAGTACAGGAAGCATAGAGAGTCCCATACAGGATAAACCAAAGAAGAAACACACTAAGACAGATATTAATCAAAATAACAAAAATTAAACAGAAAGAAAAAATATTAAAGCAGCAAGGGAAAAGCAACAATGGAATCCCCATAAGGTTAACAGCTGAACTTTCAGCAGAAACTCTATAGGCCAGAAGGGAGTGGAAAGATATATTTAAAGTGATGAAAGGGAAAAACTTACAGCCAAGATTACTCTACCCAGAAAGGATCTCATTCAGATTTGATGGAGAAATCAAAAGCTTTACACACAAGCAAAAGCTAAGAGAATGCAGCACCACTAAACTAGCTTTACAACAAATGCTAAAGGAACTTCTCTAGGCAGGAAACACAAGAAAGAAAAGACCTGCAATAACAAACCCAAAACAATTAAGAAAATGGGAATAGGAACATACATATCAATAATTACCTTAAATGAAGATGGATTAAATGCTCCAACCAAAAGACACAGACTAGCTGAAAAGATACAAAAACAAGACCTGTATATATGCTGTCTACAAGAGACCAACTTCAGACCTAGGGACACATACAGACTGAAAGTGAGGGGATGGTAAAAGATATTACATGCAAATGGAAAGCAAAAGGAAGCTGGAGTAGCAATTCTCATATCAGACAAAATAGACTTTAAAATAAAGACTATTACAAGAAACAAGGAAGGACACTACGTAATGATCATAGGATCAATCCAAGAAGAAGATATAACAACTGTAAACATTTATCCACCCAACATAGTAGCACCTCAATACATAAGGCAAATGCTAACAGTCATAAAAGGGGAAATCGACAGTAACACAATAACAGTAAGAGACTTTAACACCTCACTTACACCAGTGGATAGATCATCCAAAATGATAATAAATAAGGAAACACAAGCTTTAAATGATACATTAAATAAGATGGACTTAATTGATATTTATAGGACATTACTTTAACACCTCACTTACACCAGTGGATAGATCATCCAAAATGATAATAAATAAGGAAACACAAGCTTTAAATGATACATTAAATAAGATGGACTTAATTAATATTTATAGGACATTCCATTCAAAAACAAGGGAATACACTTTCTTCTCAAGTGTTCATGGAACATTCTCCAGGATAGATCATATCTTGGGTCACAAATCAAGCCTTGGTAAATTTAAGAAAATTGAAATCATATCAAGCATATTTTCTGACCACAATGCTATGAGACTAGATGTCAATTACAGGAAAAAAAATTGTAAAAAATACAAACACATGGAGGCTAAACAATACATTACTAAACAACCAAGAGATCACTGAAGAAATCAAAGAGGAAATCAAAAAATACATAGAAACAAATCACAATGAAAACACAATGACCCAAAACCTGTGGGATGCAGCAAAAGCAGATCTAAGAGGAGAGTTTATACCTCAAGAAACAAGAAAAATCTCAAATAAACAATCTAACGTTGAACCAAAAGCAATTAACGAATAAAAAAAGAAAAACAAAAAACCCCAAAGTTAGCAGAAGGAAAGAAATCATGAAGATCATATCAGAAATAAATGAAAAAGAAATGAAGGAAACAATAGCAAAGATCAGTAAAACTAAAAGCTGGTTCTTTGAGAAGATAAACGAAATTGATAAACCATTAGCCAGATTCACTGGGAAAAAAAGGGAGAAGACTCAAATCAACAGAATTAGAAATGAAGAAGGAGAAGTAACAACTGACACAGCAAAAATACAAAGGATCATGAGAGATTACAACAGACAACTATATGCCAATAAAATGGATAACCTGGAAGAAATGGACAAATTCTTAGAAAAGTACAACTTTCCAAGACTGGACCAGGAAGAAATAGAATATATGAACAGACAAATCACAAGCACTGAAATTGAAACTGTGATTAAAAATCTTCCAACAAACAAAAGCCCAGGGCCAGATGGCTTTAGAGGTGAATTCTATCAAACATTTACAGAACATTTACCTGTCCTTCTCAAACTCCTCCAAAATATAGCAGAGAGAGGAACACTCCCAAACTCATTCTATGAGGCCACCGTCACCCTGATACCAAAATCAGACAAAGATGTCACAAAAAAAGAAAATTACAGCCCAATATTACTGATGAACATAGATGCAAAAATCCTCAACAAAATACTAGCAAACAGAATCCAACAGCACATTAAAAGGATCATACACCATAATCAAGTGGGGTTTATCCCAGGAATGCAAGGATTCTTCAATATACACAAAACAATCAATGTGATACACCATATTAACAAATTGAAGGATAAAAAACCATATGATAATTTCAATAGATGCTGAAAAAGTTTTTGACAAAATTCAACACCCATTTATGACAAAAACCCTCCAGAAAGTGGGCATAGAGGGAACCTACCTCAGCATAATAAAAGCCACATATGACAAACCCACAGTCAACATCATTCTCAATGGTGAAAAACTGAAAGCATTTCCTCTAACATCAGGAAAAAGACAAGGGTGTTCAGTCTCACCACTATTATTCATCATAGTTTTGGAAGTTTTAGCCACAGCAATCAGAGAAGAAAAAGCAACGAAAGGAATCCAAATTGGAAAAGAAGAAGTAAAACTGTCACTCTTGGCAGTTGACATGATACTATACATAGAAAATCCTAAAGATCCCACCAAAACACTACTAGAGCTAATTCAATGAATTTGGTAAAGTAGCGGGACACAAAATTAATGCACAGAAATCTCTTGCATTCCTATATGCTAATGATGAAAAATCTGAAAGAGAAATTAAGGAAACATTTCCATTTACCATTGCAACAAAAAGAATAAAATACCTAAGGATAAACCTACCTAAGGAGACAGAAGACTTGTATGCAGAAAACTATAAGACACTGATGAAGGAAATTAAAGATGATACAAACAGATGGAGAGATATAACATGTTCTTGGATTGGAAGATCAACATTGTGAAAATGACTATACTACCCAAAGCAATCTACAGATTCAATACAATCCCTATCAAACTACCAATGGCATTTTTCACAGAACTAGAACAAATAATTTTACAATTTGTATCAAAACACAAAAGACACTGAATAGCTAAAGCAATCTTGAGAAAGAGAAGCAGAGCTGGAGGAATCAGGCTCCCTGGCTTCAGACTATACTACAAAGCTACAGTAATCAAGACAGTATGGTACTGACACAAAAACAGAAATATAGATCAATGGAACAGGATAGAAAGCCCAGAAATAAACCCATGCACATATAGTCACCTTATCTTTGACAAAGGAGGCAAGAATATACAATGGGGAAAAGTGGTGCTGGGAAAACTGGACAGCTACATGTAAAAGAATAAAATTAGAACACTTCCTAACACCATACACAAAAATAAACTCAAAATGGATTAAAGACCTAAATGTAAGGCCAGATAGTATAAAAGTCTTAGAGGAAAACATAGGCAGAACACTCTATGACATAAATCACAGCAAGATCCTTTCTGACCCACCCCCTAAAGAAATGGAAATAAAAATAAACAAATGGGACCTAATGGAACTTAAAAGCTTTTGCACAGCAAAGGAAACCATAAACAAGACCAAAAGACAACCCTCAGAATGGGAGAAAATATTGCAAATGAAGCAACTGACAAAGGATTAATCTCCAAAATTTACAAGTAGCTCATGCAGTTCAATATCAAAAAAAGAAACAACCCAATCCAAAAATGGGCAGAAGACCTAAATAGACATTTCTCCAAAGAAGACATACAGATTTCCAACAAACACATGAAAAGATGCTCAGCATCACTAATCATTAGAGAAATGCAAATCAAAACTACAATGAGGTATCACCTCACACAAGTCAGAATGGCCATCATCAAAAATCTAGAAACATTAAGTGCTAGAGAGGGTGTGGAGAAAAGGGAACCCTCTTGCACTGTAGGGGGAAATGTAAATTGTTATAGCCACTCTGGAGAACTGTATGGAGGTTCCTTAAAAAGTTAAAATTAGAACTATCATATGACCCAGCAATCCCACTACTGGACATATGCCCTGAGAAAATCATAATTCAAAAATATACATGGACCACAATGTTCATTTCAGCACTATTTACAATAGTCAGAACATGGAAGCCACCTAAATGTACATCAACAGATGAATGGATTAAGAAAATGTGGCACATATATGCAATGGAACATTACTCAGCCATAAAGAGGAATGAAACTTAGTTATTTGTAATGAGGTGGATGGACCTAGAGTCTGTCATACAGAGTGAAGTCAGAAAGTGAAAAACAAATACCATATGCTAATGGATACATGTGGAATCTAAAAAACAACGGTACTGATGAACCTAGTGGCAGGGCAGGAATAAAGATGGAGATGTAGAGAATGGACTTGAGAACATGGCGGGGGGCGGTGGGAAGGGGAAGCTGGGACAAAGTGAGAGAGTAGCACTGACATGTATACACTACCATATGTAAAATGGATGGCTAGTGGGAAGCTGCTGCAGAGCACAGGGAGATCAGCTTGGTGCTTTGTGACCACCTAGAGGGGTGGGATGAGGAGTGTGGGAGGGAGGCTCAAGAGGAAGGCGATATGGGGATATATGTATACCTATTGCTGATTCACTTTGTTGTACAGCAGAAACTAACCCAACATTGTAAAGCATTTGTACTCCAATAAAGATGTAAAAAGATAATTAAAAAAAAAAGAAAATGGCAAATAAATTTGAAGGCTAAGAGCAGCTTGAGGTTAATCCTCAACAAATTCCATGAAGAAGAGTGGGGTCGAGCTGAACCTGGAAATTTATGAGGGACTGTTAGTGGAAAATGGTCTCAGGATTGACCCTCCAGAGTGTTTAAAAATGAGATGGGCCTTCTTGTGATGTTCAGCAACCTCAGTCTTATATGTTTTTAAGCAAAAAATGGGCAAATTTTTGCCAGGAATGCTACAGAGGATGTTCTTCTGTTGGATGAAGTGAGAAATGAAGGCTGTTATATTATTTTAAGTGGCAAGACACAGAGTTACATTCAGGCTAACTCGTGTTTGTTATAAGGATTATTGTGGCAATAAGGTAAAGAAAAATTTGCCAGATATTCAAGAAAAGAAATTGCAACATAGGCGTACTTGAAATTGGAACAAAAAGTTTTTCTGTATTTGTTGAAGTTTTAGGGACCTGAGAAGCACAAGTCTGGGGATTTTCATCTCAGGTAGGCTGTCACTAGTGTGACTAAGCTCTCAGCTACCCTCCCTGCCTGTTTCTCTGTCTCTTGCATCTCCTCTTATTACCACCTGACTTTCTTTTCAATACCATTCTCTACTTATCCACAGTTTCCACTTTGTCATAGCTTTAACTTACTCATAACTTTGCTCACTCCTGTCTATCCTAGTCCTTCTCTATGTTCCCACTGCTTGCAAAATGATTTGTTCTACAGCACAGTAAAGTGCAGTACAGAAAAGGAATTGATTATCCCATAAAAATCATTGTTTGGTTGAGTTTTCAGCACTAAGCAATGTCATAGACCACCAGTTAGCTGAAGTTTTGCCTACATTTGGGTCAGGTCCTTACAGCTGATCCTGGCAGCAGTGTCCAGAGTAGAATGAGGTCGTGTTGTAAAGAACACAGCAGCCCAGAGCTGGGCACTCAACATGCTCTGCAGACAACATAGTTTCTTTTAGGAAAGAATAGTGTGTATCCTGATTAACCCATTTAGTAGAGTGGGCAGGAAGAAAGTGGAATAAAGAAGTCTCTAAGGTCTGTCTCAACACTCAGTCTATAATTCTGACTGCTGGAAGTTAGTGTGCAAGGAAGATGAATACAAGCACCCCACAGCCAAGTTCTGAAGGCAAACTCATATACGATATCAAGTAAGAGTTCTGGTGGTCCTGTTAGAGGCACCACTATTGCCTTACCCACCATCTAGGTCATTTTGACAGCAACTAAACACTAAGAAAGTGAGGTTTCACCAATGAATGATAAAAAGCATTCCCTTTTCCAGGGACCAAAATAAAAAGAAAATAATCAAACCCCATAGCCTGATATTTCTGTCAGGGTAATATCTCAGGGTGAAAAGGGGGACAATGGGCTGGGCCTGGCACGTGCTCTCACTCTGAGACAGCAACCCAGGAATATCTTCCCTAGAAAGCAACCCAATGGGGAGCCTCTGTGAGAAAGTGAAATATAAATTATTCATTTTCTTTTCTTTGCCTACTACCCCCAGCAAGCCTGTTTCTGCAGAGGCAAACAGAGCACAGAAGAAGGTATCAGCATAGGGCTCCTGCACGAAGTGCAGCTGAAGATCACTGCTTCCCAACAAGTACACATACTACAGAGGATGGCAGGCAGCCTGGATGGCAGCAGGAGGAAACAACTGTCGCTGGTCTGAGAGGCAGGCTCACACATTCCATTGCTCTGCCACTCACTGAATGGGCAAATCGCTTCAGTTCTGTGGAGCTCAGTTTTATTAGCTGCAATGAGAGAGTCATCTAAGGGTATCCTGGGAGAATTGGTTCTGGAAAAGCACGTGGTCAAGACTGGAATTCCCTCCTGACCAGCCAGCCTCCCTGGCCCCAAGAAATTCTTTAAGTACAGAAAATACCAACTAGAGAGAACTGCAACATTGGGAGCCCAAAAAAGAGCACTCTTCACGGAGCCTAACACTAGAGGGAGTGAAGAAATTCACTCTTGAAGAGTGACAGCTGCCTGCAGAAGGATCTGGACAAACAATGGCATCACTGCAGCAGGGTGCAAGGAGGCATCAGACTATGAAGACCATTTTTCAATAGCAAACCATGTGCTTGTGACAGAAGCAACCTAGGGAGTACCTAGGTCCTGCGACTGGACTGACCGTTTTTCCAGGTCTCTATTCTTCTGCAGTTTAAAAGCAGGACTGGACTCCTTGGACTGAGTAAGTAAAATTCTTGGACAATTTATAAAGGAAAATCTCAAATTAATCCAGTGATTAGCCTGACTATTAAAAAAGAATAAGAAGTGACCTTATTCTCACCACCAAGTTGGTTAAGAGGATCATGCAAGTTTCCTTAGACAATTCAGAGTTTTAGTCAAGGCAGCCTTAAGGTTTCCACCTACTTTGAGAACTCTGGACCTTGCTGTAGTCCCTGAAAGGAAGTACAACTGCTAAGTGACCTGCAGACTTCTTGCTAACCCAGGTCCAGTTCAATTACCTCTGGCTATCAAAACAATCTTGTTAAATAAGACATAGGGAGGGGATGGAAGAACTCTGCGCCTTGGTCTTCTGTAATTCCAGCTAGTCGTGTTGCCTTCATGGTCTCCATGTGTTAGATATGAGGCCTTCATTCTGAGACCCAGGAGGGTCAGTGATCAAATACTACCAACAGTGTATAGGAGTCTAAAATTGTATTGTCACAACAAACCACTTACCCTCATTTGACATATTCATGGAGAGTTCAGCCTTTACTGCCTGGCCAAATCCTCCATACAGGGAATTTCTGAGTCAACAGCATTTTCAAACCAAATATGAACTTTTCTCATAAAAACGTAGTACTTGCCTGAACTTTAACATCATCTGCTCTTCTCTTGGTGCAAGACCTATCAGGCTGCATCATCCTTGAATGCAGACTAGAACAGGAGTCTCATAATTTCGTCTCTTACTAACCTGCCATCTACTTTAAGACTGTCAGGCTGTTTGTGAATATTCTGCCAGAAAAGCTGGATTTTGCTGCCTGGGTCACCTTCAGCTATCTTTAGGAGCTTACTTTATCACATCCATGCATCTACCCAGATTCATGAATATCTATTTATTTCTACAATACTTCGAGGGGGCTTGCTCACATTTTTCAATTGTAGTCTTAGTGACTTGTTTTACAGAGGACTTTGCAACATCTAGTTCTCTTGCTATTTTTCTTAGAAGTGCTTCTAACATGTAGTTTTAGAAAAAAAACTTCATAAACTCTTAAAAAAGTAATATAAATTCGTTATTTAAAATAAACCAAATAGTTGAATCATACTCGTTCTGCTACCTAACAGGAGCATTATAGAAATGCTTTGTAAGCTATAAAATATAATAAAAAAATTTTGGTTATTTTTTTGGATTAAAGAAAGGAAAATTATGATTGGAAACCTTAAATTAGTATTTATCACAAGGGGGTAGGACAGGATAAGAAAAATGGAAATAAATATTTATAAACTCTATCCCTAATAATTAGAAAAGCACACAATGCTATGGTAGTTTATTCCACAAACGCTAAAGCATACATACATACATATATACATACATATGTGTATATGGATGTATACACATGTATATGTGTGCTTCTCTCTATGTATGTGACCATATCTGCCCTGGAGCTCACTGCTATTGGGGAGGACACAGAAGGAAAGACGTGACCCAGGCTCCTAGAATCTTCCATAAAAGTAGAGTGGAGGCACTGAAGAGAAGATGTCAATTCTGCACTGTGGTGTGGGAATAGGGAAAAGAAAAGGGTGTGGTATTAAAACTTGAGAGAAGGTGATGCAGAGAAGTTGAGTCTTGAACAAAACATTGGTTCTCACTAAGCAAACAGAGATAGAAGGCAAACACCCTGCCAGGGTATAATGTGTAATTAGATGAGTGGGTAAGGCCAGGTCAAGAAAGAAGATAAGCTTGGTGAAGCAAAAGTGAAATTGCAGAAAAGTTTAATGTCATTCTTTTGTCTTTTGAAGAACGTTGTATTCCATTTTCAGGTGACATTCTGAGTCCTGACTCTGATTGGCCCATAGTTGATACTCCAAATACCATGGTGAGAGGGATTCTGGGACCTCTTTTGAGCTCTAAGAGGAAAAGAGCTATGATTACTCATATCATGAACATGTCCAAGTTTACCATGGATGCTGGAGTGGAGCACGGCAGAACATCTGTAAACCATTGGGCATTACAGCCGAAACAGGTTAGACATGTAATAAATATTCCTTGACTGATGGACAGGAAAACAACATCATCCAATTTGCTCACCCTAGAAACAGGAAGCCCTAATTATCCAGGATTGGTTTAACAGGCAGCATTTTTGATACTGCAATTTTAACTGCATTCTCCCAGGTGATTTGTTTCATGAGTGTTGGTGGCATTATCACCATTTTCCAGGTACTCCTGGGAATAATTGTAATTCAAGATAAATATTCTTTCCAGAAAAGTCTATTAAAATACCAGAGGGAAAGAAATTCCTAGGTAACCCATACATTGAACAATAGTGTCTATGTAACATGCAGACATGGGTACTTCCAGCCATTTGAGAACCATCTCATCTCATCTCATTTCAGTGAATGTCATTCACATCACCCTCATCCAATAGCACTACATGCATTTCCTGGAGGAATTTTAGGCTACATTCTCCTTCCTAATTTAAATCCTGGAGCAGTTTTTTAGCTCATCTGCTTCTTCATCCATTTATCCCCCCACATTTACTTAAAACCTATGATGTGCCAGACTGTGATCTACCAGGTAAACAGATCTAGAGCCTACCCGCTTGGAGCTCAAAGTCTAAAGGGAAAATAGACACCTAAGGAAAAATTTATGTGTTCCACTGAATGCTTGGTCTCCAGACCTCTCTAAGGCCCATGTTAGCTGTAACTTCACAAGGATTTCTTGCTCATTCTTCCTCTTTCAACGACAGGAGAAGCTATTTCATTTTGTTGCCACTTGGCAGAATTTTTGTTTTCTCTCCTCTTTAAGATCTCTACAATATTTTCTTTGCTTTTTAGCCCTTGGAATTACATCCAATCTCTCCTTGAGACTCTCTCCCCAGCTAGTCCTCTAATGGACTTTCTCTGTGTGTGGTTTATTGTTATTGTTGTTGGTGGTGGTTATTATTATTATTATTATTATCATCACAGGCTTGATACAGACAAATGTCAAGAACTTGACCTAAGATAGAGACCTGGGAGGTCAAGGGACAGGAGTAAGCAGGATGGGGAATGGTACAATGTTTTTAATGTTTGGATCAGTCTACAACATTATAATCCCAGGCTTCACCAGAGATGTTAGAGATTAAACCCAAATCTCTAAAGAGAAGGAGGCAGTGATGTAATGACCACATTTTCTATTTTCTGTATTTGATGCTTTAACAAGTTGGAGCTTTGCTGACTGGAGAGGGATCGCCCCTCCCAGAATTAGCCACCTCGTAGAGACAGTAAAAGACTGACCTGCAAGCACAGCTTTCATATGCAAACCAACCAATTCAGAACCCTTCCCCCCCAACCACCTACTTTGTCAAGCTCTCGCACTCAGGGCCACAATGCCCCTGCCCTAATCACCCCAGATTCAGGTAACAGAAAACTAGGCCCAGCTCCTATGCCCCACAGACCACCAAAATTATTCAAACTAGCCAACTCTAAATCTGTTTACCCTTTCTTGCCCGTTCCTTGCCACAGAAGCCACAATAAAAGCTCTTGCCCACATTTTCCCCTCATTCCCTCTGCCTCCTGACCAATCCTGGTGCTTCCCCATATGAACCCCATGGCATAACATGCCCCTTCCTCTTGGGATCCGTGAGTATAACAAGTTATTTTTTCTATGGCATCTGTCTCCTGATTTTTGGCCTAGCCATGCCTGCCTTACAATAAAATATGTATTTTAAGACCAATGGTTCCTGAACAGAGCTGCTTTCCTTAGATTTTTTCTATTTGGAATGACCCAAAGATTGCCATACCCTTGGGCTTCTCCTAAAAAAAAAATACAAATGTCTCTGGTTTGCCCTATAAGAATGGGTTTTGTGGTGGCTATGAGAATGTGCCTCTCAGATCTCTGACTGAAGGAAGTACAATGGACTGGTGGTCCAGATGTTGTGCTCTAAATTCCATCAATCCATTTGCATGGAGGCCCATGGGCTACACACAGCCAATGACTGAGGTCTGAGCAAGGAAGAGGCCTTAAGGCTGGCTCATTCCTAGGAGACAAGGGACTCCTCGGACAGTCAGCCTTGGCTTGAGGACTCCCTGACTGCCTTGCCTAACTTTCATTTGGATGACACTGCAGTCTAAGATGTTTCCACCACTTTCCTACCTTCCCTCTCTCTTTCACCCAGAGTCAGACCTGCATCTTGTTCAGCCAGTTTAACGCAGACTCCCAGTTTTCTCTCAGTTTTTCTCCCAATAAAAGTCTTACTCATCTAATGCCGTATTTGCGTCTGCTCCTCAGAGGAACTGAAACACACAAGTGTAGAACCAGTAAGCACTGGAATGATTCCAGAACAGTCCATCTTTTGTTGGCTCATCATGAAGAAATGAACTATACAAAATAAATGATCAGTGCCCCATTAGAGAGTCAATCAATTAGTCTGGAGTGAATTAAGTTCTGGTCAACAAGGCATTCAGAATGTTCCATATGTATACATTTTTCTTTCTTGGGGGCACAGAAAAACTCCTGTGTCTAAGTCTGTTCTTAATGTTGAAGTCTTTTAGAAGAATGAAAAAAAGAGAGATAAAGGAAGAAAGAAGAAAGAAATATTAACTTCAACATGGTAAAAAGGCATAATGCTGTCCAGGTGGTCCAAGAATTTAATTTCCACTGTCAACACTGAATAATGGGCTCAGAATCCAATGACCCAATCATTATGCTCTGACCCATACATTTTTAATATGAGCAAGGGTCCCAGACATACCTTTTATTTCCCTAGGCCAAATTTCTGTTGCCACCATCAGGACAGAGGCTGCTTGTTTGAGGTGATATCAACATGGAATTTATTTCCTAAGCAGGAATAGTGTACACCAGATAAATCAAGCTTCAGCACACCAGCAAAAGCCTCAGCTTCTAGATTTCCCACCCACTATTCCTACTGAGGTTGTCATTTTTATTTGAGTGTTTGTTTGGTTTTGTATCATTAATTTCAAAGTAGGAGGCAACATGCATTACTATATCACCATTTCACTTTGGTCACACCTGACTGGAACAGAGAGGGACAGCTTTTCCACGTTCAGTGAATATGTAGGCCAACTAGAAGGCTATGAGGTGGACTTAAGAGTTCTGCCATGAGGATGAGAATGACAAAACATACCAATCAGATCTTCTCACTCACAACTTTGAATGTAAGAGAGGGAGAGGTAAGTAGTTTATATCTGGAGGAAAAGTCAAAAAATAGGGGGCATGTGCAAAAAAAGTTGGGTCATGAAATGGTACACCATCAGTCTGGGGAAGAGGCAGAGGGAATCCTGCTGTTAGAACGGTACTAATCCTCAGGGACATCTTGGTTCTCAAACTACTTTCCCATGCAGACTGGTTGTAGGATAATTCCCATTCTGCCTTAGGCCTTGATGTAGTCAATAACTTACAGTATTCTTACAGGTTACACTTATTCTTACACTTACAGATTCTGAATGGGATTCTGCTCTTGAGGGGAGAAAAATCAAACAGATTATAATTACCTGAAGAGGGAAAACTATTAAAAATACAGATTGCAATACTCTCTCCTGGAGATTAAAATTCAGGAGGCCTGGCCTGGAGAACCAAGAATATGTACTTTTTACAGACTTCCAGATGATTATGGTAATAGGTCAAATCTAGAAACTATTGACCCAGCACAATGACTAGTTAATTCAGGCTCCAGAAATAACAAAAGATTCATCAGAAAAGTAAATATAATGGAGAAGTGGAAGGCTGCATGTGCCCCATCCCTAAGTAAATGAGCAGCAACATACTAGTTATAGGTGTCTTCTTAAACAATGTGGTGGCTTGGGTTGTCATTCATAGAACAGGATCCTTAGAGAAAGTTGACCCCATTATGCAAATCAAAAGTAAAGATGCATTTTCCAGCAAGTATGAGGGTACTTATGGAGGCAATTGTATAGAATATTCAAAGGGAGCTGTCACAGGAAATTTAAGATCTACTTTCATAGCTCAAAGTCCATGTGCAAGCTGTAAGTGGATCTAATCATCTGAGGATCAGTGTCTAAATCATACAGTTAATAGCCTGGGCTCTGTGGCCACATGGAGGTAAGTTCAAATTCCAGCTCTGCTCCCCACATACAAGATGTATGACTTTAGGCAACCTTCTTAAGTCCTCTTGGCTTCAGTTTCCTCATCTATAAAATAAGAATAGTACTGGTACCTTCCTCATAGAGTTGTTCTGAAAATTAAATGGGATAATCCATTTAAAGCATGTAAAACAGTATCTAGCACATAGTAATTTCTCATTAAATGTTATTCTGTTGTTGTTTTGCTACTATTGTAATATAATAATAACTATTATTATTATTGCTCACGCACCTGCTAGCGTGTGAAGTGAGATACAAGCACTTCTTGCATTCAGGGACTGATCCTAAGTCTCCTTGCTGCTTCCCGTCCTGCTTCTCCCTCATTTCAATCCACATGTGCTTTCATCCTGTTCTTAGCACCATTGGACTAGACATTTGTCTCCGATATCTCTGGGATTCTGACTTTTGAGTTCCCTCATGAAATCTGCTTTAGATGTACCCCAACTCACTTCCCTCACCTCATGAAACCTCAGGTAGAATACCTTGGCCAGCATGCCCCTGGAAATCTAAGGCCAACATGGCATGCTTGAGCCCCTGTGAGACAGAGAGTCAGAAATTGGGTAAATTACAGCTTTATTAGTAGATTGATGACTACTTTATTAAGTACTTTAAAAGCGATTAAGTCCCCAAACTGATATCTCTCAATGGTGAGCTCCCAAGCATGCCAAGTTTCTCTAGCTCCAGATAGCTGATGTAAATAAGAGAACAAAGACTTATAATAAATCTATTATCAAGTTCTCCATTTGTTAATTAGGGGAACCATTTCTTTTATTCATTGTCTCAATTTAAATTGCTTTTCTTTCCCTAGAGAACTTGTACTTCAAAAAGGCAATATTTTCTCAAAGTTTCTATTGCAAGCCTGTGACTAGCAGGAATCCCAGCTGGACATTCATGCTTCTTCAACATCTTAGTCTCTTTCACCGTATTTGATCTGCCTCTCCTGAGCCCAACCTTACGTCATTCAGAAAAATCATTCAAATAGCTTTTGCCTCAAGTGTTTCATTGAGAGGTTCCCCCCCACACACAGAGAATGAGGTCTGCTCTGATTAGCATAGAATCTAGCCAGTTCTTTTTCTATGATCAAGGACAGTTTTTTCCACCTGTACCAGGAGGTTTATAATCTACCAGCTGGAAACATTTCCTCTAAAAACAACGATGCTGAAGTCTACAGGGGTGGGGGTTATAAAGAAATATCTAGCACGTCCTCAGAGCAGCTTATATTGTATCCAGACCTTGATTCAGAATATGTTATGTTCTATTCCAGAGATGACAAAAGCTTTAGCCAAAAAGCAATCTTGCAGGAGAGGGGAGTTGAAAGGCTGTAACACCCACGTGAAGAGAGGGCTACAGTCAGAAGTACGCAAACCCCATAAGTTCTTTCAACCACTTGTGCTCAAACCTTGCTTCACAACTGAGTAATGATCAGTTATTCTATTGATTCAGACCACAAAGGGGAACTGGACTTTTCCTGAGCATAAAAATGAAAAAGAAATTTTTTTTGGTAGCAGCTAGTATTTAAAAATGTCCCACAATGAATCACATCTTTCAGTATCCATGCCCTTGTGAGTTCCTGTCCCCTTGAATCTGGGTTGGGACTTTGATTTTCCTGAAATAAATAAGATATAGTACAAGAAATGCTGCAGGTCTTCTGAGGCTGGGTCATAAGAAGCCTTGCAGATTCTGCCTTGGTCTCTGGTATGCTTACTCTCAGGGAGCAAGCCTCATGTAACAAGTCTGACCTATAAGGGAAAATGCCATCTTGAATTTCCAGCCCAGTTGGACATCTCCTGATGCCTCTAGCCCCAGGTGCCATCTGACTGCAACACACAAGAAGAACCAAGCTAGAATTACCAGTTGAGGCCATTCGACTGCAGAAACACAAGTGATAAAAATAAGTTGTTGTTGTAAGTCACTAAGATTGGGGTATGTGAACCAAGATGTGGTTACACCATAGTAGATATAGAAAAAATGTTCCAAAAAGTTAGGGTTACTGATTCCAAAGGTTACATGCCATCAGTCCTGCACTATACAGGAATTTTTAGTTTAAAATCTTAGAAACAAATACATACTGACTTAAGCAATTAAAAAGGGAATTTATTAGTTCAGGTAACTGAAAATCTTAGTTGCAGAAAATCCCAATCATAACTAGATCTAAGTCCTCAAAGATGTAGTAGGAAATTGATCTCACTCCTTCACTTCTGCTCTTCAGTTGGCTCCACTCTCAAGCAGGCTGTTGCTTTGGGTTAACAAAATGGCTACCAACAGTGCCAGGCTTGAAGCTTAAACTTTGGAAGCCCCAGTGGAAAGAGAGCTTTTCTTTCTCAACAACTCCAACATTGGTATAGACTGGCCTGGCTTGGGCCACAAGCCCACTCCTCAAGCCAAAGATGAAACAAGTACTTTTCATAAACCTGTAAACCAAGAGGAAAGAAGGAATAATTCCCTAAACAAAATGGGGCACTTATGGTAGCTAAGATATCACTTCAGGTTCAGTAGCAGAAACCCAAAATTTATATAACAGCTTAAAACTAAGTTAATTTCTTTCTCCCATGTAAGTTCAAGCAATGTAGCACTTCTCTTTCTTGAGGACATCAGGGACCAAGAATTTTTTTAATCTTATTGCTTTGCCATTATTAATACATAGGTTCCATCTCTTGGCTTAAAATGGCTGCTCCAGCTCCATCCATTGTGGTCCTATTCCCTCAAGTAGGAAGGGGGAGAAAGTGAAGGGAAGGTTACAAAAATCACACATTAAACTCTGCTCACATTCAATTCACCAGAACTGACCATGCATAGCTGCAAGAGAGTCAGGAAATGCAGACTTTATTGAAGGCCTTTTGCCCAATTAAAATTTCTGTTACTATGTAACAAGAAAACTTCTGAGAGACAACTAGCAATCTCTAAAATATGCAATTATCAACAGAAAAGGGAATGGGGGCTAAGTAGAAAAAATATCATTCACTGCATAAATGTTTAAATTTCTATGATTCTAAGATATATTTAAACACTATGGGATTGTTTCTTTCTTGAAAACTGTTACAAGTTGCATCACTAGTAGTGATGACCCTCCACTTCTCTAATAAGACAGTCTGCAGGGTGATTCCATTTTATTTTTCTTTTCTTTTGTTGCTTTTGCAGTTTTTTGAAGTTTGTGCATAAATTTTCAATTCAAAAAATGTACGCCAAGTAAGTTAGACTGTGTTCATGAGCCTGACACTCAAAATTAGGAAATGTTATGTTTTAATAGAGGCTACAGACCTTTTCTCTTTTTTTAGAAAATAAAATAGTACAGATAAAATTGAAATCCCCTGTTCCATTCACCTCTCTTCCTGTCTAGATGCATCCCACTTCATGAATTTTGTGTGTATCAATGCACATTATAATACTTTTTCTAATAATAATAGTGAGATCAAACATAATGCTTACTGTGTGTAGACATTTCTATAAGTGCTCTGTAAATATTAACTCATTTTATCCTCATGATAAACAAAACGTAGGTAGCATTATTATCTCCAGTTTACAGATGAAATCTGAAGCACAGAGAGATGAAATAACCTTCCCAGGATCACACAACCAATAGTAGTAGAGTCAGTATTCAAATCCATGCATGCTGACTCAGAATGGAGTATGTGCTTTTAAAATCACTAATAGAAAATGGCCACTATGCCTCAAGAACACTAAGTGGTATTGTTTTGTACAAGTCCTTGCTTTAATTTCAATAAATGTTACCATTTGTAGCATTCTGCAACATGACATAATGAAAAATTTTTTATATTTATCCTTATTGACATATATAGATCTAGTATTTTCATTTTAACTGCTATGCAATATTCCATTGTATAGTTATAATACAACTATCTATTTCCTAGACTATTTTTTAAATGTTTCTAAAAAGTTGCTATCTGACAAGGTACTAATAGGTTAAATAAACATTGGGGTTTTTAAGCAAAAGTTCAGTCTATGTCATGTATCTTCAAGGCACATATGTTACTGAAAAATTTATTTCAAAATAAATAAATAAAAGAAAAACCATTTCCCTCCATTGTCCAAAAAACCAAGCACAGTGACTGGAAAATATCATGTCCAGACAACAAACACTATGACCATCTTTCCTGAAATTTGTGACCAACCTAAGGCAGTGGATTGTTCTCCACCAAATCAAAAGTACTGAATGCTTTTTGAACAGTAATTGTACACTCAAAATTCTTTTTGTACTTTCCTACATACTGGAAGAATATTTTATACACTAACAAGTAAATGAAAACATCGCTGATAACAATGATATTATTTTCATTTTAATATCAATATAATTTAGCAAATATTTATTAAGCATATGTAATATGTTAGACAATCTCCCAGCAATATATAATAACTCTGCCCCCAAATTTAGTGGGGGGAATGTCAAGAACAGAGAAAAAAAATAATACACAGAATAAAAGTGTCCCTGGGAATGTGCTTAATTCAAATCAACATTTCTCAAGGTATAATTGCATGAAGCAAAGTTCCCTGGAGTATCTTTCATGACATATTAAAAGGTGTTAAGTGGAGAAAAAAGAGGATATGCTTTCTGGTCAAATAACTGAGCAAACCTGTACAAGCCAACTTTAATACATTTTCTTATTGCACAGATATAACAGTTTTAAATGTGGAAAATACTTTAAAGATTCAAAAATCAACAGAACCCCTCTGCTCCCTCCTGAGGAGGGAATCTAACAATTTTCAATTCAGGAATTTGGTGAATTAAGGTCAATCAGTAGTGAGACAAAATGAGTCTGGTTATTACATTAAATACTGGTGACTCAAAGGTAGAAGCCACGTATCAGAAACTGACCTAACTAAATACCATCTACAATATTATTGCCCAAATGGTGTGCCACATAGCACTAGAAATGCAAGATCACACACACACGCACACACACACACACACACACACACACACACATCCATGACTAAATAAATGACTAAACCCATGAACTGAATAAATTTGGAAAATAATGTTTACTATATCTCTCTGTTAAAATCTTTTAAAAGGCCCTGGAGCTTTTGAAAAGGTTGCATTATGTTTATAAAGTGGTAGAAATTAAAATCAATTCTCAAACTGATCTTCTATCTATTTCCTAAG
Source organism: Lagenorhynchus albirostris (assembly GCF_949774975.1). Classification (NCBI taxonomy): domain Eukaryota; kingdom Metazoa; phylum Chordata; class Mammalia; order Artiodactyla; family Delphinidae; genus Lagenorhynchus; species Lagenorhynchus albirostris. Next base: position 29,381,861 of record NC_083103.1, read on the forward strand.
ATTGGCCTTGCATCTGCCATGCAAAATAGAGTTCTACCTGTGAGAGCCAGTTGGGATTCAATCTTTCACTCAACCAGGAATGAATCTTTCATTCAACCAATGATCAAATGCTCATTGATCGAAAGACATTAAGATACACTAAGAGGGGTAAGTGAGGTAGGGCCCTGGAATGATATGTAAATCGTGTGCTAAGTCTGTGGCCAGTTTGAATGTCCCTATAAGGAAGCTCCCTTCACTGACTTTGGAACTCAAGGAATTATATGCAAAGGTCCATAATGATCTCCTCCAGGAGACCTACACTAGGGACGTACTTAGAGAAATTTGAGTATTCTGGCAATTTACACCTGCCTGTATTATTAATAATACTACATTGCGTAGAAATAGAATTTCTTCACAGATTTATAAACAACCCCTTGGTCTCTTAAGATGACATGCACTAGGCTAAGACATTATGATATCAACCTTTATTTGATAAACATGTAATCTCCTTATTTCATAGACTAAGGAATTAAGATGAAGAAAGGCTAAGGGCTTGTCCAAAATTTCCAGAGCCAATTAGCGTCAGAGGTAGGATGGGAAAGAAAGTTACTTGGGGTGAAACAGTATTAAGATACATGGGGATATTAGCGGCACTGGAAAGAAATGGCTGACTTGTCGTTTAAGTTGTATGTTGAGAATTTTAAGTGCAATCATTTAAGTGGAGGTTCAGGCACAGTCTGCAAGTTAGGTCATCCAGTAGTAAAAGAGCTATTTCCTAGATCTTGTTTTATGCAGAATGGTGAAGTGCAACAAACAAGTATCCATACTTTGAAAGGGAAATTCATATTGTTGGCTCCTTCTCCTTCAAGTCACAGCTAAAATGTCACCCATTCAGAGATCCCTTTTTGGCCATGCCCCTCAAATACTCCCCATGGTTCTATATCATATTATCCTCACATTTCCTTCATAGTGCATATTGCACCCAGAAAATTAATTTACTTGCTTATTGTCTCTCCCCGCACTGCCACGCCCTGCATTGGAACATACAATTCTTGTAGTCTCTCTTTTCATCACTGTGTGCCTGTTGCCTAATAAAGCATCTGGTTCAGAGAAGACACTCAGTACCTGAGTGGGTGAAGTCAAATCCAGATGGCAAATGGGAGGGGAGGGACAAGATAGCTACAGACCCTCTGTGATGTATGTAGGTGAGTGACGCAAGAAGAGCATTGAGGAGAACTTCTGGACAAAGGGTCAAAGACCTAATGGAATGTGAGCAGTTGAGAAAAGGTTAGACAACAGAGGCTGTGCCAAGGAGGATTAGACTCATGCAGAGTGAGTGGGGGGGCGGGCGGTGGGGGGCAGTTAGGAGTCCTGAGAGCTGAGCTCTTCCTGAGTCAGCAGAGTAGGAGTTGCCTACGGAGGTGTTATCAGATTGATCTTTGCTTAAGCTGAGAACAAAAATGTTTCTGAAACACCAAAATCCTTTCTTCAAATCTCTACATTGCCACTACCCGGGATCTGTCATCTCCCACCCTCCTATGCCCTGCCACCCTTGCATGAGCCCACCATGACCAGAGGAAGAAGTCTAGAGGGTTGACATGAGTCCAGCCATATCTCACTTCTCCATAGTGCCTTCTCCATCCAATGTCCTCTGCAGTAACTAGAATAACGGCTTAATGATCATTTAGAAAATTTATCTAGGGAAATCCTACAGGCAGCCTGCCAGAGTCTGGGAAAGGGAAACTTCAGGCCAGGCCACCAGGGAAGAAATTCATATACACTTTCCCCAAAAAGGACTTAAGATATTTAAAATGTCCCAAGGGCAGAAAGTCCGTCTGCTGTGGTAGTTTTCTGCACCCCCTCCTCCCCAGCAGACTGAAACTCCATATATCTTGCCGAGAGGTAAGCCTAAGCTTCGTCAGTATCCAAACTACGGAGCCCAAATACTTCTGTTTTACCCACATCCAAGGGCATGCTTTCCCCACACCAGCTCTTAAAAGGATACACTCAACCTGTGGCAGAATAGAGGGGTAAAAATTCACAAATAGCTGAGGGTGAATGAGGTTCTGGAGTTGTTGCAAATATGTGGACAATTGGGCACCTTGTGAATGTATGGAGAAGAGCCCAGCACCTTAGTCAGATGGAAACAGTGAGGTTGGGACTAGCTTTGGAACACACAATTACCTAGTTACTGGAAACAATCACCCTCTAAGGCTTTCTTGCCTATGCTGGAAGTTGCACTAAATGCACCCCATACATCTTGAGGAACACGGCTGACCTGCAGTGTGGCCACGGTCTCTGTGCTTCTCTTAGTAACTGATGCCTGATGGTTTCAGCCAATATTCAAGTGAAGATGACTATTTTCTTCAGTACATGATCTCATCCAATTTCTGAACTCTTTATTAAACTGAGTTTAATATTAGAGGTATGCATGGTGGATTAATGCAGGTCAGTAGAAGGGTATCTAACATTGGGGAGATCAAGGAAGCTTCCTGGAGAAGTTGATAACTGAGTTGACTTTTATAGGATGTGTAGTGTTGAATGAGACAGAGAGGAAGAGGATGAGAAAGGTTTTCTATGTACAGAAACACATGTAGTTGCTCAAGCACCAATTTATCCACTCATTTACCTTCAGCCAGTCCATAAACATTTACTGAGAAAGGAAGCATAGCAGAGTGGTTAAGCGTACCCACTCTGGATCTAGATCTGCCTGGCTTCAAATCTCAGCTCTGATACTTCCTAGCTGTGTAACCTTGAGCAGGTTATTAACCTCCCTGTGACTCTACTTCCTTATCTGTAAAATAGGGATAATAATAGAACCTTCCTCTTGGAATTATTGCACACAATAAGGGAATGAATATGTGTAAAGTGCATTATAGAAATGTTTGCTATTATTATCCTTGCTATTCAGTGCCAGACACTTGCTAGGTACTGGAGATAAAAAAGATAAATAACAGGCATAATCTATCTTCATAAAGCATATAGTCGATTGAGAATATGAAGGTACAGTAAAGGTAGAAGTATGGAGTGCTATCAAATTATACAGGAAGGAGCACTATATTAATAAACAGAGGCTAGATTAAGTCAAGGCATCAAACAACCCCCAAATCTTAGTGGCTTATAACAACAACTGGGTACACTTCATATTTCTGCTAGATGGCTGGAGCTGTGCTCGAGTCTTCTCAGTGAGGGACCCAGACTAACACAGCCTTCAACCACCTAGAGTAAGGCAGTTGCCTTGAGAGAAAGAGGGGTGGCTACTGCAAATCATACACTGGCTCTTAAAGGCTCCTGCCTGGGTGTGGTACACACTATTTCTGCTTACATTTCTTTGGCCAGAGAAAGCCACATGATCACAACAAACTTCAGGGTTGAGTGAGCACGCAATCCAACCGTGTGCCCAAAAGGAGAAAAATGAGAGCATTTGTGAATAGCCTTGATAATGGCCACCTAAGCTAGCATTACAGGGTCAGAGAAACTTTTAGGAAGTGGTATTTTAGCTGAAAGCTCATAGTAAAACAGGAATTAACCAGGCACAAGATGGGATGGGGTGATTCCAGGCATGGTGTTGAAAAAACCAATTAGGCAGAGTCCAAAAGTGAGGTGGCCAGAGAGAAGGCTGAGAGGCTGTCGGATCAGACTGTGTAGGGCCCAGCACATATATGTGCGCTAAACTGAATGAAAATCATCTTGAAGCAAAGATGGCTACAAATATGTTTGAGCATTAGATTTGCATTTTAGAAGATGGTTCTGTTTGTGATATGTAGAATGGATTAAGATGACTAGACAGGAGGTCTAGATCAGGGGATACTGGTTAGGAGAATCTTGCTGCTATGCGGGATGAGCCAAGAGAGAAGCAGGTGAGTAGAGAGAAACATAAATCTAAAAAGAATCTTAATGGAAGCAGATGCATCAAGGATGGTTGCCAAATTTCTGATTTGACAAAAATCTCAGCAAGGAGGCTGAGAAAGATGTCTGGAATAGGGATTGAGGAGTAGGAGACGATAGTACCAAGGGAGTAAAATGAAGAGACTATTTCAGAGGGGAGGGCCATTAGTGTGATGCTGCTGAAAGATTCAAATAAGAAAGTAGTGGATAGGTAATTTCTGATGAGAAAATGCCAGTTGGAAATTGGCAGGAAAGAGTTCCTTGGCTGTGTTGTCAACAGCAGTGTTAGCGTAGTGGTGAAGGTGGGAGGTAAGATGACATTAAAAAGATGAGTAAACAGGAGAGGAGGAAATAGAGCCAGTGTGGCCAGATCTTCTAGAAGCTTGGCTGTGATTAGGAAGAAGGGTAAAAGGTAAATATTTTATGTTAGGTCATAAGATTAAATTTGGAACATTTTTCTTGCCTTCCAGGAACTTAAAATCCAGTAGGAAATAGACAATATAGCCACAGAGAAAAACAATAAGGCAGTGAGACACTGAGCCAGACAGTTTGGAATTCAGAGGAAATAGTTCTCCCTGGTGATAGGGCCCTCAAGGGGAAGTCTCAAAGAGTAAGCAGAACTTGATCTGGCCCCCAAAGTAGGAGTAGACCTTAGAAGAAGAGGGAGCTCCTAGGAGGGAAAAGAACACAGATAAAAGCACAGACATGTGATAGTGTTTGAGGAACAGAAAGTTGTCCAATCTGACTAGAGGAGAATAGTAGATTTAGAAAGGATCCACATTTCATAATTTTCAAAAGGTGCCCTGAGGAGTCCTAAGGTTCCCACAAAGGTGTCCACAAGGAAATATTCTAGATCAGGGGATGGTAAACTATGGGCCATGGGTCATATCCGGCCTACCAGCTATTTCTGTAAATCACGTTTTATCGGAACACACCTATTGCTTACATACTGTCTATAACTGCTTTCAAAGTACAACGGCAGAATTGGGTAGCTGAGACCGAGACCATAAGACCCACAAAGCCAAAAATAATTACTCTCTGGCCCTTTTCAGGAAAAGTTTGCCAACTCCTGTTCTAGGTAATGGAGGTCTTTCTGTTCTTATGGTTAAATCCTTTTTATTTATTTTCATCATTATTGGTAGAATCTTTTGTTAAATACTTTAGGAGGTCTTGCACAGATGATGACAGAGTTACAAGGACTTAGGCTTTCTGCACCATTTCACAAATAAAATGAAATAAATGCCTTATAGTCTTTCTTTTCTTTTAAAGTAAAATATAATCAAACATGATTGAACTTTGTTGAGATGACTCCAGCATTGTTATAAACTCAAATTACCACATGAGGTTGTAGTACAGGAATGACGGCAGGAAAGCTCTTTAGTGCTCATCCATATCTAGTTTTACACTCCGTCTGGCACAAGAGAGAATTACACTTGCCTTCCCCAACCTTGCACTTCGACAAGGTTATATGTTTAGTCCTACTCAATGGCAGATGTGTGTGTGTCACTTTCGGGCAAAACACTTAATAGCCAGGAAGGAGGCCCTCCAAGGATAACTTCCCCCTGTCACAGCACTCAGTGATACTGTGTTGAGAGTCAAGTGTTCAGTATGAAGTAGCCTAAATTAGTGAGCCTCTACGTGGAGATTAGTCACCTGAGAGAGCCACCCAGACCAGAAGTAGACCTTGTGGAAGGAAGGTGTTAAGTTCCTGAGATTTTGGTAGTGTTTGTTACTACAGTATAACTTATCCTATCCGGACTAAGGTAATGAGCTATGGATTATTTATTGGCAGAAGAATGCTTTCCTCCATGTTATAGTGTTCCAGACTCATATGCTTTAGAGCATTTCAGTATTTGAAACTTTATATTTTCTCTCTTTCTTCAATACCAGGCTATCATTTTCAGCAGTTATCAGTATGTCCCACATTCACAGTCACTTATAATTTGCTGCTCCTAATCTTCTATAAACTAATAGCACACATACTTATAATCTTTATAATCATTTCTAGAGTAAAATGAATTGTCTCTGAGAGAAGTCCTTGAGGGAATTTATTGTGATCAAAATGTTTCAGTAGCACGGGCAGGTCCTCTGACATCCATTTTGATGATTCAGAGGTTTTTTTCACTTCCTTCCTTATTTTGAGTGGTGTTCTAGATCAGAGAGGCGATCAAGCAGTAACTTTTGGATAAGACGTGAATGGATTACTATATGTTCAACAAAACTTCATGGGATTGTTCTGGAAATTTTCAGATTTATCTTAGGTAGGTCTGATATGTATTTTAAAATTATTTTTCCACATCCTCACCTTACATATCTGGCAGGCTTCTCAAAATAGACTTATTACCCTCCCATAACACCTATCTCAATAACATTTTGTATTATCCATGAATTCATCTATGGCAAAACTCTGTTGTCTTCTTTGATTCCTCTCTTATCATCCCCCCAACAGACAACAGACCATGAAGCCCTGTTGATTCTACCTCTAAAATATGCTTCAAAAGTCTCAACTGACATACAAAGCCCTTCACAAGTCAGCTCCATCTTACTTTTAATGGACATTTGTCATTGTTCTGGCCAGTATCTATTTCCATCTATTTAGGTAATAGCAACCAAATAGATTAGGAAATTTAACTTTCTCCCATCAGTACCATTAACTTGATGGTACTCTCTATCAAGGGGGTCTCGTCTCTTCAAGCCAGGAGGTGTCCAAGTTGTAACAAATCAGATGCCGTCTCACTGAGCTCTGATGTTTAAGGGAATTCACTGAAAATGATTCACCTCATGAGGCTGCCTGAAGAGACCACCACTGGTTTCTGACGCCCCAGTTCCTGTCTATTTTGAATCCTGGCTCTTCAGCATTTCCTACAATTCTGTGAGTAGCACTGTATGCTTCCAGTAAATTGTCTGTGTGTGCATGTGCACGTGTGTCTGCGTGTGTGTGTGTTGGGGTGGTGATGTGTGTGTGTATGTTTGGCATGAGTTCTTCTATCAGTTTCTGTTGCTTGTAACCAGAGGATTCTAACTGATACTCTGCCTTCCAACATCCTCCCAAGGTTCTCTTCACACATCCTAGATTCCACGACCATAAGAAATCGAGCAGTTTCCACAGAGTATTATATACTTCCATTCCGTTTTCAAGCTTTGTCCTTAATTTTCCCTCTTCGCATAATACACTTTCTTCATTTCTGGAAAATTCCAATTCATCCTTCAAGCATTAGCTTAAGTAAGAAAGGAAGTATTTCTACTTCAAACCCTTACCCAACTTTAAAGGCAAAATTAAGTGTCCCTGTTTTATATGTATCCATAGCAATTTATACATCTTTCTAACTTACAACATGGTAGCACAGCTAGTGATTCACATAAGCAATTCTTCTAGGAGATGCTGAAATCCTCAAAATTCAACACATATCTGTTGAATTGAATGAACTGAATTACATCCAAAGGGATTTTTTTTCAAAAGATAGCTCTCACTTTTTTTGCTTATATGTTTTAAAATTCCAATCCTCTTCTCTTTTGAAAATTATATCCCATTAACACTTTATAGAATTTAGAATTAATGAGTGATGAGACATAGAAAGCAAAAAATAGTTGTTCTTTTCCCTCTGTGGTTCCCTGTCTCTCTCTTTTCCACTGACACATCACATTTTGATGCCATTTTTTGTTTCCTTCCAAGTTCCCTTGGCCTCTGTCTTTGCAGAAATTGCAATGACCCATTATGCAATGAGATACATTGTATAACAAACAGGATTTCCCTCCTCTCCTGAGACCATGTGGAAGAAGAAAAAAAACATGAAATCCTTAATAAGGCTGCTCCTGTGAATGAAGGCCAAGGATGCAATCCCTTAGGAAATTCTGGAGATGGATACAGTTGGGCTCCTCCTTGTAAATGACTAGTGAATTATTCAATAAAAACAAAACATAAAGAAGAAAATGCCAGGGGTTTCTGTCTATCTTCCTGAAAAGATTGGTCCAAAGCCCCACTTTGCAATTGTTCAAATGAGTTAACTTCAATCAGAGAAGCAAAATGCTAATCAAAACTATGGGGAAATAAATGGAATTGGTTTTCTCTTTGTATTATCTAATGGTGTCTGTCCTGTCTCACCTGCTGCCCTTCCTGATTGACCAGAGAGTTAGTAAATATTTCTTTGGTATTTTATGTCGCCATTATTGAAGAGAAAAAGGAAAGTAATCTTTCTCACTTAACTTCTTGAGCCTCTTCCCTTAACCCCTTTGCCTATACAAGGAATTCCAAATTCCTAACTTTAGCACACGAGGCCCTCCATGATTCCATCTAGCCCCGAGCTACCACCACTCCCACTATCTCTACCATTCTACTCTAAAGCCAGTAACTTTTCCAGTTTATCCAAATACTTTGTTGACACCCATACTTTCAAGCCTGCTCTACCTTTTAATTGGGAAACTTATTCCCCTTTATCTAGCAGGAATATCCCCTCCATCTTTGTTCATTCAATTCGAAGACTTAGCCCCTCACTACTCTGTGCCCCACGGCACTGTAAACACATCTCCATGTTCTGTGTAATTTATCATTTGAGGTATTTTTCCCTACCAGACTCTGAGCTCCTTGAGAGCTGAGAGCATATACCAATCACAGTTCCCAAAATATAATAGATATTCAAACATTTGTTGAATGAATTAATCATTACTCACTTCCAAAATAAAGCCATGGAGGGTTGTTGTTGAGGGAGAAATAAATGCCCCATTAATTGTACACTTGCAAGTCTTTCCTTCCTTCTCAGTATGTTAAAGGAAACCAAAAGTTAAGTTTCATAACACAGATCATATGCCCTGTGCTAGGCACCACGATACAGAGATATAGTCTCAGCTTTGAAAGTTTACAGTCTTGTAAGAAAGAAGCCTCAAACTGGTACATGTTACAAAATAATAATGGGGTTAAAATGTGCTTATTTAACCTTTCTTATTACAGAAAAATAAACTTGACATCTCTGAGGCTCACTGAAAAACACTTCAATGACACATAAATAAATGGGCTTCACAGTGCCAGAGAGCATTTCATTGGTCTTTGCCATGACAGTTAGCAATCATGGTATCTGGAAATTAACACCAACAGAAACCAAAGGAAATTTCTCTATGCACACATAAAGGCGTAAAGCAGCTAATCTATAGAACCATTAAGGACACCAACAATAAATGACAAGGGATAAACATATACTTATCTCCAACTGGTTCTGTTTAGGAGAAGAAGAAAAATGAGGTCAATGCTTCACTCAAAAAGCTATTCTAGGTTAAGCCTTTCTAACATGAGCATAGATAGAAATTGGTTATTTCAGCCCAGATTCCAACAGCTTTAAAGAGCTTTTCTCTTTAGAGGGTAACATCCATTTAAGGGATCTTTCAACCTATACAATTTCCCAATTCCTAAAATTGATCATAGGAGCAACTTGATTCCAAAAGAAGTTAGGACTTCAATAATGACGGTAGGATAAGAAATAAGAAATTACTACTAACTATTTTACTGGTCTTGAAATTAAAAGGTAATATGGCATTGTGAAAAATGCATAAGCTTTAGAGAGACACAGGTTCTGGTCCTGGCTTTGTCTCTCCCTGGCTGTCACTTTCTGCCTGTAGGAACGTGGGCAAGATTTTTAGCCCCAGTGGACATCAGCTTCCTCATCTGTGAAACTGAGATTTTCAAAAGCCCATTTCATAAAGGTTTGTGAATATTGAAAATAATATTATAAGGCAGTGGCCTCCCACCTTTTTGGCACCAGGGACTGGTTTCGTGTAAGACAATTTTTCCACGGACCAGGGGGGCGGGGGGTGGTTTCGGGATGATTCAAGTGCATTACATTTATTGTGCACTTTATTTCTATTATTATTACATTGTAATATATAATGAAATAATTATACAACTCACCATAATGCAGGATCAGTGGGAGCCCTGAGCTTGCTTTCACTTGCCACTCACTGATAGGGTTTTGATATGAGTCTGCAAGCAATTGATTTATTATGGTCTCTGTGCAATCAGACCTCCCTGCTACTGATAATCTGTATTTGCAGCCACTCCCCAGCGCTAGCATCACTGCCTTAGCTCCACTTCAGATCATCAGGCATTAGACACTCATAAGGCACACGCAATGCAGATCCCTCGCGTGCACAGTTCACAGTCCTATGAGAATCTAATGCCGCCGCTGATCTGACGGGAGGTGGAGCTCAGGCAGTAATGTGAGCGATGCGGAGCGGCTGTAAATAGAGATGAAGCTTCACTCGCTCACCCGCAGCTCACCTTCTGCTGTGCGGCCCGGTTCCTAACAGGCCAGGGACCAGTACCAGTCCATGGCCCAGGGGTTGGGGACCCCTCTTACAAAGGACCTAGCCTAGTACTTAACACACAGTTACATATAAAGTAATACATACTTACTGTGTAAAGTATACGGGGCTTCCCTGGTGGCACAGTGGTTGAGAGTCAGCCTGCCGATGCAGGGGACGTGGGTTCGTGCCCCGGTTTGGGAAGATCCCACATGCCGCGGCGCGGCTGGGCCCGTGAGCCATGGCCCCTGAGCATGCGCCTCCGGAGCCTGTGCGCCGCAACGGGAAAGGCCCCAACAGTGAGAGGCCCGCGTACCAAAAAAAAAAAAAAAAAAATGATGATGATGAAAATAACATGAAATTCACAATACAGTATCACAGCAAGAATGGTTAATACATATGATCAGTTCAAAGAGTATTTAGGAGTAGCCCACCACAAAAGAACATGGGAAATGCCCTGAAATTTGACAAGTCCTATATGAAAGCCAGTTAGTATTGATTTCCCCAAATTAGACAACAATTAATGAATTTTTTTTTTTTGGCTGCGCTGCCAAAAAAAAATAATCTTAGTTCCCCGACCAGAGAAGGAAACTGGGCCCCTGGCAGTGGAACTGTGGAGTCCTGGACTTCCCTGGTGGCACAGTGGTTGAGAGTCCGCCTGCCGATGCAGGGGACACGGGTTCGTGCCCCGGTCCAGGAAGATCCCGCATGCCATGGAGCGGCTGGGACCGTGAGCCATGGCCGCTGAACCTGTGCATCCGGAGCCTGTGCTCCACAGGAGAGGCCACAACAGTGAGAGGCCCGCGTACCGCAAAAAAAAAAAAAAAAAAAAAAAATTATACATATTATTTAATTAAAATTAATTTAATTATTTAGTTACCATTTTAGATAGAGAGTACCAAAGTAATGGGAGACACTACTATTGTCCCTGTGTTTAATAAAGACACAGTAGAGGAGAATGTTAAGGATGAAGAGCTGAGGTAAAGAACATGACAGAAAGGGAACAGGTAGAGAATAAAAGTGGGAGCATCTTAATAGCACTGGATCATTGGAAGGGGGTTTATAAATATATCAGGTTGGCTAAAAAGTCCAGAATCCTAGGACTGCATAAAAGAGTGAATTTCTGAACAGTCCACTTGACTTTTCATTACACTAATGGACATCCTTCCTTTCTTCAATGGTAACTCTCCACAATGTCCTGCAGCTACAATGGTGTAAAGAGAAATATATTTTTCTAACCACAGATGGTCATACAGATGGATGGGAAACCTCTCTGGATAGATATAGGCTACATGTTGTTGTTGTGAAGAGAATCAAAGAAGTAGTAAAGGCAATCAACTTGTGGACCCAAGTGAGATAGTATTCCAGGATTTCTACGTGGTGGCACATTTTGTTTTGCTGCAAGGCCCTAGGCAGTTAAGGAACAACAGTTCTAAGATGTGGGCACTTCACACCATGAACTCTCCAATTTTGACTTGAAAGAGACACAGAATCTTCTCTCTGAGCAGTGGTGTGAAGAGCTCCAGGCCTTAGAGGGAGAAAAGATTAGGTTCAGGTCCCTCCAAAGATAGTTGAGAGCCATAAGATATTGGGCAAGTTTTTTCCATATCTAAATTTCAGTTAAATGAATAGAATAATAACTACCTCATAGAGTTATGGTACAGATTAAATAGGATAATTATATAAATTATGTATCACAGCCCCCTACTACATAGTAAATACTTAATAAATGGTAGCTGCGCCTGTTATGTGGATGAAAAAAAGAGAGGAAACGTGGTCATTTGTCCACTTCTGCATTTGGTACTAAAAGAATCCCACAGAAGATTGAAGATAAGGCTTCACAAAAATAACACCTAAACCTACACCAGTTTCGGTGAACCCCAGTGAAGCCAAAAGATGCATTTTCCACAAAGGCTACCAGAGAATATTAGACTGAAGGAGTTTCACTTTAAAACTCCCTCATTTTCCCCTGGGAGATGCAGTCAGGTGCCACAATGTTCTGCCCATTCAGGGTGAAGTCTGGCCAGTTGTGGGAAGTGCTAAGCGGGGGCTTTCCAAGGCTCTTATATTCCCAACAACACCCGTCTGGAACTCCAGTATAACTGATGTATACATTTGCAAAACCTGTCACCTGAAACTAACATCTGTGTCTGGATACAAATTCGTATTGTGCTGCCAATCTACCTCACTTCATTATGTTCAGGTTATGTTTTAATGACCAAGCATCACAGTTGCCAGTCTGCTGCCCACTGTGCAATGATGCCCAGTCTGTAGGTATGTACAATCAACCAGCTCCTCCTTATGGCATGTAAAAAGGGCAGAGTGTTGGAGGCCTGCCTGGTGAGGGCCTAACTACCTCAGCCCTGTGTACAGCTGAGGCACTTGAGTTCTATGGGACATCTAGTAGAAAGAAGCCCCAGACATAGGGGATCAGAGCACTTAGCAGCCATGTGAGCTTTGGAGGACATCAAGTAGCACCTACCAGCTTCAGTTTCCTTGCTTATCAAAGGCGGATAAAAACGTTTGTCCTCATCAACCTTCCAGACTGCTTGGGTGGATCAAATTATAAATAGATAAAATGTGTGCAAGTTCGGTATAAATTATGAAGTACTGAGGATTATAATAATATAAGCAATATTGTCATTATTTCTTCTTATAGGTGTTTAAAATATGTCTTATAAGTGATTGAAAAAAGTATATAATCTTTCATTGAAAGAGGATCAGAAAAAGTGAGGACGGCATCTGTTTATTTGGGTCTTCTCTAAATACCTATTAAACACATTGACACGTCGAGCTTACGTCCCAGACATTTGTTTTGGAAGGGGTAACAGTGTGTCCCTAGTAAGTCCCTCTCAGAATCGTAGGAATGATTTTGTCTCTCCATGTTTCCCAGAAAATTTGCCAGTGCCGATATCTTCTCAGTGCATTTCCTTTTTGCTTAAGCCAGCATGTTGGTTACTATAGCTTGCAACTAAGAACTCTCACTGATACACATGGTATATGTGGAAAGACCTTTGGGACCAGGCAGAGCTGGATTGAAATGCCAGGCCCATCGTTTACTAAACTTGGACAATTCACTTAACCTCTTTGAGCCTCAGTTTCTAATCTGTAAAATGGGAACGAGAGTCTCTTCCTCACAGAGATTGCGTAGATTAAATTAGTGTGTGTAACTCCACGATGTTCATGTTATGCTGTATAAATGATGCAGTTATGGGAGTATTCACTTATCTGTTACTCCACAATAAACATGTACTGCTTTGTATTAGTAAAAAAAAATTAGCATGTGTGAGAATACTGAGCAGGTGGTTGGCATCCAGAGGGGCTTAACATACTGCAGTTGCCTTTATTCTCTTCATCAATGGCTATTTACCTTTCAGGATCACTCACGCCTTTGAAAATCTAATGAAAGCGTTGGGTTTCTGATCCAAAAATAATGCACATCTACACAACCTCTTTCATATAGTTTCAGAAGTTTTTTGGATCAACTGAGGTCTAATAAGGGCCCCCCACCAAAACCGAGTCACAATTCCTACTATAAGTTGTCACTTACACACATTCATGTTTTCACTTTGAGTGTTAAATATCTGCTTTGTCTCTGAGCTCTTCTGCTACTGTTACTATCATCAAGACTCAATAAATGCTTTTACTTTTATAAAGAATAACTACTTAAAAGGGCTTTCACATTCATCATATCACTTAATCTTCAAAGAAAATCCTGTGAAGTCTATGTTGTCATCTTATTCTATAGATTGGAAAAAAAAAATTTATTATGTATTTCTCCATCATAAGTAAGCCTCATGAGGCTATAACCCATATTATTTTAGTCACCATTGTTTTGTCAACAACTTATACAGTGCCTGGAACATGGTAGGCACTCAGGTGCACATTCAAAATAAATGAAAGGAAAATGTAAAAAGAGGATTCTCATTTCCTAAATAATGAGACAATACTTTGAGGTTAAATCAGCACAAAGCCAAAATTCTATTAGAACTTCCTTGTGAGCTTAGCCCAGTACCATCAGAGATATAGTGAACTCTTGGTAAATATTTCACTGATGGATAGGTGGATAAATGGATGAATGAATAAAACCTCCTTTGTTAAAAATGGAACCCTGAATTTCAACAAAACGTTTCTGTTTCCTTTATCTATTACTGCCCAAAACTTAGTAGCTTAAAGCAACCATTTTGTTTTGCTCTCAATTTTATGGATCAGGAATTTGGGAAGGGCTCAGCTGGCTGGTTTATCTCTAAGCCACATGGTATCAGCTGGGGTGAATGGGGGTAGAAGATCCATTTCCAAGCTGACTTCTTCACCCACTTGCCTGTCCTTGGCTGGAAGGGGTCTCAGCGAGGCTCCTTTCTCTCCCCATGCAGTGTCAGAGTCTCTTTACTTTGCCTCTCTAGCAGGGTTGTCAGACTTCTTACACAGCAGCACAGGGCTCCAAGATGAAGAAGCAAAACTTACAGTCCACTTAAGTGCTATGTCTAGAATTGAAACAGCATCATTTCCACTGGACTCTATTGGCCAAAGTAGTCACAGGGTGGCCTATGTTTTAAGAGGTGGGAAATAGATGTCATGTGTTGATGGGGAGGATAACAAAGAATGGGAAGCCACTGTTAATCTGCTACAGTTTCCTTGACCAAGACAGAAAGTTCACAAACATTCAACTGTGGCATTGCTCTTGTTGCCACCTTCAATCAGATTTTCATCATGGAATAACTTTTATTTCCCAAATATCAATAAATAATCCTATAAACACTTAGATTAAAATTCAGTGAAGCTTGGATGCATATCTGAATTAATTTCCATGCTTCAGTGAGCGTGTCTCAGGGGTAACATAGGAGTGTCTGTGTTCTAGTTATTTAAGGTAATTCAAACTTCTCCAAATCTGGTGGGATCAAGCAGCCTAAAATAG
Organism: Lagenorhynchus albirostris; assembly: GCF_949774975.1. Lineage (NCBI taxonomy): Eukaryota > Metazoa > Chordata > Mammalia > Artiodactyla > Delphinidae > Lagenorhynchus > Lagenorhynchus albirostris. The sequence continues at coordinate 29,396,931 of NC_083103.1, forward strand.
CATTACAGCTAAAAATTTACTCTACAGTAAAGTGTCATTACAAATCGATCCTGCACTACCCACCTCCTGGGCATGCAAAAAATTCAGCACTGCCACTTTCAGGATATTTTAGCATCTCAACAGGGAGTACCTCTAAGTAAGAGCTAAAATAGCACAATGATCCCAGAAAACATATAGAAGAAAGAAAATACAAATAGCACAAACAATCACAGGGCATCTTGGACAATCCCAAAGAGAGCTAAAGTTTATTCTCAACAGCTCTTTCTAGAGGATCCGTATTTTAAGGAGTTATACTTCTGAAAGTTTTAGCCAGCCCCCACTCCCACAAATTCAAATTATTTCCACAGGCACAAGGATTATTTTCTTATTGTGTCATGATCTTAATCTCTACCTGCCATAAACATTTATATTACACATTTATTTTCAATGACCCAGGGCTTTTGCTATCTATTAACTGATCAAAAAGAGGAAGCGGTTAGTTTTGTCAAATGCAAATGTGCACTTGGATTATTTTGGCTCATTGAAACTTTCAGTGTAATGGCTGAGTATATTTGGGAAGAAAACCTTTTATAAATGTAAGGCTTGCCATAACTAAGGTCTATTTAGACACAAATCTAAAACCTTAGAATACGAGAACAAAGGAGAGAATAAACACAATGGGTTTAATAAAAGTTACAGATGTTTACCCCAGAGAAGGCATCTGGGAGAACAGTTTTGTTTCTGCTGCGGCACAATGGTCCCAGCCTCAGTATCACAATCTTTCATTCTTAAAACATCCACTAGAATGAAAGATCCATGGGGAGCAAGATTTTGGTCTTTCGCTCATTCATGTATCCTAGACATTTAGAGCAACACCTGGCACCTAATGAGCATTCAATAAATGTTTGTTCATTTTTAATAAATGAAGTTCATGAGGATTGGCTGAAAGGCACCCAGGAGGCTAACTGAATGTGGGTATATACTTACTGGAGAGGTATTCATGCAGCACGAACTCTGTCCATGGCATAAGAGAATGGAACCAAGATACCTGCCAACACTGAGGCAAGTCTCAGGGTTCTTGCCCATTGGATAGTGTGTAATGAGGGTCTCCTCAGTGCTAAACAGAGCAACCAACTGAGCTAAAAAGAGAGGACCCAGGCAGGACCCCTGTTCTGCATTGAAACTGAGGAAAGGGGACAGATATAAGACAGTTGCAACCCTAACTATCACTTGGGCACTCAGATTCCAAGCCCGATGAACTGAAATGGGTATGGGGGTAGAGTGGAGGAAACACCATATGATCTGAAGTGTGATATGTGACATAATTCCAAGATTTATTCTATTCAAAGGAAAAGAGTAATGTGAAGAACATCATTATTCACCCTTTTTCCTTTTAATTGACTCAGGAACTGGGGACCATGCCATGTCAACTTGAAGGCGTGAGCAGGCATAGGTATGAGAAAAAAGCAGAGACTGACATAATCCTTCTTAACCCCTAAAGTAAGACATTCCATAGTCTCTCTCCTCCTGAGATATTCCGAATCTGAGGAACTTTTTAACAAGAAAGCATATAATATCCAGTCTCTAAACTTTTTAATGCATCAAGAAGAACTGATTTGAAAAATTATCCATGGTAAGTTTTGCATCAGAATTTACACAATATGAAGCTAGAGAAGAAAAAAAAAATCTCAAAATCCAAGTAGACCACAAGCTAATGAGATTTAACTATTGGTTTCTGTGGCACAAAAAAGAAACACCCATAAGCTGATGAGATATAGCCCTTGGTTTCTGTGGCATACACACAAAAAGAAAACCAACCAAACAAACAAACAACAACTAAACGCTGCAAAAAAAAAAAAAAGTCAAGGCCTATGCTCGTCTTATTCAATGTTTTATTACCAGCACTGCCAATAGTGATGAATTTACCGTGAATGAAGGGAGTCTGGCCTTGCACATACAAAACACTGTCTCAGGCTGTCAGAAGTCCTATTCACCAAGTGGTGTGTGGGTAACCGATGCTGTGTTCCCTTTTAGGAGGGAACTCTTTCTGCATGCCTGGTCATCTGCTCTTTGTCAGTCTGCTGTCTTTTCCATGAGTGTACCTTTCTCCCACTGCCTCTTGTAACCTAACTTCACGAGAGAACTACATTCCAGTTGGGCTCCAAATTAAGAAGAAAAGCATTAAACAGCCTGAGATGCTCAAAGTTGATCAAGGAAAAGAACAATATTAAAAAGCAGGATATACTGTAACACATATACATAGAAAAAAATCAGAAAATATCCAAACAGTACCCAAGGTGAGCAGTGCAATTATGGGTGATTTAAAATGTTTTCCCTTTTATGATTGTGTTATATGTTCCACAAAGAACATGTATCATTTTTATATTGAGAAAATATCATCAAACTGAAATATACATGTATATGATCCCATTTTTATTTTCATAAAAGGAGTATGTGCACGTGTGTGTATGGGTGAGTGTGTGAATGCATTCATGCATATATGTTTGTGTATGTACAGAAAAATTCTGGAACTTCAGACATCAAAACTATAATTAGCAGTCAAGTTTTGGAAATGTGATTGAGGGTAGGGGGGAAAAACAGAGAGGAATTTTACTTCCTTTCTTTTATTCTTCTGTAATGTTTGAATTTGTATTTTATGGTAAATGTGTTATTTTTAAATTTAAAAAATAGGTGACTAGAAATGATATTTTAAAGTGTCCCCTTGGTAGTCAGGTCCATGGAAAATCCAACTATAAAATGAAATGTATTATTGCTATGATAATGTGTAGTTATTGATATGATAATGTTATAATACCATTATTGCTATTGTAACAATACTTTATATTTGTATAGGTTAAGTTCCTTTTTTTATTCCTTAGGTTAGACTAAAGAAAACATACCTGAGGGACTAGTGATAAAATACAGTTCTCTAAACATAATGAAGCGCTTGTGACTTACATGTGAGCCCTTCATAAAGACAGAATGAGAAGGAAGCTTAAGACCTGCTCCTTGAGGAATCTGGCGGAGGCACAGGGAAGATTTCACACAGTGAGGGCGAGCGGCACCAGTATGGGTTAGCAAGAAGCACACACAGAATTGCTTTCCCTGGAGGAGTTTAAAAATAGGCTGGCGTGTCTGGGTGAGTGGAAATGTGTTTCTGCTGAAGGCCAAGCAGATGGACTTAGTGACCCCTCAAGGTCCCTTCCGGTCCTGTGACTCGGGCTTACAATCCTGTCTTAGACACAAGAGCTACACCTCACCTGAACAGCCTCACCTGTGTTCACTGGCTACTTCATCTCCATGGGCTACAGACGCTTCCCACATCCTGCTACACCTACAATTCTCGAGCCAGCTCCTAACTGGATAAGGAGCCTAATAGCAAATCTCTAGCAAGAAGACTGTTGTTCAGAAGCAAATTCAAAACATGAGGTCTACAAAACCCAAATTGAAAGACATACAATAAGATAATTGGCTTTTAATCTTCAAAAATGTCAATGTCATGCAGAACAAAGTAAGGCTGAGACATGTTCCTGGTTAAAGGAGACTAATGGTAAGTGAAAGGAAACTAAATTAATGGAAACTAAATGCAGTTCGTGATCGTGAACTGGATCACATAATGGGGGGCGGGAGGAGGAAGGCTATAAAAAACATTATTGGGCCAATAAATGAAGTTGGAATGTATTGTAACAATGTTCAGTTTCTTGGATTTGAATCGCATACTATGATTATGTAAGAGAAAATCCTTGTTGTTAGGAAATAGACACTAGAGTATTAAGGAGTAAAGATTAGAGGAGTAGCTGGATAGATAAAGATATAAATATACACATACACAGATGATAAAGCAAATATGACAAAATGTTCAAAATTGGTGCATTTGAAAAAGGATCTAGAGAAGTAATTTGTACTAATGTCTAAACTTTTCTATAAATTAGAAATTATTTCAAAGAAAATGTGTTTAAAAGTGGTCTCTGGGCTTCCCTGGTGGCGCAGTGGTTGGGAGTCCGCCTGCCGATTCAGGGGACACGGGTTCGTGCCCGGGTCCAGGAAGATCCCACATGCCGGGGAGCGGCTGCGCCTGTGAGCCATGGCCGCTGAGCCTGCGTGTCCGGAGCCTGTGCTCCGCAACGGGAGAGGCCACAACAGTGAGAGGCCCGCGTACCGCAAAAAAAAAAAAAAAAAGTGGGCTCTAATGTTGGTGTCATGACTTAGGCGTTTCACTCCCAGGATTCCTGCCTCCTCATCTGTTCCTCACCACTAGGAACCACATCCATCTTGGCTAACCTTGAACATCTGCTTCCCCTTTGGTTCTAATTTCTGGGACTGCCACAGTTCTCCCCTCAGCTTGTCTCCCCAGTTCATACTTTCACATCTCTAACCCCATCCCTTCAGGATTAGGACTCAGGCCAGTTCCTCAGTTCCAGTGCCCACGTGGCAATCCCTGACTGACACTGCTCACATCCTGACATGACAGCTGTCTGCCTTGTCCTGAGCAAAGCTCTAGTTCTTCCTGGCTTGTTCATTCTTATTAAAAAAAAAAAGGCAAATAAAATCTTTCATATATTCATAGGAATTCAGTAAGCCACATGAGAAATGGCTTGCTCACAATTTATTGCCACGTATGCCATGTGGGAATCTTAACCTAGAAAAGTATTTTAAATTTGGTAGGGAGGATAGGAACTAACATTTATGTGTGCCACCCTCATGCTACGTGATTTACATACACGATCTCATTTAACCATCTCAACACTTTTGCAAGGCAAATTTTATTAACCCTATTTTATAGATGAGAACATTGAGGCTCAAAGATCTTAAACAATTTGTCCAAATTCATGGCTACTAAGTGATTAAGCCATTAACCAAATCAATGTCTTTACGTTTCCAAGACTCACATTCATCATATAAATGACTTCACAGGGAATTCCCTAGTGGTCCAATGGTTAGGACTCCATGCTTCCACTGCTGGGGGCCTGGGTTCGATCCCTGGTCAGGGAACTAAGATCCTGCAAGCCACATGGCATGGCCAAAAAAATTAAATAAATCAATAAATCAATAAATGACTTCACAACATGGCATCCCAATTCTGTGGGCGTACAGCAGAGTAACACTATCTGTACTGACATAAAATTAGTAATAGCAAATAAACTCTGAACTAATTTACATAAGCTATTTTGTTAAATTTCAATAAATATAAGCCACTTTATATTGATCTTTCATTTATATCTCCTATAAAATTTTGAATAAAGTTCAACACATTTAGGGGAAAAGATCTCTCTTTATTGTTAGTAATACTGGTGGGAATATATACTAGTCCATTCCTTTTGAAAAACAACTTGACAACATATAGCTACAGCCTCAAAATGTCTGTACCATTTAACCTAGCAACCCCTGGTTATCTATCCAGTATTGTAACTATGGAGGTTGGGTAACTTTGTGTGCCAAGATCTTCCTTGCAGTGTTATTAACAATAGTTAAGATAACAGCCTAAATGTCCAATGAAAAAGGCATGGATAAGTAAATCACATTGCACATCCCCATAGAATAACAATGTAGCCATTGAACATTATGTTTATAAAATGTAATGATATTTTAAAAATTCTGGCACTGAAAGTCATGCAACTTCATGGGACCATGAGTAATATATGCAGGTAGGGAAGAGGTAGAAGAGAGACAAGCACTGTCCCTGTTCAATCAGACATGAGGATGAGGATGAAAACTGAGCAAGGAGACAGAGAAGTAGCAGCCAGTCAGGTGAGAGGAATAATGAGAGGGCGCCATGCCTCAAAAGTCAAGCCAATTTGTGGGGTATTACAATGGAAATGATCAGTGATGTCAAAAGCTGCTGATACGCTAAGCAATGATTGTCAGTGAGTGTTAGAACTTGAGTTTGTTGTTGTTGTTTAATTCTGCCTTCCTGATAGAAATCAGAATTGTGGTTGCCTAGGGTGGGGAAGGGAGGTCATGGAGATAGATAGGAAAGGGATATCAAGGAGCTTCCTGGGTGGTGAAAATGTTTTACATCTTAACTAGGGTGTGGATCATACAGGTATGAACACTTTTCAAAACTCATCAAACTCTACACCAAAGACCTGTGCATTTCACTTTTTGCAAATTATACTTCAATAAAAAAATAAAAATAAATTCTATTTTTTACCTTTCTGCATTTTCTAATATTACTATAATGAACATTCATTACTTTTATAATAAAAAATAAACATTTAGAAACGAAGGTTGGATTACTGCATATGTCAAACTTCTTTGAATTGTAAAGGTAAGAATTAGCAGGATATTATTTTTCCCTCAACCAAAAACCAATGTAAATAATAATTGAATAGTGTACATAATGAAAACTTTGCCGTGGATTTCTCAGGGTAAACTCACCTCTGCAAGTAAAAACCTAATTCTTATAGCTAAACCAGGAAACATCTACTTCTTGACAGGTCGAGACTGGACAGTTCAGGCTATGAGTGGTTTTTGCATTTTACAAATGCAAAGCAATGGAAGCTAATATCAAAACGTAGTTTTTGTTCTTGAGTAGGTCAGCTAAATTCTGTGTCCAGATTTTGTCCAAAATGGCAATTCCATGAGTTAATAATTATGAAATTATTTGGAAATCATAAAGAATTTTATAAGTTTAAGGCCTGGGAAATATTAATACAATCTGAGGCCATGGGCAGTTCCATTTATCTCAGTAACCTTACAAAGGATGTTCCCTTTGAAGGTAGACCTCAAACCTCCTTCTTTCCTGAAAAAAATAGCCCAGAGCAAATGTCCCAGTAACTGTGAATCTGAAACAGCCCCTTCCTATGGTTAGTGAATTTTTGTAGTACAATGAGAAGGCTCATATCTTGAGAAATTGTCAAATGACCACTTACTCTCTTTTTCTATACATCCTCAGCATCTCAATTTTCATTAGAATGAGAGACTCTTATTTTCTTGTAAGTTAGTTGAGAAAGAAATTTTAATTCATCAGAAAGACATATCAACTTCCATATGTCCAAAATGAAATCTCTTCCTCTCCTCACAACTTGCAAAACTTACTCCATTTCCTGCATACAAAGCACCTTAGTACATGTCTACCACTCCCAGAAGTTGCATTTGAGTGATAGAAAATAATTAGTACTTTCCAGAATAGAAAGCTGGACCAAGGAATTAGAGAGAAGATCAGAATAATACCAAGATAAATGGTGTGGGTCTTATCTTATGGCCAAATGGGTGTCATTGAAGGTTTTTGAAAAGAAGAATAATATAATTTTTAAAAAATAAGTGATGCTTTAGCAAGATGAATCTGGATTTGGCAAAAATAGATTGAAAGGGACCAAGTAGTAGAAAAGCCCCCAGAAGAAAGTCTACTGACATGTAAATGGCAAGTAGCGGTGAGGTCATGAGGGCAGTGAGAATAGAACCAAAACAGGAAAGTCAGAAATAATATACAGTCATGAAGAAAATGAAAATATGGTTTAGGACATGATGAGTTTAAGACAACAGTGAGGTCCAGATAGAAACATCAGGTGTATACAATCGAAAGCACAAGGCTAGAAAGTGGAACAGCAGCTTCAAACATAGTTTGGGAAGAGTATTCCATTCAGTGTGGTCATAGAGGGTCTGTAGAGTTGCCTTTACCAAAAGACTATGCAGATTTTATTTATGTAATAACACATCTAAGCAATATATCAGAAATAGCTTTTCAGCATGTAAACAATATTAAAAGTTACTATGATACTTTTTACATTCTTTTTTCCATACTCTTCAAAATCTTTTTTCCATAGTCTTTAAAATTTAGCATGGATTTTACACTTACAGAACTTCTCAACTTGGGCTAGCCATATCTCAAGTATATTTACATATACTTGATTTATATTTAAGTACAATTCTAGGTGATACCTTCCCACTCCTCATAGCTTAGCATTAATAGCAGAAGGTTGTAGGGGAAGGAAAAACTGATTACCAAGACAAAATGTGAGAAGGTTTATGAAAGTGTGTGTTTGTGTGCATATATGTGATATATATGTGTTTTTATTTATGTGTGTACTTATAATGACATTTATCAAGTTTTTATTATATACCAGGCACTGAATATAGCATTTAAAATATATTAGTATGGTAGCTTGCTGAAACAACTCTGTAGAGTAAGTACTATGAATATTATTCCAATTTTAAGAGTTAAGAAAGTCTTAAGACTAAGTAACTTTTTTCAAAATTATTCAGCACTTACTATTTAGCCAAGACATGGAAGCAACCTAAGTGACCTTCAACAGATAAATGGGTAAAGAAGATGTGGTACATGTATACAATGGGATATTACTCAGCCATATAAAAGAATGAAATAGGGCTTCCCTGGTGGCGCAGTGGTTGAGAATTTGCCTGTCAATGCAGGGGACACGGGTTCGAGCCCTGGTCTGGGAAGATCCCACATGCCACGGAGCAACTAGGCCCGTGAGCCACAACTACTGAGCCTGCGCGTCTGGAGCTTGTGCTCCGCAACAAGAGAGGCCACGACAGTGAGAGGCCTGCGCACCGTGATGAGGAGTGGCCCCTGCTTGCCGCAACTGGAGAAAGCCCTCGCACAGAAACGAAGACCCAACACAGCCAAAAATAAATAAATAAAATAAATTAAAAAAAAAAAAAAGAATGAAATATTGGCATTTACAGCAACATGGATGAACCTAGAGATTATTATACTAAGTGAAGTAAGTCAGAAAGAGAAATATTATATGATATCACTTTTATGTGGAATCTAAAAAATGATACAAATGTACTCATTTATAAAACAGAAACAGACCCACAGACATAGAAAATAAACTTATGGTTACCAATAGAGAAAGGGGGAGGGGATAAATTAGGAGTTTGGGATTAACATATACACACTACTATATATAAAATAGGTAAACAACAAGTTTCTACTGTATAGCACAAGGAATTGTATTCAATATCTTGTAATAAACTATAATGGAAAAGAATCTGAAAGAGAATATATGTGTGTATATATATATAACTGAATCAATTTGCTGTACACCTGAAACCAACACAACATGGTAAATCAACTATACTTCAACAAAAAAATTATTCAGCACTTAAGTAACTTTGAAAAAGTTACCTAACTTCTTTAAATCAGGCCAGTCTCATCCCAGAATCCTTGCACTTAACTTATATTAAGATTTGTGGGATTTATTTTATTGACTTTTTTGGCGAAAACATGAAATGCTAGAGCTATTATTAAATAACCCATTGTGAGCAATTTTCATATTATAAATTAATATTCAAATTATGACTGTAATGATTGTGCAGCCATAGCCATAATATGAATATCCAACAATCTATTTAATCATTTCTCTTTCTCTGGACTTTAGTTTCCGACTCACAAGTGGGGCTTTTCTATTTAGCAACACAAATAACTAGCTTGCCAGTTTGATTGTGTATGCAAAACTACAGTGAAATAGATGTTGAAAACTAGACTGATTATCATTAAATTCCCAAGCGTGGCTTTCCATGGAGAATAGCAATATAGCTACAGCTCTCCATCCCAGCCCTCACTAATGGCCACAGTCAGGTATCAAAGAGACTTGGCAAAAACCTCCATATCTGCCCAACTTAGGCACAGTTGACAAATACACAGCCTTAGGAGCAGACCTGAAGACAGATATGCCAACTAAACGCCAAAAATATTGCCAAGTCAGAAGGTTCTCTTATGTCTGTCAACTCCACAGCTGGGCAATGAACTGACATGCTCTGCTAACATGTGGCAAGTTTCCAAACCCAAGACTTCTCTTCCAATTGAAAACCAATTAGGCTGAAAGTACTTGACGATTAAATCCTTCCTCTCAGAACATCCACAGTCCTATAAAATTCCAACAGATAATTACAGCAGGAGTAAAAGAGATGAAACTTAACAGTGCTTATAAAACACATCCCCAACTACCCAAGGCTTTGTGATGTTAGTAGGGTTATTGAGTACTCACTAAGACCTTTTCTCCTCTGTCTCCCACTGGTGTCATACACAGGGATAAAGGAGGAAGACAGATATAGAGCCCTAAGTGAAGCACTGCGCCAAGTTCAAGTTTAGGCACACAATTAGATATGTTACTCTAACAGACAAAATTCAGTTAGTCTAAACTGCATTAACTGCTTGGCTTGAGAATGAGTTTTCCTGAGATCTCATGGAGCAAATCTGCCCCATATACCCCTCCATCTCTCCTGTCGATATCCTGGATATATGCCCAGCATAGTGTACTTTCATTATTATTATTATTTTTATTTTTTGCTAGCAGAAAGCTTAGAGGAAGGATTCTCAGAAATATGTAACACACGATAGGGACCCTCCTGGGATTTTCTAGGAAAGAAGTACCCTTAACGAAATTGGAAACATTCATGCATGTCTTAGTCCTTTTAGGACTTAGTCCTTCAATTGTTCCCTCCACGGATTCTAAAAAAAGTTACAAATTATTGCAAAAAAGAAAATGCTTATCTGGCCAAGACTCTGAACAAGGATCCAGAAACTTCTAATAAAAGGTGACAGCTTCCTCTTTTCTGCCCCCACTCGATCCTACGCAGACATCCACCACGACACCTATAGCACCTTGCGACATTTTTTTTGCATTCAGCGCACACACACACACACACGTGCATACACACACAGACAATTAATTTTTCTAAAAGTGCGTGTCTACACCATCAACATCAGACTCGTGGGAGTGGGGTGGTTGATAAAATAGTTTCCTGGCACCTACTCCAGCCAGGCCAGCTAAATTAGAATATTTGGAGAGTGGAAAGTGGGATTCAGTTAGACAATAAAGTCTGACAACCATGATGCCTTGAACCCTAAATCTCTCAAAGGCAGGGAATATGTTTCGGCTAGAAAGGAGATATTTGGGACCAGAGGAATGACTTTTGAGATCTACCAGGTTACCCCACCCCACCCAGGACACAGGCACTTGTTCTTTCTGCCTCCAAGGACAAGCCCAGCCCCACTTGGCCTGAAAAGACTTCTGCATCCTATCCATCTTGTTAGAAACCTTGAAATATTTCACTATAAATATGAAGCTCCTGGTTAGCACAGTGCACAGTTTCTCATTCTCATTGTCTGGGAAAAGGTCTTCAAGCAAGAATGAAAACTGGGATAATAATAGAATTGAGTTCCTGGGTCATTTTAAGAAATTACTATTAAAACTAATCACAAAAGAAGTTCCTACTATAATGTAGCCTGGAACTTCTTAAAATAGGAATAATGAATCTGGGTTTGTTTATTTTTGATTCATTCATTAATTAGCTTTTCATTTATTCATTTTTAATTCAATAAATATTTATTGAGCACCTCCCATGTACCAGGCACTAATATTATAACTAAGGATAAACAAGATAGACAGACTCTGCCCTTGTGTGGTGAAAATTTGGTTCATTTATTTACTCATTCACTTATTCATTTGTTTAACAAATTTACTAAACACACTATTTGGAAGCAACTGGGATGGACACTGTAGAGAATCTTTAGACAAATTATGCATAGGTCCTGCCCTCAAGCAGCTTTCAACCTAGCTGTGGTGTCAGAGATCAAAATGATTGATTCTCATACTGGGCAAAATAACATGAATACTAAGTACAAGAATGAGATTACTTCTGGGACTTCCCTGGTGGTCCAGTGGGTAAGAATCCACGCTCCTAATGCAGGGGGCCCGGGTTCAATCCCTGGTCAGGGAACTAGATCCCACATGCATGCTGCAACTAAGAGTCCACATACTGCAACTAAGAAGACTTGCATGCTGCAACAAAGAAGCCCACGTGCTGCAACTAATAGCCGACATACTGCAACTAAAGATCCCACATGCCACAACTAAACATGCCTCAGTGAAGATCCCACATGCCACAACTAAGACCCGGCACAGCCTAAATATATTAATTAATTAAAAAAAAAAGAATGAGATTACTTTTGACTAAAGCTGACCAAAGAGGAAGGGTCTGAGCCAAGCCATAAATTGCAGCAAATTTTGTGGTGCAGATATGAGAACACTCATCTGCTGAAATAACAGGGAAAAGGCAAGTATGCCTATCTAATATCTGAGAAAAGGTGTAAGAGGATGGGCGTTTTATAGGGCGGGTTTAAAAACTGGAGAGAGAAACATCTGAACAGATTGAAGAATACCTGACTAAAGATTTAGTCTCTGTTGCAACACTATATATGAAGCTTCTTTTTCCATTTATTCACTCAATTCAAAATATCCATTGAGCACCTTCATATAATGGTGAAACAATTAGTAAAAATGTCACCTGTTGTAGCTAAGAAGACAGAAAATGTAGTAATGAACTTTTGGGTTTGAGTGGTGAGATTTCCAGGCAAAACCTTCAAGGTGCTGGACTGGCTCTTATTGGCTGTATTTGATAAACTGCTATAAATAAGAAGATGTTCAAAGAAAAACGAGCTAGTTTATAAGCAGAACACAGAAGAAATATAGAGGGTTCATGATTTTCTCACAGGGAACATAGCACTGTTATTCATCCCTAACCTCTCTGGGAAGCAGAAAATGTCTCAAAATAAAACACTGCTTGGGGACAAAAGATCAAATCACAGATGTGGCCATAAGATCCTTTATAAAGATCTGTGAAAGAATTAAGGCAGGGCCTAGTAGAACTTCTCTGCTATACTAAAAGGTTTATAAGGGTATTAAAGTTGTGGCTTTTAGCTCATGGAGTAAAATTACATCATATTCATAGGAAATCCACAATGTTTTTAATTCAGCTGAAATGGCAATGTTCTGTTAGTATAGATTAAAAGGAATTGAGACTGTAGAAAAAATGTCTTAAAATTGTAGAAAGACTTTTGTGCCCCCAATTCTCTATAGGCAGGAAGCAGGAATATTGTCCAATACTCTCTTCAGAAGGAACGAAGGAGGGTGAAAAAGAAATGATATGCTAGCGGTCTTAGCCAAAAGCCATGGAGAACAATGGACTGGGAGCCATTTCCAGGGAGCAGAACTGAAGTCTAACCAAAGAATATTCCCCATCTCCAGAGTAGGGGAACCTGGCAGAATTTGCCCATAAAATGTTTAGAATTGCTATGGATCAGTAACTGCTATGTACAGTCTACCCTTCCCCCTTTCCAAATGAGAATATTTATAGGTGATTATCTTCTCATTTCATCACTATACGGTAGGTATGTATAGGGCAGATAACTTCTTTTTCTAGTATATAACTTTCTGGATCAAGAAGAGTTTATGTGAACCTGATGTAGATCAAAACACCCTTGACTTCAAGCATCATGCCACTTGAGTTTAGGAGGATCTTGGAATGTAAGTGAACATCTTCTGCATGTGACATCTTGTTGGTAATTGTGGCCAGAAAGCAAACTATGGTAGATTGTTTGAACTAGAGAGCCCTAGGATTCCATGCCTGCCTATATCCATGTTTTTTGGTCATGTTTTTTCACTCTAACCGTGGGCTTGTTTAGACCAGTGGGGAATAAAATCTGACACCAGCAGAGACTTGAAATAGTTCTTGTGCATCTCTTTTGATTCCTGACACTGCCATTAAAACATATCTGGGCTAGCCTACTGGAGGTAATGAGAGACACATAGAAAAGAGTCAAGTTGTTCTAGCTGAACCTATAGCAGATCGGATGATCCCTAGTCAACGTGCCAACTGACTGCACCTTCCTGAAAAAGCCTAGCCAAAATGAGCTGAGCCTGGCCCAGATCAGCAAAACAATTCAGCCAACTTGTAGACGCATGAGAAGTAATGGACACTAAGTTTAGGGTGGTAGGTTACACTGTAAAAGCAAATCGAAACAGACAGTATGTAAAATGGAATCTATTTGCCATCCCAGTACTAAAAGTTCCCTTTGAAGAAGTTTAATTAAGGTAAATTTGAAAGATCCCTAGTTAACAGATTTATCTTATAATGATACCATAAAATCTCAGCCAGATAGACACCTCTAAACTTACAAACAGATTAAACAGAATAGCAGAGAGACTACAACCGATACAAGAATTCAATAAGTCAGTGTCTGAATCACTGAAAAGAGCCATGGTCAGAGATGTAATTATTCTATCACAGCATGGCCCAGCTTCTTCAATGCAGGATGATTCCCAAGGGACCATCCAGTCCTTAGAAATAAGTCTAGTTTAATTACATTTGGTAATTAGATACCTCTAATAAAAATCACAGTTAGGATGAATGGGGGATTCTTAGTGGGATTAGAGAAGAAAGGACTGATCTATGAGACATAATCAAAGGGGAAATCAACTAGTCTTAAAGTCTGACTCTGGTTGTGGAAGTATGAAAAATGAGGCATCAAAGATGATCACAACCCAGTAATTAATTTGTTTAAAAACCTTCAATGGCTCTTTGGGAATTTATGTGATATCCCTCCAAAGTCTAAGCTCCATGAAGGACTGGGTCATTAAAAATCAACATCATTATCCTCACAAAAGCTAACATCTATTGACTGCTTATGTTTGTTATATGTCAGGCAGTATACTTCATTAACTGTCTTGTTTATGTTTACAACAACCCTGAAAAATAGAAACTGATATTATCCCCATTTTACAGACAAGGAACTAAAGTCTTGGGAGCTTGAAGTGACTTGCCCAAGGTCATCCAGCTAGGACACAGTAGAGTCAGCGTTCAAACAGAGGTCTGTCTCTTACTTCAAAGCACTTACTCTTAAACATTACCTTATTCTGCCTCTTATAAGACACTTATTAGCTCCCCAATGACAACTCAGGTTTGGCAAATAGTAGATACAATATATATTTGCTGAATGAATAAATTTTTAAAAAGGAATAAATAAAAAGATAAATGAACAAATGAGTAAGAAATGATAGCACCAATGACAGAGACAAAAACTGAGAGGAGGACCTTAAGGAAGAGGTAGGAAGACTTTGGACCTTATTTGCTAATAAGAAAATGGTAATTACTCCATGTGTTCTGGAAGAAATTAACAGGAAGGAATTTGAGAAAGAAATTAAATGAACATCGGTTTTTGACATCGTCAATATAAAAGCAATTGGGTTATTTACACAGGAGCGACCTTTGTTTATGTGGAGGTAAAATGCAAAAACAGAGGGAGAGGAGGTCACCAAAATGAGTAAATGGACAAGGTCTGGGAGTTTACTGCTGAGAAGGAATATTTCCCCAAGTCGTGGTCACATATGGTCATACTGTAAATCATTCTTCCCAGGGTGTACTTGCTTCCATGTGCACTGACCCTAATTAGCAAGAATTCATTGATTATGTCCCTATATGTGCTACTCACTGTGCCAGACCCTTCATATGCATTCCATAAGTTAATTCTCACAGCAACACTGTGAGATGGATATCATTCCATTTTTATGGATAAGGGTCAGTGAGAGGAAGATCATTCAGTTAGAAAATGGTGGAGGGGTTCAAACTTAGATCTTTCTAACATTAAAACCCTTTCTTATTTTCTTATACTATACAAACAGAACTGCCAGGTAACTGACGGAAAGAGAAGAGTGGCCTTCAATGGGCAATGTTGAAGGAGGAACACTTTTCCCTTCCAATACATTTGCAAGGAGAGAAAAGAATAATAAACATGAAAGATCATTTCCAGTCAGTTGAATGATTATATCAGTAATTATTGGTCTTTATACTTAATTCCTTAAAAAAGAAAGAAATACACCCAACTTTGATTAAACTACCACAACACCGTGAAGGCTATGTAGCAGAGAAAATAGCGTGGGCAGTTTTTCTTTTCCAGCTCAGTGTCTTTATTCTTTTGCATCCTCAGTTGCTATCCAAACAACTTATTTTGCCCATGTAAGACTATATGGTTTGACTAAGGATTTGGTCATCTTAATTATAATCCCTTGGATGGCACAAAAGGGCATTCTCCACGAGATGGATGCCAAGTCATATAAAGTTTTGGAGCAGAAAGGTGGAGTCTTTCCTACACCCATAGTTACATACACTGGTGCTAATGGAAGGATTTCTCCATTCCTAACAAGGGCTGGGAGAGAGTCAAGAATTCTATGATGAGCACCCTGTGGAGAAACAGTTTGCTTGTTGTCCAAAACAAGTCAGTTTGATAGTCTGACTCTTTCCTGGACTGTCAGTATAGATTTCACTGGACATAAGTGTCCTCATTCCCCTTTTTAAAGTATTTTTATAATACTTCCAACAATGTTCCAAGGCGCTTCTGACTCTCAACCTTCTTCATTTAAGGACACACATTATGTCCTCTAAGATACTATAGCTTTCTGATGGCAGGGACTCTAAATAGGAGTTTGGGTTGTGGCAAGATCAAACTGAGAAGAGAGTCTTAGTTTGAGGGACTTTATTATGCAAAATAGGGCAAAGTAAACAATGGGAGGCAGATCTGGCTATATTTCTGACAGCCCAGCAGGGGTGGAATCCATGCAGGGAAGAGGTAGCAGTCCAGGCAGAGGGGGCCCAAAAGTCAGGCAAGTAGAACGTGGTGATGAGCATTCCAGACAAAGATAATATAAATAGGTGGTGAGCACAGAGAGTTAACATGGCCCCAGTGGGGCCTGGGCTTCAGGAATAGAACTCGAGTCATCAGACTATGAGAAGGGGGGTCTGTTGGTGACAAATACAGGCCCCATTCTCAGAAGTACCAGGGTCCTGGAAAAGAAAGACACAAGGGAACAAGACAGAAACTCTAGCGGTGATTCGACCTCATGAATAAGGAGGAGTTAGCTTGTTAAGGAGATCATGCCAGATCAGAAGGGAAATTGAAGTCCTGAGCCCCTAAGCCAGATTGAGGGCAAGATGTCTCCCAGAGTCTATGTTCATATTCAGCTTACCTTAGAGAGCCATCTATATGGTTTAGAGGGATTAAGTCAGCCCCTATAGTGACTTGTAGATTATGGAATTTTATATTCCACCACAGGTTTAAGTCTAGCGCCCTGAGCATGTAGAAGACATTTAATTATAACCATCTATACTAAGTGTATTCTATGTGCTAGGCACTAGTCTAGGTCCTTGACATGTGTTACCTCATTTAACTATACCCAAAGAAATATATACCATTATTCCTATTTAAAAGACAAGGATTCTAAGGATCAGGGAGGAGTTTGTTGCATAGGGTTTTGGGGTGGGGTGTGTCGAAGATCTGTTCTACACTTTAATTATGGTGAGGATTGCATTTGTCAAATTTTGGAGTGAGTTTTACTGAATGTAAATTCAATTTCAATAAACAGGACTTTAAAAACTTAAAAAAAAAATGACAAGGCATCCAAGGCCAGGTAGGTGTAGTAAATTGTCCGTAGTCATGCATTTAATAAATGATGATGCTGGAATACAGATACAAATAGCTTAACAACAAAACCCAATCTTTAAAGTAGATTGCCAATCTTGGTCATACATTTTTGTACAACAACTATTTGCTAAATTCTTGTTATGTGGCAAACTCTATGCTAGATATTATAGGTACCATCTATGCCCTTAAGGAGTTTAGTTATAGTGGGAAGACAGATGCATTAAAGACAGTAACGCTTACCCCCAGACTCTGGTGGAAAACTAGAGGGTGCTATGAGAGCACTTAATGCTGGGACCCAATACTCCCCTAAAGTGAGACCTCCTGAGGGAAGTGATGGAAGATTAGTGGTCATAAAAGCAAAGGATGGAGAGTAAAGGGGAAGAAACAACTTTATCAAAGCCCCAGGGGCAAGAGAAAGCATGATTGCTTTCAAGTTACTGAACAAAGCTTGTGGACAGGAGTGTAGGGTGTATAAGGAGGTGGGAGGAAGAGAGAAGAGATGTCACCACAGAAGTGGCCGAGCCCCATTATGCAGGACCAAGGAGGCCACACCTCCTGGACTCACCCTGATGAAAAAGCCAGGAAAGGGTTTGAAAGTCACATGACCAAATGTGCAGTTGGGGAAAATATTCTGGCTTCTATGTGGAAAGGATGGATGAATGGATGAATAGAAAACCAACTCTTAGGACTTCCCTGGCAGTCCAGTAGTTAAGGTTTCATGCTTCCACTGCAGGGGGTGCAGGTTGATCCCTCATCGGGGAACTGAGATCCTGCGTGCCAAGGCGCAGCTGAAAAAACAAACAAGCAAACAAATAAACTCTTGCTCTTTATACTCCATGAAACAGGCCCAAGTAGGGTTTAATTGCTCCTGCAGCCCATCTGCCCCTTAGCCTTCTACTGGGGCCTAGAGCCCAGAAGACAGCCCCCGAGGCTGAGTCCACCATCAGGAATGCTATCATATGGAAATAATGAATGGTTTTCATTTAATGGTTGTTTCCTTTCATACTCTGTATGGCCCCTCACGTCCCCATCCCAGTCAGGTGGCCTCCATTGGTTTCTGAGTCTCCATGCCCAGCTTTTATATCTCTGACAAGTCATCTACCACCCTCTACCGCTGCTACCTCGAAAACATTTTTCTGCTCTCTCTGCATCCCTGCAGTGGACCCGCAGATTATGGCTCAACACAGAGAAAGAGGAGCACAGAAGAGGTCTGGAATGTTCGCTGCGATCCCAAACACGTAAAAGGTCTTGGCCTTATGTGATAAATCATACCTTCCACATCTGTCAGTGGAAGAATTGAAAGGGGCACATCTCTTCTTCTGTGTGTGGCCTAATGGGTTTCTCCCAGCACTAAACAAGCCCATTTGAAGCACAGGTTGGCAGGGGTCAATTCCTTTATCATCACACACATTTTAACAACCCAGTTGCTCAAAGAATATAAAGCTCTATAACTGCCAACAAAGAGGGAGCTTTGAAGAGCCTTTCAGAAGGAATTATGTACACAAAATTCTAATTGTTGCATTGAGTTAATGCCCCTCTTTGTGTTCCTACCACTTTCTTATCATAATTATATACCTTCTCTACACTTTTACCCCATCTTATCCTTCATGCATAGAACCAAATAGGAGAGAGGGGCCTATAGTAGTTACCCATCTTAGGTACCTGTAGACTAAGCAAGAGGTGATGACTTTAGGTCTTTTTCATAAGACAGTGCAGCCTAGAAAAAGAAAGGGCAAGTGTTTAGAAAGAATAAAACAAGCAATAGGTTAGATATTTTTACTTCTTCTCTGTAAGTTAAGACATTTTTGCTTATTAGCAAGGTTAGTTTAAGACAGGTTTATAGCCATTATGACTATAAAAGTGATTCAATATTAGCATTATACCAAAATGACAGATGCAAATGCCAGTAAGGAGAACATTCTGAGCAGTTTAAAGGGCTCTAAAAATGCAAAGCATTATGCCTAGGTTTCTCATTAGCCTCATATAGCTATGACATCCCACCTGTAGTCAATATTCTATCATCCATGTTCAAAATGAACCTGATTTCAAAAAAACAAAAGAAACCTTCACTCAGTTTCCTGAAGTAGAGAGAGAAAGGAAAGAAGGAAGAAAGGGAGGGAAGGAAGGAAGGGAGGGAGGGAGGAAGGAAAGAAGGAAGGAAGACGGAAGGAAGGAAGAGAAAGAGAAAGGGGAAGAGAGTCAGGCTATTGATCAGGCTAAGGTGATATAATACAGCTCAAGCACTTTATTCATATAGGAATGTTCCTGAGCTCACGTTTGTAGTCAATTTACTTATATTTTAGGTACAACTTTAATGAGCGTGATTATCTAGTTTCCCAGTCCAAGGTATCCTGGAGGCAGCAGATCGCCTGGGAGACACACACGGGCGGCATCAGAAAGTGACAGCTGGCAGTGCAAGAGTTGATGAAGAAGACAGAAAACCTCTGAAAAGTTGATACCGGAACTCCAACACAGAGCCCTGCACTCAACAGGCTCTATTACAGCCCTCTAGAATAATTTATGATTGAGTCATCAAGACAAGATCAAATTAGAATGTTCTATTTAATAAAGTCTGGATATATATATACATTTTCAAAGATGTTCACCAAAAATAGTTTAAATGAACCTATTTTTATACATATGAACTTTGTAACCAGAACAACTCATTTCCTTAATGTTCGAGATGGATAGTTAACATTTTACTGTATGTTGGTTATGTCCTAATTTTAATCTCAAGCTACCTGCCCCTCCTGCCTCTCCTGCCCCTCAGTGACCAGGGAGCCACACTCCGGAAACACAATGTCATTATGCTAATACTACCTTAAACTTAACAAAATTAGGTAGGTAAATTTACTACCACCTCCCCAAATAAAAGCACACATTGCTACCCCAGCCCCAAATATATGACTCCAGAGTTATCTATGACACTGCCTGCTGCCAATCATATGCAATATATGTTAGTGTATGTGCTGACCAAATTTAAATTCAATTTTAGCAGGCCACGTAAGAAGACATCCTTCTAATCTAACAGTCTGAGCTTTTTGTGACTGAATTTGTCTTTGAATCCCTTGAGTCAGAATCTCAAGATACCAAATCATTGTCACCCAATTGAGCTTAACTCTTGAACCTGGAAGAGAAAGACAATAGATTGACTGGGACCTTGAAAATGGAGCAAGAACCTACATAGGTGTTGTTTTGCGTGATTCTTTTCACAAATGTTAAAAATGGAAAAATCAGGGTCACCAATGCCAAATCAAACTTGAGATAAGAATTCTGCTGTACTAATGGTCAAGGTTTCTAGACACCATCAATACTTGAAATAAGAGTGAAAAAGAATAAAAGAGAGAGAATGGTAAGTGTACAAACACCAAGAACCACCATCGACTTGGGAATAGCATGCCAAATTTTTTAGCATAGCACAAAGGAGGAAAGAACCCCATGGAGAAGAGCTTTACAAAGCCATTCATAAAAAGTCATGGTCAGTGCTATAGGTTGGACAAAGGGGGCATATCAGTCAGGATAATGCTATAGTGATGGACAACTCCCAAGGTCCAAAGCTTAAAACAACAAGTGACTCTTTCTTTCTCATGCCACATGTCCACTGCAGGTCAGCTCGAGCTCTGCTCTATGTTGGCTGCCTTCCTCACTCCAGGATCTAGGCTCACAGAACAGCTATTATCTGGTCACTGCAGTTCATAGTGACAGAAGGAAGGAGAGGAAGTACTAAAGCATATGTTGGTCCCTAGAACCTCTGCCTGGATGACTTTTAAGGGAGTAGGAAGTATAACCCTTCTGCAGGGAGGGGCTTCAAATACTGGTGCGCTGGAATGCAGTCACTACAGGCAGTAGGGTAAAAGTGCCAAGAGGTCTGCCAAAGATCAGGGCTTTTTGAACTTCAGCATACACGAGAATCCTGTGGAGAGCTAATTTTTTTTAATTAATTTTTTGGCTGCGTTGGGTCTTTGTTGCTGTACGTGGGCTTTCTCTAGTTGCAGCGAGAGGGGGCTACTCTTCATTGCAGTGTGCGGGCTTCTCATTGCGGTGGCTTCTCTTGTTGCAGAGCATGGCTCCAGGTGCGTGGGCTTCAGTAGTTGTGGCACGCAGGCTCAGTAGTTGTGGCGCACGGGCTTAGCTGCTCCGCAGCATGTGAAATCTTCCTGGACCAGTGATCAAACCCGTGTCCCCTGCATTGGCAGATGGATTCTTAACCACTGCGCCACCAGGGGAGTCCTGGAGAGTTTCTTAAAACACAGCTTTCTGGGCCCCACCCTCAGCCGGCCTAATTCAGTAATCCTGGGTGGAGCCCAAGAATGTGCATCTCTTTATATACAGGCATACCTCATCTTGTGCTTTGCTTGATTGCACTTTGCAGATGAGTTTTTAACAAACTGAACGTTTGTGGCAATCCTGCCTCAAACAAGTCTATCGGGATCATTTTTCCAACAGCATTTGCTCACTTCACGTCTCTTGGAACATTTTGGTAATTCTTTCAATATGTCCAATCTTTTCATTATTATTATATTTGTTATGGTGATCTGTGACCAGTGACCTTTGATGTTACCACTGCAAAAAGCTTATGACACCTTGAAGGCTCAGATGATGGTTAGCATCCTTTAGCAATAAAATATTTTTAAATTAAAAAAAATGCACATTTCTAACAAACTCTTAGGTGATGCTGATGTTGCTGGTCCATAGACCATACTTTGAGTAGGAATGATACGGAGCAATTGCTGGGAAGCAGCTGTGCAAACAGACATTATGTGTTCCAACCTCATCCGTGCATCTAGGTGGGGACAAATGACTGGTTCTCACCAAAGAAATATGAGCAAAAGTGATGCATGTCGCTTCTTGAATTAAAGTGGTTAAAAAGAAGAGCCTTTTTCTCCCACTTCCTTCTGCCATGTGCTTTCTACTTTTTGATGCCTGAGGCAACATTATAGCTCACGTTTGAAGTTAAAGATTTCATCAGCCTAAGCCACCTTCCCCCACAGACAAGAAGGACCTACATCAGATTACTATGGGAAAAGGAATAAATTTCTATCATGTTAAGCCATGAAATATAGGGATTTGTTTTTTACAGCAGGTAGCATTACCTTATCTAACCCTGGAGAGACTGGGAAGAAGGTCCAGAGAATCTTGATCCTCTGTCCAATATTTATCATTTTTCTCTCTTCAGTTACATGAGAAACCTCTCTGCCTCCTTAACTTTTACACATGTCACCCCCTTTGATCCTCCTTTATTATATCTGTTTTCTTCTCTAACTCACTGTGGTAACAGATAAAATTAAATGGATTAGGATTATGGGGTGAAAAAACTCAGAATCACTTTAATTCCTGCTTAGGGTATTAGCTTAGTACCTTAATAATACACTTAATTATAGTTTATTCATTCGTTTAACAAAACCTTACTCAATGCTAACTTATATATGGCTAAAACAGCCCTGTCTCCAAAATTGGCCTGGGCATCACCCCTGGTCCCTCCCATAACCACGGCAGATATTGAAAATTAGCAGTGCTTTTTCTCACTGAGTCAAGAGAAACCCTCAGAATCCTTTACAGCAGGGTACTCCAAATAGCCACAACCAATAAATCCATAATGGTGGTTTTGCCATGAAGGAAAAAAAAAAAGCAATATGTATCCAAGTCATTTCTATCATTTTTATCAATAAATGGATTTTTCCAAAGATGTTACAAAAGGTTTGGTCTCCTGTGGTCACTCATTTCAATCTAATTCTAATATGTTTTCCTGAGTAATGGAAGCTGTAAAGACCATACTACATTTGCAGCTAAGTTTCCACACCGATTTAGGTTCCACTAAGCAGATATGCCTGCACAAAACTTGAAATGCAGAAATCAGCAATGTGAGATAGAAGCCTTATATGAAGAGACTGGACCTTCGGGCAAACACTACAGCAGAAGTGTTTGGTTTTCCTGAGGCAGCAGTGAGGAAGGTTTTACAGGTCAGGACCTGGCATCAAATGCACAGAACAGCAGGTGTCTACGGCAGACAGGTTTCTCTTAACAAGTCCCTGGTGTGGTTGGGCAATTCATCAGGCCATTGTTCCTGAACGAGGAGGACCTACGCTTGGTTCCACCCTTAGTTCCAGGCAAGATGGGCTCCTGTTCTGGGACCAATACTTTAGAGGCTCTTTCTCTGGCTCTCCTCTGGCTACCTCCCCTCCCCCACAAAAAACAAAACAAACAAATAAAAATCGCTGAGAAGTATGTGGGGTCAACAGGACATACTTAACTGGATTTCTAGCCCCAGATTGTGCCCTGGGAACATGGACCCAGATTCCTTACTCAAATAGCCCTGAGCTTTCTGCCAGAGCCTTTGTGGGCCTCTACCCTGGGGCCGTTCTCCTAGGAGTGAACCATACTGCCAGTGTGGACACCTTTAGGTCTGAGGGCAGCTTGTTGCCAGGAGTATATATAGAGCTTGGACATGTGTGCTGTAGCATCGACAGATATGCCGATGAGGATCCCCTGCAGCTTAGAATGGAGCCAGAAATGGGAAGAGAAAGATTGGGAACCTGGATTGGGGGCTGGGGTCATGCTTTTCCCATGCCACTATGCTTTGTTGAGCAACCCAAAGGAGTCTGAGAATTCTAGTCAATCTTGACCTTCCAATGTCATTTTGAAGGTAAATTTCTCAAGGTGGGAACATAGCACCTATTTCATTTAACAGTTTGAAGCTTATGTTTAAGTGTTAATATTTAGAGATGTTATGTGAGTATCTACTTGTACTCTTGCCCCAGATCCCACAAATTCTAAGGACTACTTAGTTCTCTAGCCTCTGATGCATTCTGTAAGCTACTTCATGCTCTGTAATAAACCCCTTTCTGCCTAAACTCTTCAGAGTTTATTTTGTTCTCTAAAACCAAGAACCCTGGTTGTTACACTTCTCTAGATGTTTAGAAAGGGCCTGTATTTTCCTATTCTTGTAGATAAGTCTACATGAAGTCCAAGAATATGTTTTTTTTCAGTATCAACCATAGATTCTATTCGTTGTGACTCTTCCTGATCTCAAGGCTCTGTTACTATAGTAGAGAAGAGTATTCAAGGTTGAATGAGAGCCTGGGTTGGAGACAGCTCTAACACCAAGTGTGCACTTTGAACAAGCCATTTTTAACCTCTCTGAATCCTAACTTCTCATCTGAGAATTGAATAGGATAGTGTGTGTACATATACTTCATTGAATAGCCCTCTGCTGATGGAACATTGCCATTACTGGAACTAAAGAAAAGAGTTAATAATAGCTGACTCCAGGGATATATTCCCTATGGTGTATTCTCAGATGTCCCTTCTTTTGTTTACTTCAAAAACCTCTGCTCCAATCACTTCCCTCTGGGAAACCAATTTCACTGTCCTAACTTATGACTCCATTAGGAAATGTTTCTAGAAAGTCATTCAAATGTTTCCATTTGCCAATCCCATTTTGGTACTTCAGTTTCTGACTCCTTATGCTTCAGGAAACCATTTTCTTCCTTGCTTGCTAGTTAAACTCTTCAACACTTGTCAAGCATTATTATATCATACTCACCCTACTCTGGGATTTAATCACACACTCCATCCACTTCAAGACATATTCATTTTCTGGAGTATCCAATGACATGATCCACAATATCAGAGATAAGGATTCAAGCATATAAGTTCCTCTTGGGTTTTCTTGCTTTTCTGAATCTTAAAGAATCTTTAGAGTTAGTCCTACAGCAATGCAAGTTTAAAAGTTTTCACAACATGATGTATTTCCTTCTCATTACATTTTTTCAGATTAAGAAACTACTACAGCTGTAGCCTATGCTAGAGGAAGATAAGATTTTTGTGGCTCATAAACTTGGAAAATGGAACATATCAAAAGTCATTTTGTTGGCATATTTCAATTAAATACCTAAAAATCCATGATGATATAAGCAAGAACTGCATGAGGTCATTTCTATTTTTAAAGAATTTTCTAGTTTCTAATGGTCAGTCCTGTAAAGATTCCCCCACCAAAAAGTAACTGATTGGAATTGTGGAACCGTTGAGACATGGCATCGAATAGTTGAAGCTACATACAACCTTTGAGAAAGTGCTTTCCATTTTGGAAACAATCGCTGTACCTATAGGTTCTGTGGCTGGGCACTTAGGCATGTTGGCTCCATTCCTTGTCCTTCTTCAGCTCAGCTCTCTACTAGAGGGGGAGCATGAGCAATGCAGTCTGTTTCCCAGGATCCTATATGAGCTGTCTTCTGGCTGAGTTTTGACAAAGGAAGACAGTGGAAGGAGATTGAATGGGGTGGAAGAGAAAAGCCAGGACATTTCTCCTCCTGTGTCTCTGCTGGAGGCAGCTTCTCAGAAGTTACTTCTCCTCTGCGGCTCCAACTCCTCAGTTCCATTGCTTGATAGGTTCATTTAGATCCACCTTCCATCTGATGACACTCTAGGCAATAATACTGCTAAATGTTTCATCTTTCTATACTACAGATGGTAGTGTTTTTCTGTTGTTTAACTTTTGGATTACCTTATCACTCCCTCTATGGTTCTTAGAAATTCCATCACCTGTGTAATAATTTCCCTAAATTAACTTCACTCTGTGGAAAAATCTTAAAGTGATTTCTGCTTTCTTGGTTAGACTCTGATTGATAATATAATGCACTTAATTTTGAAACAATGCACATAACTATTAGCGCACCAATAGGAATGTTAAGGAACTTGGATACAATAAGTCACCTTATAGACTTCTCAGGACTACGGGAAGTAAAATATAAATTGTGGAAAAAACTGCCCCAGAAAGAAGAGACCAATGGAATTAGAGGTATCAATGGGATCTAGAGACTTGATGGTCGTTTTATTTCCCTCCAGGTGAAATAATATCTAGGTGAGTAGTGAATATAATAACAGTTACTGACCTATTTAAAATTCTGACCTTGGGCCAGTGCGTTTATTATCTAGTATGGACTGCTTTAAGATGTTTAAAAAAAAAAAGATCATTACAACAGTTCAGGGTAACACTTGAAAATATTATGTCTGGTTCGTTAACAAAACAAATGCCAAATATGATATAAACCAACATCATGGAAATATTTGCTTTCATTTTTATCTCATTCTTTCATTTATTCATTGATTACCTACCATATGTCAGTCACTCCTCTAGGCCCTATAAATATATCCCTGAGTAAGGAAGAAAAAATATCCCCTACTTGGGTGGAACTTATGGCCTGGAGGGGGTGAAGGCAGTGTTTGGACCAGTATCAACCAAGAGTTGAAAAACTCCATAGAAAAAACAGCCAATCCACACTTAGATTCTTTTTCTAAGTAATTTGTCATCTTAAATTCTAAAAAGGAAAAGAAAATGGTCTTTTTACTTTCTGAAATATAGTAGTACATAAGGGTACTGGATTTGAAGTTTGTCAAGTTTTGATTTGAGTTCAGGCTTTTTACTTTCCTGATTGGTTAAATTATCATGTTTATCAAGGATCCCTCATATAGGATCCTCGAAGTAATTTTAAAAATAGGGAATTGTGTTGAGAATAGAGATATTTAAGTTTGGAGAACTGAATTAAGTGAATAGTTCTGCCTCATTTTCATTTTATTTTTGATGTTCAGCAGTTGACCATGATGTGCTTGTGGATTCATTGTTTTTGTTGTTGTTTTTGTTTACCAAATTTGGGAAACTTTAGGTCATTAATTTTTTAGATATATTTTACTGCCTTATTCAATCCCTCCACTTCTGTGACTCCAATTACACTTTCATTAGACCAGTTTATATGGTCCCATGAGTCACTAAGAAAATACCATTAAAAAAATTTTTTTTGTCTCTATTCTTCAGATTGGATAATTTCTACTTTTTCATCTTCAAGTTCACTGACTTTTTTTTTCATTATCCAATCTGCTGTTAATACAATACAATCATTTTTTAAATTTTATAAGTATACTTGTTAGTTCTAGAATTCCACTTGGTTTTCATAGTTTCCATTTTTCTGATGAGATTTATCACTGTACATTGCCTATATACATTTTTTCTTTTAGATTCTTAAGTATATTTATAATAGATAATTTAAAATCAGCATCTGCTAATTCCAACATTTGAGTCATCTGAGATCTGTTTCTTGTGGTTGCTTTATTTTCATGATGACTAGTCACATTTTTCTATTTCTTCATATATCTAATATTTTTTATTTTAGGCAAAACATTTAAGATAATACATTGTAGTGAGTTTGATTATATCATCTACCTAAATAAGCTCTTAAGTTTTGTTCTGGCAGGCAGTAAGACTTCTCCTTTATTTAAAAAAAGAATCTGCTTTTATGATCTCACAAACTTCCTCTTATTCCTTTAAATATATCTGATCAACTTTTTCTACCATAAAAACTATCATGACTATAGTTAAGGGAAAAAAGGCTGTACAAATGCTCAGCAACTTAGAAGTCATGGGTATTAGAGTTTGAAATCCATTTCATCCTTTTATTTCAAGGGTGCTTCTATGTGGAGAACCCACTGTACTGAATTGCATATATATTATTTTGTATTACCTATAAAGATCATATTTTGTAAGAAAGTAATATAAATCTTTTTTAAAGTATAAATAGTCTTCCAAAATCAATTTGTAAATACATCTTAGTTTTCAAAGCTTAGTGTGTAAAAAAATGATCTTAAGCAATTCCAGGGAAGGAGTCTTATCAGCCTCATGGAAGGCTGAATTAGAGGACATAAGAACAGTAATTTGGAGATAAAGGAAGCAAAACTACTTGTTAATCTCTGTTTGGATGAAATATGTATGAGGACTGAGCCCATATTTGAACACATGTCCTTTTCCTATTTGAGCCAAAGACGGAAAACCAATTATTTAATAGTATTTTTGTTATCGTTTTAAAAAGAACGTATATGTTGTACATTTTTTTAAATACTTAAAAGTATAAAAAAATGTGTTTAGTCTTCTCAGAGATAAATACCTGAACATATTAAGGTATTTCCTTCAAATTTTGATATGTAGATATACATGTATATGTGTATGGGTGGGTGAGTATGTGTCTGGGTGTATGTTGGGTAAAAAACCACATATATAAAACAAAATTGGATTGATGCTCCCAATATAATGTTTTATCTTATATGTGTTACTAAAAACATTAAATGGGCTTTTCCATAGCATTAAGTGGTCTTTGAAAAATGTGATCTTTAGATGGCCAACAGGCACATTGAAAAAATGCTCAACATCGCCAATTATTAGAGGTATGCAAATCAAAATGACAATGAGATATCACCTCACACTGGTCAGAATGACCATCAACAAAAAGTCTACAAATAATAAATGCTGGAGAGGGTGTGGAGAAAAGGAAACCCTCATACACTGTTTGTGGGAATGTAAATTGGTGTAGCCACTATGGAAAACAATGTGGAAGTTCCTTAAAAAACTAAAAATAGAACTACCATATGATCCATCAATCCCACTCCTGGGTATATATCCAGAGAAAGCAAAAACTCTAATTCAAAAAGATACATGCACCCCAATGTTCAGAGCAGCACTATTTACAATAGTCAACCCATGTAAACAACCCAAGTTCCCATCAACAGATGATTGGCCTAAGAAGATGTGATATATATATATACATATATATATATATATATATATATATATACACACACACACACACAATGGAATATTAGCCATAAAAAGAATGAAATATTGCCATTTGCAGCAACATGGATGGACCTAGAGATTATTATACTTAGTGAAATCAGAGAAAGACACATATAATATGATATCACTTATATGTGGAATCTAAAAAATAATACAAGTAAATCTATATGTAAAACAGAAGCACAGTCACAGACATAGAAAAAGTTACCAAAGGGGAAATGGGGTGGGGGAGGGACAAATTAGGAGTATAGGATTAACAGATACAAACTCCTGTACATAAAATAGATAAGCAAAAAGGATTTACTGTATAGCACAGGGAATTATATTGTGTATCTTGTAATAACCTATAATGGAACATTATCAGAAAAAATAACTGAGTTGCTATTCCGTACACCTGAAACTAACACAATACTGTTAATCAACTATACTTCAATTAAAAAAAGAAAACTGTAGGGACTTCCCTGGCTGCACAGTGGTTAAGAATCCGCCTGCCAATGCAGGGGACATGAGTTCGAGCCCTGGTCTGGGAAGATCCCACATGCTGTGAAGCAACTAAGCCCGTGCACCACAACTACTGACCCTGCGCTCTAGAAGCCGTGAGCCACAACTACTGAGCTCACACGCCACAACTACTGAAGCCCGCGCACCCTGGAGCCCATGCTCTGCAACAAGAGAAGCTACCGCAATGAGAAGGCTGTGCACTGCAACGAAAAGTAGCCCCCGCTCACCACAACTAGAGAAAGCCCACACGCAGCAATGAAGACCCAATGCAGCTGCACACACACAAAAATTTTTTTGTTAATTTTTTTTTAATTTTTAAAAATTAAATTTTAAATATTAAATTTTTAAAAAAATTAAAGAAAAATAAAACTATGATCTTTGATAGCTGTCCAACATGTTATTACAAGGATAATTTACTTATCCATCCCCCTCTTATAAGAGATTGTTGTTTCCAATTTTTCATTATCAATCGTTCACATATATGATTATTTCCATACAATGTATTTCTGACATGGAAATGGTGGGGTGATGGATGAGTTAAGATAGCAGGACATCAAGCCAGGGTAATGGAGAGAGTAAAGCTTGAAACAGAAATAGCGGTGGTTTTAGTTAGTATTGTTTATATAACTGAATTGGAGAGGAGAGTATGCCAAGGCAGCAGGCTTTCATAAAATAGTTGCTCTGCATTTCCAACAATCATTGGAAAATCAGAGCTTAGACTGAAGATTTGTAAAGGAATTCTTCATAGCATGTGCTGCAGAGCATCCACTGTGAGGGAGTTTAACAGGCGCATTAAAGAAGTGTTCTGATGTGTAATGACTTTGGGAAATACAGACTTAAAGCCAAACAAGATTTTTGCTCTTATGTTTTACTGCAGGACTTCCTAAAACATTTAATGTTCTTATATGCTTTTTTTTAAAACATCTTTATTGGAGTATAATTGCTTTACAATGCTGTGTTAGTTTCTGCTTTATAACAATGTGAATCAACTATACATATACATACACATATATCCCCATATCCCCTCCCTCTTGAGTCTCCCTCCCACCCCTCTAGGTGGACACAAAGCACCGAGCTGATCTCCCTGTACTATGCGGCTGCTTCCCACTTTTTAACACACACCAAACACAGTCTACAACATGGGACATTTCCCAAACTTATTTGACCACAAAATCTTTTGTTCACTAAGTATATTGAGAGAAAAGTGTTCTGTGGAACACCAGACTGAGCAAAAGTACTCTAACAGAATTGAGGAAAAGTACATTACAGTCAAGGCCAGTGGAAAAAAACATATCAGATTAAGTTTGATTAGGTTAAATGGTTTTACGGCAAGCAATGCACATCTTGAAATCTTGCTTTCAATTTAACTTCCTGATTTATCTCTTTTAAAATGCCAAATGACCTATACTCTTCTTTTGTCAGTGCATAACTCTACACAGAAGTAATATTTGGTGGGCTGTGAACTTTATCACACTATGACATGTTTTTGCAGAGGTCATATAATATAGTGACAAAATCCCAGCCTAGGATTTGGGACAGAGTGTTTGGCTCGGCCACTAACTAGCTTTGTGATCTTACAAAATTAACTTTTTTTTGGCACAGGTATAAAATGAATTGTCTGTTCTATGAATGATTTGAACTAGATGGTCAGAAACTTTCAATTGTTCTCACCTGTTGTCATTCACAGCCTTCAGGATGCTCTAACCAGCCTCTCTCTCTGTGATTGGTCTCACAAATTCTAGGTTGTGATGGTAATCTTATTCTCCATTTAAGATCCACAGCATTTTTAATAACGATGCTATATTCTAAAGATATAAACCTAGAGAAAATCAGATAGTTATTCAACTTCCTATCAATAATTTAAAAATAAAAGCATTTCTGTTCCACCTTTTGCTTTCACAGACATTTGTGCCCCAGAGATCAGGGAACTTGTTCACTTACACTTTCTGCATTTTCCTTGTAGTCCCAGGTTGGCCAATTGCTTATTTGTCCTTACAATAGAGATGTTTAATCTGGGGTTAGTAGACTTCAAGGGGTCCATGAACCCCATGAAACTGTGCATAACATTTTCTCTTTAAATGTGGGAACATTTATCTTTCTGGGGATATACTTTACAGCTTTCAATAGATTTTCAAATGGCATTTTCAATCCCTCAAAAAAGTTAAAAATTATTGCTTATGGATTTCTTAAGTTTTTTGAAGAGGTATATGAAGGAAAAAACAAGGCACAGATTCATGCTCAAGTTCAAAACACTGATCTAAGTTATTGCTAATTTACCCATCATCAGAATGTGTGGGAGTAGAAACTTCAGGGTATAGAAATCAGCATGATTGCAAAAAGGAAAAACAAAAAGTCTATTTAGAGGCATTTTCTCCTTTTTTCTTTGCCTCCTCAGGCCCTAACCACTGCATGGGGAAAAAGAAAAAAAAAAACTGCAGGAAAAATGTCTTAATGCTATGTTATAAAAACAATGATTAACCAGGTAGAAGTGACATCATTGGCAAAAACGGAGATAACAATATTTACCCATTGATTAAACATGTTCTTAGAAGCCTTTAAAAGAAACAGTGCTATAGGATTGTCCAGTGTCAGTGGAGTGACTATGACATAGTCCACTGTGATTGGTCCTTTATGGAAAGGATTCTTAGGAAAGCCTGCCTGTAGGATAATTTGGCAATTTTTAACCTAATCCTGATTAATTCAGTCATACACTATCTTCTGCATGCTCTCAGACTCCAGGCCTCAATTTATTAATGCCTATTCTAGATTAAAATCACACATACATCTCCATTCACCTCTGAATGTCATCATTCTGTGACAGTGATGATGATAAAAATGTGGACAATGAAAAAAAAAGTGGATAATGATGAATATAGCTAATATTAATCTAGTATTGATATTTAGTATGTGCCTCACAGAAAGTCTTTAAAGTAGTGACTATTATTAACACATTTACAGACAAAGAAACTAAACTATAGAAGGTTAAGTAATTTATCCTAGATCATAGAGCTAGAAGATGCCTAAAGCAGGATTCAAGGCCAAATAGTCCTATTCCAGAGCTTATTATGCTGTTTGGCTTCTAAGATGTAATTCAGGAATTTGGTCATATACTCCTTTTTTTGCTCCATGGAGCAAAACTCCATGTTTGCTCTCCCTCAGTTCTCCTACCCAAAATGACCCCAAATTACTTCTAGATTCAACTACCACACACTGCAAGCATTTTCCCCTGGCCCAAAAGATGTGTCATCTCAGTTCATGACATAGGATGACTTTGACAGATCTTGACGGTCATACCCCTTGCTGGCCAATTGTGGCTGAATCCAGTCTTTTGTGGTCAGAAATGGAAGCATTTATGTTGCAATGGCCCTATCGAAGTTAGAGTTAAACTCTGAACAGTCACGTTTTACAGATTATACGTAGAGGTTTTACAGACCATATGTAGATTATTTCCTAAACTTTGGCCATTCACATAATACCTTCATGATTTCTTTCAGTCCTGTGCTATCTCTACCAGTATTTACGTAATATTTTGACTTAAATATACTTATTGTTTTTAGTTAAATAAATGAAAGTTTATTTCTTCACAAAAATTGAAAACTAGTATCACCTAACCTAAATAGAGGGCAATTCGACATGGGGAGGGGGAAGGGTAAGCTGGGACAAAGTGAGAGAGTGGCAGGGACATATATACACTACCAAATGTAAAATAGATAGCTAGTGGGAAGCAGCTGCATAGCACAGGGAGATCAGCTCGGTGCTTTGTGACCACCTAGAGGGGTATGATAGGGAGGGTGGGAGGGAGACGCAAGAGGGAGGAGATACGGGGATATATGTATATGTATAGTTGATTCACTTGGTTATAAAGCAGAAA
Source organism: Lagenorhynchus albirostris (assembly GCF_949774975.1). Classification (NCBI taxonomy): domain Eukaryota; kingdom Metazoa; phylum Chordata; class Mammalia; order Artiodactyla; family Delphinidae; genus Lagenorhynchus; species Lagenorhynchus albirostris. Next base: position 29,430,129 of record NC_083103.1, read on the forward strand.
CTAACACACCACTGTAAAGCAATTATACTCCAATAAAGATGTTAAAAAAAAATTTAGTGGTTACCCTTGAGTTCACAATGTACATCTTTAATCAGAGCCTACCTTCAAATAGTATTATATTACTTCATATATAGTACAAAACCTTACAATTCTTAATTCCCCCTACCATTCTTTGTGCTCTTGTTTTGTGCATTTTATTTTTCGTGTGCTATAAAAATGCATTTCTATATTTGCTTTAGACAGTTATTTTTTTAGAGCAATTAAAGATTTCTCAGTTAAAAATTTAAAAAAAAAAGCAAATATGATGAAACAAAACCATGTTGCCATGTTGTTAAATTCTACCTGGATTTCACTGCTTTCTTAGGCTCTAATTATTGGGGTGTTAAAAAGGGAAATTATGTAGTATTAGAGAAAATCTAGTACTAAACTAGGATTTATCTTTGATCTAATCAGAAGTGTTAAAGGGGAATGAACAAGAATAATTTTTTATACTATATGATTTACTCTTATTTAATGCCCTGTTTGCATATTACCTAAAATTCATCTTGAGCAAAACTATCCAGCAGAAATAATGCATATCATATATAATTTAAAATTTTCTACTAACTATATTAAAAAAATAAAGAGGAGAAATTAATTTTAATATTTTATTTAAACTCATACCTGAAATATTTCAACACTTATAGTCAATATAAAACTACTATTATTTATGAGACATTATTATTATTTATGAGACATTTTACACTGTCTTTTATATCTGGTATGTATTTTACACTTATAGCACATCACAGTTTATACGTATCAAGTACTCAACAGGTACATGAGGCTAGTGACTACAGTAGTACACAACACAGAAGCCTTACACTGCACACTTCAGGAAATACAGGCTAGAATCAGGATGCCTAAGGTCCAAGATCCTTTGTGGTTGACATGGTTATGACCCTGACAGCCAGTTAACCTTTCCAGACCTCAGTTTCCGTGCCTTAAAAATAAGAGGATTTCACTGGCTGTCCCTGTGGTTTCAAGCTGTCCTGCTCTACTGTGATTGCCATTTGTTTCTTCCCTGTTGAAGCTGTCTTTAAAGCCTTATTCCCACTATCTCGGAAACCTTCAAACAGCAAGATGCGCCATTGGCCTCCAACATTTTTGGTGAAAGTTGCTACAAGAGAGCAGATACAGAGATGGTTTATATCTGAAGGTTACGTGCCTGAAAGCAGCCTCCAAAGGAGAAGCAAAGCACATCAAGAGTCAGTGTTCATCTGTTCATTAATTAATTAATTAATCAATCAATCCATTCAACAGACATTCATCGAGGCTGCTCTGTATCAGGCCCTGTGCCAGGTGTTGGACACAGAAAGCTGAATAAGATATGATCTATCAGTGGGAGAATGTGTTGGGAGGAGTTTGGTGAGACAGGGTGATGAGTACTGTTGACTGAAGCCCAGAGCTTCAGGAGCACAGAAGCAGAACTCCTAACCCAATCTAGGTCTTCCTAGAGAAGGTAACATTTAAATGGCCTCTTGACATTTAAATGGCCTCTTGAAGAATGAATAGAAGGTAGCCAGGCAATGAGCAAGAGAAATGTTTTAGGCAGAGGAAGCAGCAGGTGCAAAGGCAAGTTCATTGATGAGGAAACAAATGGATCATATTTGCGGAACTCGAAGCAATTGTCACCAGATTTCAAGGTGAGAAATGACAGTGGAGAGATAGTAATTAGGGTGTAGATCTGGAAAGGTCTTGGGTGATATTTAAGGATTTAGACTTTATCCTGAGATCAGAGGAGCACTGGAGATTATAAATAGGGGGCAGGTAGAAGTGCATAATAATATTTATATTAGATTCATATCTCTCTGGCTGCAGATCAGAGAAGGAAGGAGAGAGCCAAGGCTGAATGATAGCAAGGGGATCAGTTAGGAGGCTGCTTCAGCAGTCAAGGCTGAAAGAAGGAAATGTATTGGAGAGAAACTTAGGATGCAGAATCCATAAATTGAATGGACTCGCTGCTGCTGGTGAGGAACAGAGAAGTGGTAGAATGAATGATATTCCAGGCTCTGGCTTAGATAATGGTGACATTTCCTAAAATGGGAACCAAAGGAGGGGGAATAAGTTTGTTCACTACTTTCTTAACCTGGAATCTGACATCATTTGTAGAACTTATGGAAACTACCAAAACAGTCTTGGGTAGGCTTTGGAAGGCTTCACGTAAATAACTGGATACTTTCCTTAGATGAGAGTTATACATGTTTAATTCACGTTCATTGATGAGGAAACAAATGGATAATAATACAATAATATGAAGCTTTATAGTTTAAAGTTATAATTTTTTTTTCAGAGAGACTTTGAAGCATATTGAAAACAAGATAAAGTTGTTATAGCAGTAACTTCTCTGAGCTATCCTTGAAGCATCCTCCTCTACCGTAATTTGGCCTCTAGAGTTTATGGAATATAAGGGAGCGGGTTTTTTTTTTTTTTAGGCTCTCTTAGCCAGCCAAGATGAGGATTGAGATCTTCATCAAAACCAGAAGAGCGTCAGGAAGGGCCAAGTTCCAGTCTGCAGAGCACTATGAAAGCATTCAGCTATTTGTCCCCAAAGTGTGGCACTGGCTGCTTTGTATGGGTTTCAACAGGCGTTGCTGTTTACAATCCTCATTGCAAAGACAAATTAGAAAAAGATGTTAAATAAATGACACAGCAATCATCAAAATGATTACACAATAAAAGAGCAGAGATAAAAAAAACAGTATGGTCAAAAAAAAGGAAAAAAATGTATAAATCAGACAAAACATGAGAGAGGATCAGGAATTTCTCTAAATTTGAAAAAAATGAAAATGATTTTTAAAAATCCTGAGTGATAATTAACTAAAAATGTAGGTTAAGGTATTACTTCTTAAGGGAAATCTACAAGTAAAGGTCTCCAAAAGGATCATCCCAGGCAGATATTCTTAGAGTCCTAGTCAGCTGATTCTTCTTTCAGGCAAGTAATAATAATACCTGTGAAAATAACTGATTCCCTAACTTGGGCGTTTCATTAGATCAAAACCACAAATATGGAAGTCTCACATCCACTTGAAATCAGTAGATTTTTATCAAAATTAAAATGACAAGACACACCACTGAGCATGTCATTTATTGGGGGGCAATTTTGCCAAATAAAAATCTATTGTTTGCTGTAATGAAAAGTTGTTGGGTATTTTTAAAACAGAGATTGGAAATGACTTCCTCTTGACAGTTGTTCACACACCCTAATTTTTGGTCATCCTGATACGATGGAAATCTTGCAGTTAAAAAGACTTCACATAATTCACTGCTCTCAAGTGTTTTCAATTCTTTTCAATTCAATGGTGAGTGAAGCTGTTTAGGGCGGAAATTCTTGTGTTTCCAAATTTAGTGTTCTGAAAACACATTGTTGTGTGTAGTGAGCATTATATGAGCCATCTAAATTTAGCAAACATTTTCATTCCCTTGCCCAAGCCCACCCACAGCAGTGGATGAAACATTGATTTCCTCCACACTCATCTGGGTAATGTAAACCCCTCAGGTTCTACAAAGCTTGCTGAGCAAGAAAGCTGAATGCAGAAATGTCAGGAAAATATGTAACCTCTGGACCTAAAGAGGGGTGGGGCTGGGAGCAACTCAGACTCCATTGACAAATTCAGGTTGGTTTTTAAACTATTTCTCACCTTATCCACATCAGGTCTCATTTATTTGCCCTGAGAGCACCTGGAGAGATGCTTAATTAGGGGAAGCCAGCTCACTGTTTATCTGAGGAGCTGAACCTCAGCACTCGCTGTGGCTCACCTCTGAGCTGAAGGCCAGTCCAGGATGTCACAGCGTCCCTCCATTTTGATTACTTTGAGTGCAGTCATGCTTTCTTAAAGGTTTAAAAATGTGTGGGCTTAAAGCAGAGCTTGGATTACTGAGGTTGAATGGAAGCTGCCTTATATGGCATAGGACTGAAGCAGAGAAAAGAGGAGACAGCTTTCTTTACACAACGCCACACATAGTAGGTTAGCAATAAATGATGGTTGCATAAATAAATTGTGGCCGTCTCTAAGCAAAAAGCCAAATTTATGATCCACCATCAAATCTACATAGCAATTTTTTATCAAACTTTACTGCTTAAGTGCAGCAAACAATGTGAGGAGGCAGCGAGAAAAGAATGATATGATTAGGTAAAACCAGCTCATTGTAGAAAATTCTTTGAAGTCTTATGTCCTCTCTTAAAAGTTCATGCAAATTTCAAAGTCTATACTGTTCTATATAAATATTTAGCTTATGGCTTCAGGTACCACCTTGACAAATAGTTTGAGAAACACAGCAATCTGTCATTCTCTCTATCATGTTAACCAAAGAAAGGTTTAGAAAAAGACTTCTGGGAATTTATATACCCCAATGTTTGTAAAAATTATATGTAAAATTTATTTTATTTTATTTTTGGCATTTTATTATCAATCAGCAGATGCATTTTGATGTTTTCAAAGATTAGGAAGATTTTATACATTAATATATTGAGTTCTGTATTACGGAAGAAACTATGTAACAAATAAAGTAAGTAACTTTGTATTAACCACTTGGTGTACATATGTCACTACTACAGTATTGAATTAGATATCATAAAAAATAGCTAACTAATATTCCACTATATGTACTATGAAGACAAATGATTTTTAAAAACCTTGAACTTTGCATACATTGCTTTATAATAACACCTTCTGCAAATACAATATGACTGTATTATCTAGAAATTTTCTTCAGTGGGATGAAAATAGAGTTTCATTTTCCCTTTCTTAAAGCAGCTGCTATAGGTAAAAGAGAATAAAGTTCTTTTAGTCTTAATGCATTGAAACTAATCCACACTTACACCATAGGTACTGAGTTCTAATACTGATTACACCTTCAATTCTGAGTCCTAGTTCTGAGTTTTAGGCAAGTGTGATAAACACTAAAACAAGTAAATTAAATTTCTATTGTTCAGTTAGGTTATGTTTTATTAGTGTTACCCAGAACTCTTGGTTGAAGCTAGTTTCCTCCTGTGAAAGGTTTATAGATGTATAAACCTAGAAGTGAAGCATAATATTGATACAGAATTTCATAGGGTTATCCCATAACAATGCCCTAAGTATCGTGACTTTCATAGGGCACGTTCACCAGGAAGCAGATGAGATTTATTGGGCTGTACTCTCAATGTCAACACACATGAGGGAGTAAAGGAAGCAGAATGAGGTAGGGGAGAAGTCAAACTGCAAAGCAGTCACAATGAAGGCCCAATTGATCCTACTGGGAGCTTTGCAGCAAGTATGATCCTACAGAGTTGTCCCAAATCAGGGCCAGGGGCAGACTTTTATAACTCCATACTGACCTTGGGACAGAACCTTGGGTGTGGCAGCTCCCTTCAAGATGAGGCCATTCTCCCAGGAGGACTCAACCATAACCTATCGGTCACCAACACAGAGCAGATGAGTTAGTGCTTCAGTCCTGAAATAGGTGGGATGGGGAATCAGGCCAAGGCACTACAATGACCACTACAGTAACCTCTGTTCAGTCTCTAGGGGTTATAGAGGAAGTCAGCTACTTTCTCCTAGAAGGCAGACACAGTACTCATTACAGTAAGTCCCCTGCATAAGAGCCTTCTAGTTGCAAACTTTCAAACGTGCCAACGTGCGTTTGCATGTCCAATCACATAATTTAGTTCACGTGTCTGGCATACATCGTCACATGCGTGCACTCTCTACAAGTGGTTGTGCTTTTGTGTACTTTATTGTACAGTACTGTATAGCATACAGTAGTACAGTATCTGTATTTCAAGCCCAGGATGTCCGGAAACAAGCATAAAAGCAGCGGTGATGTAGCTGGTACTGCTAAGAAGCACCAGCTGTTGTACTGTACTACTGTACTTTTCAAGGTACTGTACTGTAAGATTAAAAATGCCTTCCTTATTTTTTATGTTTGTTTGTTATGTATTATTTGTGTGAAAAGTATTATAAACCTATTACAGTACAGTACTTATATAGCCGATTGTGTTAGTTGGGTACAAAGGCTAACTTTGTTGGACTTACAAACAAATTGGACCTATGAATGCACTCTTGGAACAGAACTCGTTCCTATGTAGGGGACTTACTGTATCTTGCTGTCCTGGTGCCTTAACACAGTGTTTGACACCTAGAAAATGCTCAGTGAAATTTTGATGACTGGCATTCCCCTGAAGACCAGAGTCAGGCTTGTGTTTCACCTGACACTAAACTCCAAAGACAAGAAATCATGGGTCCCCAAATTCTGAAGGCAGAATCAGGTCTCTTCCGAAGCAGACAGGAATTGTGGGCAAATGACACAAAGCACCAAGCTGATCTCCCTGTGCTATGCAGCTGCTTCCCACTAGCTATCTGTTTTACATTTGGTAGTTTATATAGGTCAATGCCATTCGCTCACTTAGTCCCAGTTTACCATTCCCGTTCCCTGTGTCCTCAAACCCATTCTCGACATCGCTGTCTTTATTCCTGTCTTGCCCCTAGGTCCTTCAGAACCATTTTTTTTTCTTTTAGATTCCATATATATGTGTTAGCATTCGGTATTTGTTTTTCTCTTCCTGACTTACTTCACTCTGTATGACAGACTCTAGGTCCATCCACCTCACTACAAATAACTCAATTTCGTTTTGTTTATGGCTGAGTAATATTCCATTGTGTATGTGTGCCACACCTTCTTTATGCATTCACCTGTCAATGGACACTCAGGTTGCTTCCATGTCCTGGCTATTGTAAATTGTGCTGCAACGAACATTGTGGTACATGACTCTTTTTGAATTATGGATTTCTCAGGATATATGCGCAGTAGTGGAACTGCTGGGTCATATGGTAGTTCTATTTTTAGTTTTTTAAGGAACCTCCATCCTGTTCTCCATAGTGGCTGTATCAATTTACATTCCCACCAACAGGGCAAGAGGGTTCCCTTTTCTCCACACACTCTCCAGCATTTATTGGTTGTAGACTTTTTGATGATGGCCATTCTGATCGGTGTGAGGTGATACCTCATTGTAGTTTTGATTTGCATTTATCTAACGATTAGTGATGTTGAGAATCCTTTCATGTGTTTGTTGGCAATCTGTATATCTTATTTGGAGAAATGTTGATTTAGGTCTTCTGCCCATGCATGGATTGGGTTTTTGTTTTTGGGTTATTGAGCTGCATGAGCTGCTTGTAAATTTTGGAGATTAATCCTTTGTCAGTTGTTTCATTTGGAAATATTTTCTCCCATTCTGAGGCTCGTCTTTTCGTCTTGTTTATGGTTTCCTTTGCTGGGCAAAAGCTTTTAAGTTTCAATAGGTCCCATTTGTTTATTTTTGTTTTTATTTCCATTTCTCTAAGAGGTGGGTCAAAAAGGATCTTGCTGTGATTTATGTCACAGAGTGTTCTGCCTGTTTTCCTCTAAGAGTTTTATAGTGTCTGGCCTTACATCTGGGTCTTTAATCCATTTTGAGATTATTTTTGTGTATGGTGTTAGGGAGTGTTCTAATTTCATTCTTTTACATGTAGCTGTCCAGTTTTCCCAGCACCACTTATTGAAGAAGCTGTCTTTTCTCCATTGTATATTCCTACCTCCTTTTTCAAAGATAAGGTGACCATATGTGCATGGGTTTATCTCTGGGCTTTCTATCGTGTTCCACTGATCTATATTTCTGGTTTTGTGCCAATACCATACTGTCTTAATTACTGTAGCTTTGCAGTATAGTCTGAAGTCAGGGAGCCTGATTCCTCCAGCTCCGCTTTTCTTTCTCAAGATTGCTTTGGCTATACGGGGTCTCTTTTGTTTCCATACAAATTGTGAAATTTTTTATTCTAGTTTTGTGAAAAATGCCATTGGTTGTTCACAGGGATTGCATTGAATCTGTAGATTGCTTTGGGTATTATAGTCATTTTCACAATGTTGATTCTTCCAATCCAAGAACATGGTATATCTCTCCATCTGTTTGCATCATCTTTAATTTTTTTCACCAGTGTCTTATAGTTTTCTGCATACAGGTCTTTTGTCTCCTTAGGTGGGTTTATTCCTCGGTATTTTATTCTTTTTTTTTTTTTTTGCAATGGTAAATGGGAGTGTTCTCTTAATTTCTCTTTCAGATTTTTCATCATTAGTGTATAGGAATGCAAGAGATTCCTGTGCATTAATTTTGTATCCTGCTACTTTACCAAATTCATTGACTAGCTCTAGTAGTTTTCTGGTAGCTTCTTTAGGATTCTCTATGTATAGTATCATGTCATCTGCAAACAGTGACAGTTTTACTTCTTTTCTGATTTGGATTCCTTTTAATTCTTCTTCTTCTCTGATTTCCATGGCTAAAACTTCCAAAACTATGTTGAATACAGTGGCAAGAGTGGGCAACCTTGTCTTGTTCCTGATCTTAGAGGAAATGGTTTCAGTTTTTCACCATTGAGAATGATGTTGGCTGTGGGTTTTTCATATATGGCCTTTATTATGTTGAGGTAAGTTCCTTCTATGCCTATTTTCTGGAGAGTGCTTTATCATAAATGGGTGTTGAATTTTGTTGAAATCTTTTTCTGCTTCTACTGAGATTATCATATGGTTTTTATGCTTCAGTTTGTTAAAATGGTGTATCACATTGATTGATTTTTGTACATTGAAGAATCCTTGCATTCTTGGGCTAAATCCCACTTGATCATGGTGTATGATCCTTTTAATGTGCTGTTGGGTTCTGTTTGCTAGTATTCTGTTGAGGATTTTTGCATCTGTGTTCATCAGTGATATTGGCCTGTAGTTTTATTTTTTTGTAACACCTTTGTCTGGTGTTGGTAACAAGGAGATAGTGGCCTCATAGATTGAGTTTGGGAGTATTCCTCCCTCTGCTGTATTTTGGAAGAGTTTGATAAGGATAGGTGTTAGCTCTTCCTAAATGTTTGATAGAATTCACCTGTGAATCCATCTGGTCCTGAGCTTTTGTTTGTTGGAAGATGTCTAATCACAGTTTCAATTTCAGTGCTTGTGATTGGTCTGTTCATATTTTCTATTTCTTCCTTGTTCTGTCTCAGAAGGTTGTGCTTTTCTAAGAATTTGTCCATTTCTTCCAGGTTGTCCATTTTATTGGAATAGAGTTGCTTGTAGTAATCTCTCATGATCCTTTGTATTTCTGCAGTGTCACTTGTTACTTCTCTTTTTTCCTTTCTAATTCTATTGATTTGAGTCTTTTCCCTTCTTTTCTTGATGAGTCTGGCTAATGGTTTTCAATTTTGTTTATCTTCTCAAGGAACCAGCTTTTAGTTTTATTGATCTTTGCTATCATTTCCTTCATTTCTTTTTCATTTATTTCTGATCTGATCTTTATGATTTCTTTCCTCCTGCTAACTTTGGGGTTTTTTTTTTTGTTGTTGTTGTTCTTTTTCTAATTGCTTTAGGTGTAAGTTTAGGTTGTTTATTTGAGATTTCTCTTGTTTCTTGAGGGAGGATTGTATTGGTATAAAATTCTCTCTTAGAATTGCTTTTGCTGCATCCCATAGGTTTGGGTCATTGTGTTTTCATTGTCATTTTTTTCTAGGTATTTTTTGATTTCCTCTTTGATTTCTTCAGTAATCTCTTGGTTATTTAGTAGTGTATTGCTTAGCATCCATGTGTTTGTATTTTTTAGTTTTTTTTTTTCCTGTAATTCATATCTAGCCTCATAGCATTGTGGTTTGAAAAAGGTACTTGATACGATTTCAATTTTCTTAAATTTACCAAGGATTGATTTGTGACCCGACATATGATGTATCCTGCAGTATGTGCCATGAGCACATGAGAAGAAAGTGTATTCAGTTGTTTTTGGATGGAATGTCCTATAAATATGAATTAAGTCCATCTTGTTTAATGTGTCATTTAAAGCTTGTGTTTCCTTATTTATTTTCATTTTGGATGATCTGTCTATTGGTAAAAATGGGGTGTTAAAGTCCCCTACTATGATTGTGTTACTGTCGATTTCCCCTTTTATGGCTGTTAGCATTTTCATTATATATTGAGGTGCTCCTATGTTGGATGCATAAATATTTACAATGTTATATATTCTTGGATTGACCCCTTGATCATTATGTAGTGCCCTTCTTTGTCTCTTGTAATAGCCTTTATTTTGAAGTCTATTTTATGTGATATGAGTATTGCTACTCCAGCTTTCTTTTGATTTCCATTTGCATGGAATATCTTTTTCCATCCCCTCACTTTCAGTCTGTATGTGTCCCTAGGTCTGATGTGGGTGTTTTGTAGACAGCATATATACAGGTCTTGTTTTTGTTTCCATTCAGCCAGTCTATGTCTATTGGTTGGAGCATTTAATCCATTTACATTTAAGCTAGTTATCCATATGTATGTTCGTATTACCATTTTCTTAATTGTTTTGTGTTTGTTATTGTAGGTCTTTTCCTTCTCTTGTGTTTCTTTCCTTGAGAAGTTCCTTTAGCATTTTTTGTAAAGCTCATTTGGTGGTGTTGAATTCTCTTAGCTTTTGCTTGTCTGTAAAGGTTTTAATTTCTCTGTCGAATCTGAATTAGATCCTTGCTGGGTAGAGGAATATTGGTTGTAAGTTTTTCCCTTTCATCACTTTAAATGTGTCCTGCCACTCCCTTCTGGCATTCAGTGTTTCTGCTGAAAGATCAGATATTAACCTTATGGAGATTCCCTTGTATGTTATTTATTGATTTTTCTTTGCTGCTTTTAATATTTTTTCTTTGAATTTAACATTTGTTAGTTTGATTAATATGTGTCTCGGCGTGTTTCTCCTTAGATTTATCCTCTTTGGGATTCTCTGTGCTTCCTAGACTTTAATTTTATTTCCCATATTATGGAAGTTTTCAACTATAATCTCTTCAAATATTTTCTCAGTCCCTTTTTCTTTCTCTTCTTCTTCTGGTACCCCTATAATTCAAATGTTGGTGCATTTAATGTTGTCCCAGTGGTCTCTGAAACTGTCCTCCATTCTTTTCATTCTTTTTTGTTTACTCTGCTCTGTGGTAGTTATTTTCTGTGGTAGTTATTTTGTTCTTCTGTCTCAGTTATTCTGCTATTGATTCCTTAAAGAGAATTTTAAATTTCATTTATTGTGTTGTTCATTATTGTTTATTTGCTCTTTAGTTCTTCTAGGTCCTTGTTAAACATTTCCTGTATTTTCTCCATTCTATCTCCAAGATTTTGGATCATCTTGAGTATCATTACTCTGAATTCTTTTTCAGGTAGACTGCCTATTTCCTCTTCATTTGTTTGGTCTGGTTAATTTTTACCTTGCTCCTTCATCTGCTGCATATTTCTCTGTCTTCTCATTTTGCTTAACTTGCTGTTTTTGGTGTCTCCTTTTCTCAGGCTGCAGGTTCATAGTTCCCATTGTTTTTGGTGTCTGCCCCCAGTGTGGAAGATTGGTTCTGTGGTTTGTGTAGGCTTCCTGGTCGAGGGGACTAGGGTCCGTGTTCTGGTGGATGAGACTGGATTTTGTCCTCCTGGTCGGCCAGACAGAGCCTGGTGGTGTGTTTGGGGTGTTTGTGAACTTATGATTTTAGGCAGCCTCTCTGCTAATGGGTGGGGTTGTGTTCCTGTCTTGCTAGTTGTTTGGCCTGGTGTGTCCAGCACTGTAGCTTGCTGCTCGTTGGGTGGAGCTGCGTCTTAGTGTTGAGATGGAGATCTCTGGCAGAGACTTTGCCGTTTGATATTACATAGGGCCGGGTGGTCTCTCAGGGAGCAATGTTCAGAACTAGGCCCTCCCACCTCAGAGGCTCAGGCTTGAAATCTGGCCAGAGCACCAAGACCCTGTCAGGCACACGGCTCAGAAGAAAAGGGAGAATGAAAAAGGAAGAAAGAAAGAAAGAAAAAATAAATAAAGTTATTTAAAAAAAAATAAGAATTATTAAAAAATTAAAAAGTAATAAAAAACAGAAAGAAAGAAGAGAGCAACCAAACCAAAACCCAAATCCCCCAGTGATAACAAGTGCTAAAAACTGTACTAAAAATACTAAACCAAAAAGAAATGGACAGAGAGAACCCTAGGACAAATTGTAAAAGCAAATGTATACAGACAAAATCACAAAAAGAAACATACACATTCACCAAAAGAGAAAGAGGAAAAAAATATATATATATATTTTTTAAAAATGAAAGAGAGCAACCAAATCAATAAACAAATCTACCAATGAAAATAAGCTCTAAATACTAAACTAAGATAAACATAAAACCAGAAACAAATTTGACGCAGAAAGCAAACCTCAAGTCTACAGTTGCTCCCAAAGTCCACTACCTCAATATTGGGATGATTTGTTGTCTTTCAGGTGTTCCACTGATGCAGGTACATCAAGTTGATTCTGGAGATTTAATCTGCTCCTCCTGAGGCTGCTGGGAGAGATTTCCCTTTCTCTTCTTTGTTCGCACAGCTCCTGGGGTTCAGCTTTTGATTTGGTCACCTGAGGGCATCTCTTCCCCACCCAGACAGAATGGGGATAAATTAGCAGCTGATTAGGGGGGTCTGGCTCACTCAGGCTGGGAGGAGGGAGTGGTACAGAATGTGGGGTGAGCCTGCTGCAGCAGAGGCCAGCATGACGTTGCAACAGCCTGAGGCAGGCCGTGTGTTCTCCCAGGGAAGTTGTCCCTGGATCACAGGATCCTGGCAGTGGCGGGCTGCACAGACTCCCAGGAGGGGAGGTGTGGATAGTGACCTGTGCTCGCACACAGGCTTCTTGTTGGCTGCAGTAGCAGCCTTAGTGTTTCATGTCCATCTCTGGTGTCCGCACTGATAGCCATGCCTGGTGCCCATCTCTGGATCTGGTTTAGGCAGTGCTTTGAATTCCCTCTCCTCACGCACCCTGAAACAATTGTCTCTTGCCTCTTAGGGAGCTCCAGACGTTTTCCCGGACTCCCTCCTGGCTAGCTGTGGCGCACTAGCCTCCTTCAGAATGTGTTCACGCAGCCAACCCCAGTCCTCTCCCTGGGTTCTGACCTCTGAAGCCCGAGTGTTAGCTCCCAGTCCTCACCCATCCTGGAGGGTGAACAGACAAGCTTCTCGGGCTGGTGAGTGCTGGTTGGCACTGATTCTCTGTGCGGGAATCTCTCTGCTTTGCCCTCCGCACCCCTGTTGCTGCACTCTTCTCTGTGGCTCCAAAGCTTCCCCCACTTCCAACCCCCGTCTCTGCCAATGAAGGGGCTTCCTAGTGTGTGGAAACCTTTCCTCCTTCACGTCTCCCTCCCACTGGTGCAGGTCCCATCCCTATTCTTTTGTCTCTGTTTTTTCTTTTTTCTTTTGCCCTACCCAGGTACGTGGGGAGTTTCTTGCCTTTTGGGAAGTCTGAGGTCTTCTAACAGCGTTCAGCATGTGTTCTATAGGAGTTGTTCCACTTGTAGAGTTATATTTGATGTAATTTGTGGGGAGGAAGGTGATATCCACGTCTTACTCCTCCACAATCTTGAAGCTCCCTTCCTGATTAATTTTTATTGTTATCATGCTTTGGAGAAAGTTGCAAGCCTGGTGTATTTTTTTAAAAACTGATTCTGTAAGAAATTACCATAAATATAATGGCCTAAAACAACACTTTTTATTATCCCACAGTTTTGGTAGGTCAGAAGTACAGCATGATATGACTGTATTTTGTGTTCAGGGTCTCACAAGGGTAAAATCAAGGTGTCAGCCAGGGTTGTAGTTCTCTGCCTGTTGAGGCCCAAGATCCTCTTCCATGCTCAATGGTTATTGGCAGAATCCAGTTCCATGTGGCTGTAGGACTGAGATTCCCATTTCCTTGACATATGATACCGTGTCTTCAACCCAACAATAGCACAGAATCATTCTCATGTTTTGCATATCTCAGATTTCCCCTCCTGCTTTAAAGAGATAATGTAATCTCCCTATCTTAAGGTCCACTGATTAGTAACCTTCATTACATCTGTGAAGTCCCTTCTGCCATGTAACATATACATGGGTGTAACACCAGAGAGAGAAAAAGTCATGGGGTCAAAATTCTGTCTACTACACCTGATATATGTATACTATTCCTCTCTCTTTGCTGGTTGATTTCTTTGGAAACAGTACAAGAAGATGTACTAAACTCTAAGGCAATGCCTAATGAAATAAAGATTTCGGACTTCCCTGGTGGCACAGTGGTTAAGAATCTGCTTGCCAATGCAGGGGACACAGCTTTGATCCCTGGTCTGGTAAGATCCCATGTGCCATGGAGCAATTAAGCCCATGTGCCACAACTACTGAGCCTGTGCTCTACAGCCCGTGAGCCACAGCTACTGAGCCCATGCGCCACAACTACTGAAACCCATGTGCCTAGAGCCTGTGCTCCGCAACAAGAGAAGCCATCACAGTGAGAAGCCTGCACACCATGACGAAGAATAGCCCCCACTTGCCACAACTAGAGAAGGCCCGCACGCAGCAACAAAGCCCTAATGCAGCCTAAAATAAATAAATTAAACTAAATAAATTTAAAAGAAAGAAATAAAGATTTCTCTGCACTAGGTAAGATGATCAAAGTCACTTAGTCCTAATTTGTGGCTTACTTTCATTCGAACCTCCCACTATATCTTAGTGTAGTCAGTGAACGTAGAGGTGGACAGGGAATCCTGGGATGTAAAATCAAGACGACATGGCTTGAGAACCAGTTTCTGACCATTAATGCTGGTTCTGCCAGTATCCAGAGACATTATACATCAACTACATGGGAAAGAAAAAAGAGAGGGAGAAGAAAAGGAAATATTTATGTGTCAAACACATTCAAACATACTATTTTATGGAATCCTCAGAAATACTCTATTTAGTGATATCTTCTGCATTTATAGAGGAGAAAAATCTCAGTCAGGTTAAGTGATTTTGCAAAGATCGTAGAATTTGCAAGTGGTAAAGCCAGAGAACCATGTGTAAATCCAAAGTCTACTGTCCTTCAGTCTATTCTACCAGCCTATAAGTGATATACTCCTTCCAAAGTTGTAAGCAAAAGTTCTGCCTACCAGAAGCAGGAAATGAAAAAGAGAAAAAATGTTCTGTGTGGAGTGAGCCAGGATGGTATTAGCAACTGTGAGGTTCTGGACATGTCCATGGAACCAGGCCGAAGTGTGGAGCTGAATGTGCCCAGTCTCCTCAAGAAATGAGTCCTGAGGCCAGCATACCAGGGCCTGTGTCAGCCACAACCATGCCAGGTAATGCCCCTTCTTCCTAGGAGCACATCCTCGTTCAGCCAGGAGGCCATCTGGGTCCCCGATTAATTTCAAGATGACAAATTATGGCTTAAAGGTAGTTAGCTCTAAATACCAAGAGACGCTAGTATTAACCTGTGAAATCATTCGAGATAGCTCTACAAAATGACATCATGAAAATGATGCTTTTGCTCCCAGCCCTTTGGTTTGGCATGGTTCATCTGGTCTGAAATGCTCTGCCAAATGAGAATTCATGCCACTGCTTTGAAGGAGCCACCTTTGGGGTCAGAGAATGCCAGGCCATTGTCCACCTCAGTCAGAGCTTCTGGCTTGGTTATCTTTCTAAACAAACCCTGGCCTTTAGAACCTTTCCTATAGGGAGACCTTTCTCCTACCTCCTTTTTATGCCTTCATATAAATATGCCTGTGCAATTTCTTCTCAGAAAGAGCATAAACTACTTTTCTTTACTTTTTTAGTATTTCAAAATGTTCAATCTAACATTTGTCATTCATTCCACAAACATGTAGTGAGTGTCTAATGTGTGCCAGGCACTGTATTAGCTATCTTGGGCACTGCAGTAAACAAGACAGATAAGGTTTTTTATCTCAAAGGTCTTAGAATCCAAATCATCAGGGAAATACAAATCAAAACCACAATGAGATGTCATCTCACACCTGTAAGAGTGGCTGTTATCAAAAGATAAGAAATAACAAATGTTGGTTAGGATGTAGAGAAAAGGGAACCCTTGTGCACTGTTGGTGGGAATGTAAACTGGTGCAGCCACTATGGAAAACAACATGGAGGTTCCTCAAAAATTAAAAATTGAACTACTGTATGATCCAGCAATTTCACTTCTGAGTGTTTATCTAAAAAAAACAGAAAAAACTAACTTGAAAAGATATATACACCTCCATGTTCACTGCAGCATTATTTACCATAGTCAAGATATGGAAACAAGCTAAGTGTCTATCAATGGATAAATAGATAAAATGTGATATACACACATACATGTATATACATACATACACAGTGGAATATTATTCAGCCATAAAAAGGATGAAATCTCCCCATTTGCTACAATAGGGATGAGACTTGAGGGCATTATGCTAAGTGGAATAAGTCAGAGAAAGACAAATACGGTATGATCTCATTTACATGTGGAATCTAAAAAAGAAAAACAAAATGAGCTCATAGATACAGAGAACAGATCAGTGGTTGCCAGAGGGAGGGGCTGGGGGGAATCAGAGAAACGGGTGAAGGGGGTCAAAAGATACAAACTTCCAGTTATTAAATAAATAAGTCATGGAGATGTAATGTACAGCATGATGACTATAGTTAATAATACTGTGTTGCAAATTTGAAACTTGTTAAGACACTAGATCTTAAAAGTTCTCATCATGAGAAAAAATAATTTTGAACAATGTATGGTGACAGATGTTAACTAGATTTATTATGATCATTTTGCAATATATACAAATCTCAGATTATTATGTTGTACACCTGAAACTAATATAACGTTACATGTCCATTATGTTTCAATGAAAAATATCATGAAATTCAGCAGGAGAAGACAGGTAACAACAAAGTAAATACATAAATGGGCAACAGAGTTACAGAGTGTAAAAAATGATATGAGAGATACAAGCAAGCTTATGAGATACTAAATATCCAGCAGAGGCAACTTAGATAGAAGGCAAGAAAAGACCTCACTGAGAAGATCATATTGAGAGGAGGCCTGAAAGATATGGAGCAAAGAGCTAGAGGGATAAAAAATTACATGTAGAGAGAAGAACACTTGCAAAGGCCCTGGGGTGGGAAATAGCCTCATGTGTTTGAGGAAGAGAAAGGCAGCTAGTGTGCCAGAAAGGTAGTGAGTGAAGGAAAAAGATGGTGTGAGATAAAGTCGGACAGGTAGGGAGAATCCAAAACATGGGGGGCCCTGTAGCCCATGGTATATATTCTTTTGTCTTGATCTTCCCACAAACCTGTTAAGTATTAGTGGGTTTTCTAGCAATGAAGAAACCAATGCTCAGGAATTTTAACCAACTGAATGATGGATTTCCTCCAAAGACCAAGAAGGCCTGGTCTTGCAGAACTAGCTTTAACCTACAAAATAGTTCCAAATTGTCACATAAATGAAATTCTTCAAATGGAATTCTTCAGTGAAATTTCCAGGCCCTTAGACTGACAGGGCCCAGAAAAATTCCAGAATCTATTGACAAGTATGAATTTTTGCAAAATGTTTCAAGAGAGCCACCTTTAAAACAGTGAGCTAGGCATGAAATTATACGACTACATCTATCTAAAGCCGAAACGGAAAACAGGTCCAGGGACAGGCAAACACGGTCATCTCAACCACCTCTGTGCTGATGATTTTTTAAATCTGTTCTCAGTCTCAATATTCCACTGAATTCCATGTCTCCTATTCCCTTCCACTGTGGTTCTCAGCACCTTTTTCTTGGCAGCATAATTTGGCAAACTCAAAACATACATGAAGGGATTAAAAGTTCAAAACTGATTTTAAAATAAGTCTTGTAAAATTGAAAAGAAATGTACCCAGTTATAGCACCACTCACTGTTTTCCCTTAAGTTCTATGTCACTGAATGGGTAGCAATGTTTACTGCTCTGACCCTTCTTGCTTCTGTTTGTTGAATGAGCTGTAGTAAGAAGGAAACCATAAAGGCAGTTTTACTTTTTATTTCTACTGCTGTCCTCAAACCATTCTACTAAGTCCTTCTTCTCTGTCCTCTCAAGCCAATTCTATAGCTTTTCTGGCCATTTCTGGATAATAATAGAACAGCATCATTTTCAAATATTAAAAATCAATCTAAAACAACATCCAACCTCTCATCCAATTTTAGGCTCCTCTCTTCTCTTGTATGGAATGACCCAAGAAGTCTATAACTTAGCAGTGGGAAAAGGGACATGGCCAACTTCTTTACTACTCCAATATCCCATTCTCCCTCTGTTCTCTCCTCCCGCCTTGTGTTCCTGTAGGAGTACCAAAGTAAGAGAGCCATGTGGACTGATTCATGAGTTAACCATTTTGCCTAAACAGTCCCTCCTCCCAAAAGAAAGATCAGGCAGCATTTTCTCACCTGTGCTGTGAAGAGGTGGAGGTTAGGTCCTGGGGCATCGCTAAAAGAATTCAGATTCCCAAGCTCAACTTGCAAAGAAATGAAGTTCACTTAATGTAAATTGAACAATAAATTACTTCACAAAGAACTACACTATCTATACCTTACCCTCTGTCTCATAACGTTCATCTACAGAGCCAGTTTCACCTTTGTAACCATGACATCCATGTGAGGGAAATCAAGGCAAAGAGAACAAGTAACTTGCTTCGTGGCTCCAGGCCAAGTGAGCCTTCCAACAGAGCTTATAAGACTTAGTCTCTCAAGCTTTGGCTTTAGAGCCTTCCTAACCATGAGTTGTCTATATTTAAGACCTCTCAAGCCTGCCTATGATAATTCTGCTGTTATAAATTTCCTGTCATGCCTAATTCACCATTATACATGAGTGTTGAATACTGTTCTGTCACATTAAACTGCCTTAAGTTTACACTTAAACGATACTCAAACGCAAGGACACGTGTTATACTATGTTTTTGTACAGCAAAGTGTACAGACTTATGAGGATTTTACACTTGGATAGTTGTGCCGTGCTTTACAAACCACATACACTCTCTCTCTATCGTTCTCTCTCTCTCACACACACCCACGTACACACACTATCTCATTGATCCCAGTGAGGCAGATACTGAGATACTGTTATAGAGAAGTAGGGCAAAGAGCTAGAAAAAAGATTCCAGATGTTCACGTTGCTTATTTATTTGCATTGATAAATGATTGTTTCTGAATTTATAGCTTTAAGTAGTCTGTCTCAAATTTCATTAGGTTTTATAAGTAAAGTCGATCCTTCTGACATTTCCCTATTCTCTGTAAAGAGAAATTAGTAGAATTTATTCCACTTTGCAGAACCGCTAAGCTTCTCAAATTCATGTAGGATATGGGAATTTAGTGATATTTGTTAATAAAAGTTGCTTGGTAACCAATGACCTAGTGTGAATATATTTTAATAGTTAATGTAGGAAATGTTTATGTGGGAGTTTATAATCCCTATCTCAAAAGTATTGTAAAATTAAAAATTGTAAGCGTAATTTATTCCCCTAAGTAGAGCATTTTCTCTGTGGGAACATGGCCCAGACAGACAGGGAATACCTGTTGATTGGTTGACAGCATCACTTTGTGTTCATCTTTGTGCCTTTCACAATGTGCTAACTGCAGTACAAAACTGAGTCAGTTGCTGGACAATAAAAGTATACGAAGGCAAAAACAAGTAGAGTAAAAGAAGGAATGTATCGCCATTTAGCTCTTATCCAAACAATTTCAATCCAAATTAATTTTCTTTCTAGCTGGATTTTACCATGGGAGGAATAACTGTGTCAGCACATTTGGATTGATATGGTGTTTAATATGCTTAAGTTGTAGAGTATGGTTGTCCCTTTTATTTTGTTAATGCCAGATGTAATTTTATAATAAAACAATTTGTATTTATTAAAAACCATATGCAAATTACAAAATAGGAATTCTACCCTCTTTGCTTTTCCTTTTTTTCTCATTTCTTTCAAGTGCCTCCAAAATTGTCCTCCTTTTTGGAGGACAATTTTGGAGGCACTTGAAAGAAATGAGATTTGTATATCCGTGGATTTGTGAATTTTGACCATCATCCATAAGGTGGCCACAAGAATTTGTGGCCATATTTGTAAACAATTCCGTGGATCAGGTTATGCTGATCATCTCTATTTTGGGTACAGGCATTGTTTCTTATTTATCTACAGCCCCTGGATCACATAGCACATAGTAGGTATATAATAGATGTTTAAAGGATGAGTACATATAGAAAGAGTGGAGTGGGAAGGCCATAGCTTGAATACCATTGGTGGCCATCTCCGTAACAGCAACAGCAACACTTCTAAGGCTAAGATGTCCATGAAACAAACCATTGTGGCCAAACTCCCATCATTTATGCAATGTCTTCTGTGCTGTTCTATACTCCTCACATCATCTTTACCATTTATAATCTTATTTAATTTATTATCACTTTTATTTTTCCTTAAAAATATTTACAAAGAAAGCAAAACCAATTCTGATATATATCAGAAGAATGGATGCCTACAGAGGGTGGAGATTGACTGACAACTTCTAGGGAGATGAAAATGTTCTACATCTCAATCTGGTATATATACAGAACTACTGATTAAAATATGTAACTTTTGGGCTTCCCTAGTGGCACAGTGGTTAAGAATCTGCCTGCCAATGCAAGGGACACGGATTCGAGCCCTGGCCTGGGAAGATGGATTCTTTACCACTGCACCACCAGGGAAGTCCCAAGTGTCTTTGATTTTGAAAAGGTTGGGAACAATTGAAATCAACGGATCCTGTTGAGGTCCTGTTGAGTTTGAAAAGACTATGAATCCATGCTGCATTTTCAGGTTGCTTTAGCCTTCTTAATTGCAAATTTCCTAAACCTTATTAAAGAAAGGAAATTATTTTTCTAGACTCATTTTACCCGGTTTGGAGTCCTCTCATTCTTTATCAAGTGCCTAAAAAGTTCTCCAAATTGCATAAGTAACAACTATAAAATATGACTCATTGCGTTTCTTTCAGTGAGTAATGCAATTAACACTACAATATTGTAGCCATTATTTTAAAAAATTCTTATTAATGATTATTAACTGCTAGCATGAGGGTTTTTTTTACCTCTGAGAAAAAGATTCAAGATACCCATTATAGCTTTTAACAAACTTAACAGTGTGTCCTTTCCTCAAAGGATGATGTGTCTGTTCCAAATGATGCCATTTAAAAACACAACAGAGCACTTCACTGGATTAAAAAAAAAAATCGTGCCTGGAAAAATTGGGGGGAAGTTTTTCCATTTGATGGCAAGAAAATTATTATTCTAAAAATGAAATGCATATAAGAAGTAGTTTAACTGAGGAATCATGCTAAAGATGTCTCTGTAAAATAGCTGCTGCATATGAACTGCAGTTTTGGCATTTAGTCTTCAAGACTATTCAGGTAAATGCTCTATAATACCTGAATAAGATAGCAATATTTTTTTGTGTGGTGAAGGGGATGGGGAGAGAATCCCCATCCCCCTTTAAAAGAATAATCATTAACTTTAAATATCTTTCATTATAAGCACCATTCCTGGTTTCATATATGCTGTGGTTACTTGCTCCTCATCAGGAATGCACCCATTTACCCAGTATTCACACTCAACTTTTAATGCTGATCTGAACGGCAACCCTGGTATAGTCAGGCTGAAACAATTTTTAGAGAGGATGTTAGAATGAATTTGCTTGATTTTGGACGTGGGTACAAAGATCTATTTTGGTTATTTTATTTTTAAGGCTGTTTTGTAGCTGCACCAAATCCACTGGCCCATTACAGAAGAGGAATGGAAAGATGTAGCTTCTTCATTGTCAGGATCACTGCACTGCATGACTTCAGGGGGTATGGCTTATATCCTCCTCCATGTGTGATACAGTACAATAGAAGAAACTGTTTATTCATTTATTACCAGACAGTTATTATGGGGGAGAGGGTTTTTTGAAAGGTGAAAAGCTGATCACTGATATAAAAAGCCAGATATACAGAAAAATTGACATTTATTCCAGATTTAAAACTGTGCTGTCCAATATGGTAGCTACTAGACACCTATAGCTTTCAAGAACCTATAATTCTTGAAATGTAGCAAGTCCAAATTGAGATGTGCTGTAAGTGTAAAACACATACTGGATTTTAAGGACTTAGTATAAAAAAAAGGAATGTAAACTATCTTATTTTTATGTTGATTATATGTTAAAATATATTGGATATATTAGTTTAACTAGATTATACTATTAAAATTAATTTCAATTATTCTCTTTTACTTTTCTCAATGTAGCTTCTCAAAATTTAAAATTACAATGTGGCTCAAATTGGTGGCTTGCATTATATTTCTATCGGACAGCACTAGTCTGGAGTATTTGATCTACTCAGACCCTCAGAAATCATTTCATCCCTTCTATTCTTTGTGTCTATCACAAAACTCCTACAGCAGCCCAGATTAGCCTTACTGGGACACTGCCCGGGTTGGTTGATGCCAAGATTGGAATCCTCTAAAACAAAGTAGGAAACTTGAAGCATCATGAATGAATGAGCCAAATGAGTTTAATAGGTAGAAATTGTCAACATTTATCCTTTGACTGTCACAGGGTCAGATTTGGGAAATATGGCTTGAATCGAGATGTTTCTCTAGTGCAAAAGTCATTGAACTGGAGCCCATCATAGACATGAGGGTGTTTTATAAACCCCTTGATATTATACAAAATTAATGTGTATGTGCTTTTTCATATAAAGAGACTCTAATTTTAATTAGATTCTCAAAAAAGACAATGGCTTCCAAAATATTAAGAATTCTAATTCTAGGATGAAATGGCTCATTCAGATAGGTTATACCACAATTACTGTTAAGTGGCCATCCATGTCTAAGAATATTAGTCTTCTCAATAATGTGCATTCACGGGTCATGGAAATCAAAGTTCATAAAGTTGAAAGAACAAGTATAACTAACAATAAGTGTAAGGCAGGAAGACTATTAATGACATTACAAGGAAAGGCCACCTGATATTACGTCCCAGGAAACAAAGCTACTGATGATTCAGCACACAATTCCTATTGCTCTCACACTAAAAGGATCAGTTATACATCCCTTGGTATCCATGGGCGATTGGTTCCAGGACCCCCACGGATACCAAAATCTATGGATGCTCAAATTCCTTATACAAAATGGCATAGTATTTGTACATCCTCTTGTATACTTTAAATAGTCTCTAGATTACTTATAATACCTAATACAGTGTGAATACTATGTAGTTTCCTGAATGAGGCAAATACAAATTTTGTTTTTTACAACTTTCTGGTTATTTTTTTACCAAATATTTTCGACCCAAGGTTGGTTGGATACAGATACAAAACCCACAGATATGAAGGGCTGACCATAAATCCAGTTCTGCCTGGAAGAAGAAAACTTCATTCATTTATTCATTCCTTTGTGTTCTTATAGAATTTTAACCTCTATTATAGTATTTAGCCTGTTATATTCTAACTTTTCAGAACTTACATAACTGTCTCAGTTTATACTATAATGTGGTCCTTCAAGAACAAGAGGAACACCATTTCTTTTCACTTTTACCCCCAGCACCTAGCAAACAGACACTCAATAGATGTTGCTGAGTCAAATAATAAATTAATGGTTGTCTGATTTCTACATATCTCAGAATAAAAGATAGTAAGTGAAACAAATACAGCTTTAAAGAGTAAAATTTAATGGAGAGCTAAATAAAAGGCCAGAGTCATGTAGTTTTAGTCAAATGACCATATTTTACATTTGACCCTGTTCAATGTTCACAAATTGAACTAACCTGCAGAACGATTGCACACAGATTGCAGCTGTGATACACTTCTCCCAGGTCTAAACAGCGCTGATTCATTCACCACAGTTCGTTTGCAAGTGAAGGAAACAAACTTTTAAGTTAGAGAAATATAAGCAGTCTTAGATCTGGGAGTCATCAGGAAATGTTTGGTGCTTTAAAGAACTGACTGAAAGTTAAACAGGTTAACGTGACATTTCAAAGGGATTTTGAAATTCAATAGCTTTCTCTAGCAGCTGATGTTTATTCTCTGGTTGTAAGGCAAATGTTGAATTTCTTCAAAGGAACAATGATAGATTCTAGAATAACTAGACAGGTTCAACATTCATGATAGTTATTTCTTTCCCCTTCTCCCTAACCCCTCCCTACCCCATGAAAATCATATATGTATGTACAAAACAGAAAATGCGAAAGTCATCTGGCTGGCTCTTAAACATGGTTTTCATCATCATCAGAGAGATTTCTGTGTGAAAACTATAATTTATAGATTCAGAAGAAGTAGGTATGGTTTTCATCATCATCAGAGAGATTTCTGTGTGAAAACTATAATTTATAGATTCAGAAGAAGTAGGTATGCCATTAAAAAGAGAAAAGCAAAATCATAAACAATATATGTAAATCCAAGAAGAGGACATATTCTTTTTTTCTTACCATATCAGCACTGTGCAGAAATGTAAGATGTTTGCTATCGTTTGAGTGAAAGTTCCATGAGTTGAATAGTCCCTTCCAGTAGACATTTTCTTTCATTTTTAATATTTACTTATTTGAAGTATAGTTGATTTACAATATTATATTAGTTTCAGGTGTACAACATAGTGATTCAACATTTTTATAGGTACTTCATTTAAAGTTATTAAAAATAGTGGCTATATTTCCCTGTGCCGTACAATATACCCTTGTTGCTCATCTATTTTATACAGAGTAGTTTGTATCTCTTAATCCCATACCCCTATCCTGCTCCTCCCTCATTTCCTCTCCCTACTGATAATCACTAGTGTGTTCTCCATATTTGTGCATCTGTTTTTATATATACATATTTATTTTTAAGATTCCACATATAAGTGATAACATATAGTATTTGTCTTTATCTGATATTTCACTAAGCATAGTACTCTCTAGGTCCAACAACACTTTTGCAAATGGCACAGTTTAATTCTTTTTCATGGTTGAGTAATATTCCATGTGTGATATATAGATATATATAGTAATATTCCATGTGATGTATATATATATATATATATATATATATGCCCACCTCACATCTTCTTTATCCATTCTTCTGTTGGTGGACACTTAGGTTGTGTCCATATCTTGGCTATTGTAAATAATGCTGCCATGAACACTGGGGTGCATATATTTTTTCGAATTATTGTTTTCATTTTTTTCAGATATATACCAGCAGTGACATTGTTGGATCATATGGCAGCTTTACTTTTAGTTTTTTGAGAAAACTCCATACTGTTTTTCACAGTGGCTGCACTAATTTACATTTCCACTAACAGTGTATAAACCTTCCCTTTTTTTCACATCCTTGCCAACATTTGTTATTTGTGGTCTTTTTTATGATAGCCACTCTGACAGGTGTGAGGTGATATCTCATTCTGGTTTTGATATGCATTTTTCTGATGATTAGTGATGTTGAGATGAAGCAATTTGAAAGCAATAGAAAGAAATAGATTGGAAGAATTAATATTGTTAAAGTGTCCAGAGTACCCAAAGCAATCTACAGATTTAATGCAATCTCTATCAAAATACCCATGATATTTTTCATAGAACTAGAACAAATAATCATAACATTTATATGGAATCACAAAAGACCCTGAATGACCAAGGCAATCTTGAGAAAAAAGAACAAAGCTGGAGGTATCACACTTCCTAACTTCAGACTATACTACAAAGCTACAGTAATAAAAACAGCATGGTACTGGCACAAAAACTGAAACACATATCAATGTAACAGACCTCTTAAACTCATACCTTTGGTGAGTTCTGTTAATTTTACATTCTCAAGACTTATGTTTGCATTCTGATCCGTAGCAATAATTCCCACGGTTGTTTACTCTTAGTTCTTTATTTACATGCATTCAAAGCTTATCCTAGTACATTTTATCAAACTTCTCCCTTAACTGATATTTTGTTTTGTATTTTGGTTTGCTGGATTCCATCAGTACCCCCTCCCCTCAAAAGATCATGTGAGCCATATTCCCTGAGAATGTGCATTGCCTATGATTTTGGCTTCCGGTGGGTTTTAAGATGCTGTTCCTAGGAAGTTTTGGGGGTCCTTGAAACTGTAACTTGATGTCTTTCATCAGTTTGGGGACATTCTCATCCATTCTCTATCCAAATGTGGCTTCTGTTCTATTTTATTTCTCCTTTTGGGATTCTAATTACACATGAATTAGACTTCTCATTGTAACTCCAATGCCTCTTGTACTCTTTTTTTTTTCTTTTTGTCTCCATGCTTTATTCTGGATATTTCCTTCTGAAATAACTTCTAGTTCACTATTTATCTTTAGCTGTGTATAATCTGCTCATAAACCAGTCCATTGTGTTCATAAGCTTGGGTACTATATTTTTCAGTTCTATAATTTTTGTTTTATTCTTTATAGTTTCCAGTTTATTTTCCTTGAACATATTTATAGCATTTGTCTGAATACGCCCCTGCCCTAGTGCGTTTTATTACCTGGATTTTTCTCTCTTTTAAAAATCATGCTTTGTTTCTTCATGACTGACTAATTTCTAAGTTAGTGATGGACACTAAATATGAATTATTACTGAAATGATTTGTGTGTAAGAATTTGTTTTTCCCAAAAGAGTATCTAAAATTGCTTTTATGAGGCATTTAGGGACTCTAGCATCCAGGATCAATTTAATCCAATTCAAGGACTAAGATAATTTGAAACTGAGCTTCAGTTCCTTCAAGGTCCAGTTGGCTTTGAGTTCACCTGTACTCCCTAAAGACTGTCATCAGAAGTTCTGTTTAGTTTCTCAGCTGCCACTTCTGGAATTGGCAACTGGCAGCTACAAATGCTGGGTTAACCTCTTTGGGTTTCCTTCTTCTCCTGGATATTTTTCACTGCCTTATTAACCCTCTGGTGCTTTCAAAGTGAATTCTTATTAAAAAAATCTTTTCTAGGTTTTCTAGTTGTTCTGAGTGGGATGGTTGGTCCAAATTATTGTTTGCCATTACCAAAGCTGAAGTCCTCGTTATTGGTACACACATTACTTTAAAAAAAATTATTTTATTTGTTTATTTTTGGCTGTGTGGGGTCTTCATTGCTGCACATAGACCTTCTCTAGTTGCGGCGAGCAGGGGTTACTTTTCATTGTGGTGCACGGGCTTCTCATTGCGGTGGCTTCTCTTGCTGCGGAGCACAGGCTCTAGGTGCACGGGCTTCAGTAGTTGTGGCACATGCAGGCTCAGTAGCTGTGGCTCACAGGTTCTAGAGCGCAGGCTCAGTAGTTGTGGTGCATGGGCTTAGTTGCTCAGCGGTATGTGGGACCTTCCCAGGTCAGGGCTTGAACCCATGTCCCCTGCATTGCCAGGCAGATTCTTCACCACTGCATCACCAGGGAAGTCCAGGACACACCTTACTTAATTTGATGTCAATTTTAACTTCCAGGAAGACTCCAATCTCTGTTATTTCCACTGTCTGTTATCTTGGCAGGATACTTATCTCTCATCTACTCCATGGATGATCATGGAGTAATTTTCACAGTACTGCCTTCACTAAATGCACATCCCTAGAACTACCTATACCTTGTGAACAACCCACAGGAGACATGGTCTGGCTTTACGGGACATAGAAAGAGGATTTGGTCAAGGAATCAGAGTTAGAGAGAAAAAGCTACAGGAGTGATTTTGGAGAATACAATGGAGAACAGATTTTTATGGGAGGATAGATGAACATTATCAAATGCTGAAGAGATCAGGAAAGTGAAGAGGGAGATTAGGATACAGGGCCTGGTAATTAAGAGGTCACCATTAATACTTAAGAGAATAGTTTCTGTAGAGAGTATACTGGAATTGGATAAGTGAAATATAGATGAAGAGTTGGAGACTTTCTTTAGGAGGTCAAGATATGAAAGAAAACAGAATGATGGGGGTTATTTTGGTAAGGAAAACAGAGTCAAGGAGAGATTTTAGTTATTATGATTTGCTTTTAGCATGGTTCACTTTTGAATATGTTTGTAGACTGAAGGAAAGATACCAGTGGAGAATGGATTCAAGACTGAAGAGGGCAAGAAAATTGAACTAAGTCCTAGAGAAGACAGAAAGAAAAGGAGTCAGGATAAGCTCTCTGATGAGAAACAGGAGTACAAAATGGAGATAAAGTAAGAGATTTATAAATTCTGAGACAAAGGTAAGTGGGTGGGAATTACATAGATCCAGTTCTAATAATATATGTTTCAGTGGTGCTGCAAGAGAAGATCATCAGCTCATTCTAAGTGTGAACTGTCTATTTACCTTTCATGTTATTTTCTCCTGAACACCTGCAATATACACACTTTATTGGTCCTTTAGTCTCTACGCATTGACTTTAGAGTGCAGAAATAGGAAACTTCTTAAATACTCCTTTAGAAATCTTCCATCTCATATATCATAAAATACTCATTTTCCCTCCTCAAAATGTATTTTGGAGAATCTTACTAAAAGGACCACTTAGGTTGGACACTTACTGATATGGAAGTGTAGGACAAATAACATTCTCTGACCTAAATGAATGTCAAATACCTTGAGCAACTGGTTCGTTTCTTCCCAGTTTGTTTTCTCATAAATGGAAACTCCACAAGGGCAATGACTGTGTGTTTTATAGGCCTTGTCAAGGTATAGCAAACACTGCGGGTGTTAAATAAATATCAAATAGGAATAAAATTCCCAAATAATAAACCGACCATAAACCCAATCAACTACTGTTAGTGATGCAGAGGCTGCACTTAAAACTACCAGGAAAAAAGTACATACCTCCTTAACCATGGTGTCCAGAAATGTGAGTTACATTGTGGTAATTATGACTTAAAGTTAACTCATAAATATTTACTGAGTATTTCCTATTTGATTCATAGTAACCTGATGAGAAAGTACCAATACTGTACTCATTTTGAAGTGAAATAAATGAGGATTCAGGATACTACAGAGCTATTCAGCTAATATATTCAAACCTGGAATTCAAGCTCGTTTTTCTGACTCCAAAGCCAATGGTTTTATTTACAACCTTGCCCTCAATTTAGCATTTATAAGAGTTGGATGATAATGCTTTTCCACGTGAAAGAATGAGGAATCATACCATTTGATTGTTTAACAATACAGATCCTCACCTTCTGCACGGCAGACAAGTATTACTGGCCAAACATAAAGATAGAGTTTAATGAACAGAAGCTATTACTCAAGAATCAGAAATGGAGCATGTCCTCTTGTTTGATTTCAGCTTTGTATTCTAACATCTGGGCAGTGATATATTTAATAGGGCATATGTTAATGGCAGAAAATCTGTCCTTAAATACCCTGTATTTAAGGTAAAGAATTGCCTAAGGAAATGTTACATTACCAGAAAGGCAAACTTCTACTTTGCATAACAGAGCATTACATTTTATTTCTTTACTTTGATGTCTAACAATCTTGGTAAATTATGTGAGAAGAGAGTGAGGTGGCCAAAACCTCTGTGAAGAATATAAGGTCCACCTAAATGATAAGTATTATGAAATATCATCACTGCTCTTGCATTAATTAATTCTATTGAAGTTTTAATGCGTTTGAAAATTTAGGTTGTAACAAGACAAAAAAGAATTTACATTTAAACTATCTCTTAGTATTCCTGCAGATCACGCTGTGTGTTACCAAATATTAGTTGGGAATAGTAGCTATAAACAGATGAAATTTGAGAAAATAATATAAAAATAGTTATGCTTGTTATACAATATAGCTTATTTAGAATATCATGCTGAGTTTTACAAACCATACTTCATTCAACATTGAACATAGGGCATTGTGGTTCTGAGAAAAATTTATCTCTAATCAGGATTTCTGTCATTAAATTTATATTTGTCAAGAACCTCACAAAATTCCCTTTACATTTTAATACTTATCTCTTTCTATTATGGAATGTTGTTCAGACACAAAAAATCTATCAGAATACTGCAGCACTCAAAAAAGAAATGAAAAAAGAATGAAAAGAACTGAGGACAGTCTCAGAGACCTCTGGGACAATATTAAACACACCAACATTCGAATTACAGGGGTACCAGAAGAAGAAGAGAAAAAGAAAGGGACTGAGAAAATATTTGAAGAGATTATAGTTGAAAACTTCACTAATATGGGAAAGGAAATAGTTAATCAAGTCCAGGAAGCACAGAGAGTCCCATACAGGATAAATCCAAGGAGAAACATGCCAAGAAACATATTAATCAAACTATCAAAAATTAAATACAAAGAAAACATATTAAAAGCAGCAAGGGAAAAACAACAAATAACACACATGGGAATCCCCATAAGGTTAACAGCTGATCTTTCAGCAGAAACACTGCAAGCCAGAAAGGAGTGCCAGGAAATGTTTAAAGTGATGAAGGAGAAAAACCTACAACCAAGATTACTCCACCCAGCAAGGATCTCATTCAGATTTGATGGAGAAATTAAAACCTTACCAGACAAGCAAAAGCTGAGAGAGTTCAGCACCACCAAACCAGCTTTACAACAAATGCTAAAGGAACTTCTCTAGCCAAGAAACACAAGAGAAGGAAAAGACCTACAATAACAAACCCAAAACAATTAAGAAAATGGTAATAGGAACACACATATTGATAATTACCTTAAATTTAAATGGCTTAAATGCTCCCACCAAAAGACACAGACTGGCTGAAAAAACAAGACCTATAGATATGCTGTCTACAAGAGACCCACTTCAGACCTAGGGACACATACAGACTGAGTGTGAGGGGATGGAAAAAGATATTCCCTGCAAATGGAAATCAAAAGAAAGCTGGAGTAGCAATTCTCATATCAGACAAAACAGACTTTAACATAAAGGCTATTACAAGACACAAAGAGGACATTACATAATGATCAAGGGATCGATCCAAGAAGAAGATACAACAATTGTAAATATTTATGCACCCAACATAGGAGCACCTCAATATATAAGGCAAATACTAACAGCCATAAAAGGGGAAATTGTCAGTAACACAATCATAGTAGGGGACTTTAACACCCCACTTTCACCAATGGACAGATCATCCAAAATTATAATAAATAAGGAAACACAAGCTATAAATGATACATTAAACAAGATGGACTTAATAGATATTTATAGGACATTCTATCCCAAAACAACAGAATACACATTTTTCTCAAGTGCTCATGGAACATTCTCCAGGATAGATCATATCTTGGGTAACAAATCAAGCCTTGGTAAATTTAAGAAAATTGAAATGGCATCAAGTATCTTTTCCGACCATTACACTATGAGACTAGATATCAATTACAGGAAAAGATCTGTAAAAAATACAAACACATGGAGGCTAAACAATACACTACTCATTAAGCAAGTGATCACTGAAGAAATCAAAGTGGAAATCAAAAAATACCTAGAAACAAATGACAATGGAGACACGACAACACAAAGCCTATGGGATGCAGCAAAAGCAGTTCTAAGAGGGAAGTTTATAGCAATACAATCCTACCTTAAGAAACAGGGAACATCTCGAATAAACAACCTAACCTTGCACCTAAAGCAATTAGAGAAAGAATAAAAAACCCCAAAGTTAGCAGAAGGAAAGATATCATAAAAATCAGATCAGAAATAAATGAAAAAGAAATGAAGGAAATGATAGCAAAGATCAATAAAACTAAAAGCTTGTTCATTGAGAAGATAAACAAAATTGATAAACCATTAGCCAGACTCATCAAGAAAACAAGGGAGAAAACTCAAATCAACAGAACCAGGAGTGAAAAAGGAGAAATAACAACTGACACTGCATAAATACAAAGGATCATGAGAGATTACCACAATCAACTATATGTCAATAAAATGCGCAACCTGGAAGAAATGGACAAATTCTTAGAAATGCACAACGTGCCAAGACTGAACCAGGAAGAAAAAGAAAATATGAACAGACCAGTCACAAGTAATGAAATTGAAACTGTGATTAAAAATCTTCCAACAAACAAAAGTCCAGGAACAGATGGCTTCACAGGCGAATTCTATCAAACATTTAGAGAAGAGCTAACACCTATCCTTCTCAAAATCTTCCAAAATATAGCAGAGGGAGGAACACTCCAAAACTCATTCTACAAGGCCACCATCACCCTGATACCAAAACCAGACAAAGCTGTCACAAAGAAAGAAAACTACAGGCCAATATCACTGATGAACATAGATACAAAAATCCTCAACAAAATACTAGTAAACAGAATCCAACAGCACATTAAAAGGATCATACACCATGATCAAGTGGGGTTTATTCCAGGAATGCAAGGACTCTTCAATATATGAAAATCAAGCAACGTGATACACCATATTAACAAATTGAAGGAGAAAAAAATATGATCATCTCAATAGATGCAGAGAAAGCTTTTGACAAAATTCAACATGCATTTCTGAAAAAAAACCTGCAGAAAGTAGGCATAGAGGGAACTTTCCTCAACATAATAAAGGCCATATATGACAAACCCACAGCCAACACCGTCCTCAATGGTGAAAAACTGAAACCATTTCCACTGAGATCAGGAAGAACACAAGGTTGCCCACTCTCACCACTATTTTTTTTTATTTTTATGTTTTAATTTTTTTTTTTTTTTTTTTTGCAGTACGCGGGCCTCTCACTGCTGTGGCCTCTCCCACTGTGGAGCACAGGCGCTGGACGTGCAGGCTCAGCAGCCATGGCTCACGGGCCCAGCCGCTCCACGGCACGTGGGATCCTCCCGGACCGCAGCACGAACACGTGTCCCCTGCATCAGCAGGTGGACTCCCAACCACTGCACCACCAGGGAAGCCCTCTCACCACTATTACTCAACATAGTTTTGGAATTTTAGCCACAGTAATTAGAAAAGAAATAAAAGGAATCCAAATTGGAAAAGAAGAAGTAAAGCTGTCACTGTTTGCAGATGACATGATACTCTACATAGAGAATGCTAAAGATGCTACCAGAAAACTACTAGAACTAATCAATGAATTTGGTAAAGTAGCAACATACAAAATTAATGCACAGAATTCTCTGGCATTTCTATACACTAATGATGAATAATCTGAAAGCGAAATTAAGAAAACACTCCCATTTACCATTGCAACAAAAAAGAATAAAATATCTAGGGATGAACCTACCTAAGGAGACAAAAGACCTGCATGCAGAAAATTATAAGACACTGCTGAAAGAAATTAAAGATGATACAAATAGATGGAGAGATATACCATGTTCTTGGATTCAAAGAATCAACATTGTGAAAATGACTCTACTACCAAAGCAATCTACAGATTCAGTGCAATCCCTATCAAACTACCACTGGCATTTTTCACAGACCTAAAACAAAAAATTTCACAAAGACCCCGAATACCCAAAGCAATCCTGAGAACAAAAAATGGAGCTGGAGGAATCAGGCTCCCTGACTTCAGACTATACTACAAAGCTACAATAATCAAGACAGTACTGGCACAAAAACAGAAAGATAGATCAATGGACCAGGATAGAAAGCCCAGAGATAAACCCACGCACATATGGTCACTTTATCTTTAATAAAGGATGCAAGAATATACAGTGGAGAAAAGACAGCCTCTTAAATAACTGGTGCTGTGAAAATTGGACAAGTACATATAAAAGTATGAAATTAGAACACTCCCTAACACCATACACAAAAATAAACTCAAAATGGATTAAAGACCTAAATGTAAGGCCAGACACTATCAAACTCTTAGATCTTAGAGGAAAACATAGGCAGAACACTCTATGATATACATCAAAGCAAGATCCTTTTCGACCCATCTCCTAGAGAAATGGAAATAAAAACAAAAATAAACAAATGGGACCTAATGAAACTTAAAAGCTTTTGCACAGCAAAGGAAACAAGACCAAAAGACAACCCTCAGAGTGGGGGAAAATATTTGCAAATGAAGCAACTGATAAAGGATTAATCTCCAAGATTTACAAGCAGCTCATGCAGCTCAATATCAAAAAAAAAAAAAAAAAACAAAAAAACAAAAAACCCAATCCAAAAATGGGCAGAAGACCTAAATAGACATTTCTGCAAAGAAGATATACAGATTGCCAACAAACACATGAAAGAATGCTCAACATCATTAATCATTAGAGAAATGCTAATAAAAACTACAATGAGATATCATCTCTCACCAGTCAGAATGGCCATCATCAAAAAATCTAGAAACAATAAATGCTGGAGAGGTTGTGGAGAAAAGGGAACACTCTTGCACTGTTGGTGGGAATGTAAATTGATACAGCCACTATGGAGAACAGTATGGAGGTTCCTTAAAATACTAAAAATAGAACTACCATACAACCCAGCAATCCCAGTACTGTACGTATACCCTGAGAAAACCATAATTAAAAAGTCATGTACCGGGCTTCCCTGGTGGCGCAGTGGTTGAGAGTCCGCCTGCCGATGCAGGGGACATGGGTTCGTGCCCCGGTCCGGGAAGATCCCACATGCCACGGAGCGGCTGGGCCCGTGAGCCATGGCCGCTGAGCCTGCGCGTGCAGAGCCTGTGCTCCGCAACGGGAGAGGCCACAACAGTGAGAGGCCCGCGTACCGCAAAAAAAAAAAAAAAAAAAAAAAAAAGTCATGTACCAAAATGTTCATTGCAGTTCTATTTACAATAGCCAGGACATGGAAGCAACCTAAGCGTCTATCATCGGATGAATGGATAAAGAAGATGTGGCACATATATACGATGGAATATTACTCAGCCATAAAAAGAAACGAAATTGAGATATTTTTAGTGAGGTGGATGGACCCAGAGTCTGTCATACAGAGTGAAGTAAGTCAGAAAGAGAAAAACAAATACTGTATGCTGACACATGGAATCTAAGAAAAAGAAAAAAAAGGTCTTGAAGAACCTACGGGTAAGATAGGAATAAAGACACAGACCTACTAGAGAATGGACCTGAGGATATGGGGAAGGGGAAGGGTAAGCTGTGACAAAGTGAGAGAGTGGCATGGACATATATACACTACCAAACATAAAATAGATAGCTAGTGGGAAGCAGCCGTATAGTACAGGGAGATCAGCTCGGTGGTTTGTGACCACCTAGAGGGGTGGGATAGGGAAGGTGGGAGGGAGGGAGACACAAGAGGGAAGAGATATGGGAAGTGTGTATGTGTATAGCTGATTCACTTTGTTACAGAGCACAAACTAACACACCATTGTAAAGCAATTATACTCCAATAAAGATGTTAAAAATAAATTAAAAAAATTAGATTTAAACTATCTCTTAGTATTCCTGCATATGACACTGTGTGTTACCAAATATTACTTGTGAATAGTAGCTATAAAAAGATGAAATTTGAGAAAATAATATAAAAATAGTTATGCTTGTTATATAATCTAGCTTCTTTAGAATATCACGCTGAGTTTTACAAACCATATTTCATTCAACATTGAATATATGGCATTGTGTTTCTGAGAAAAATTTATCTCCAATCAGGATTTCTGTCATTAAATTTATATTTGTCAAGAACCTCACAAAATTCCCTTCACATTTTAATACTTATCTCTTTCTATTATGAAATGTTGTTTAGACGCAAAAAAACTATCAGAATACTGCAGCACTCAAGAAAACACAATAGAAAAATACATTAAAATAAAAATAACAGATTTTAACCAGAAGCAATTTTTAGTTAATCCTTACCCATTACTAAGAATCTAACATGTAGTTCTTAGTTTGTGAGAGTACATGCTAATATTGCATAATATTTCTTTTTCTAGAGTAAATGTGAAATATAAATGAATGTCATCTCCAATGGCATAAGAAATTCACATGTAAAAAGAGAGAGGGAAAGGGAAGGAGTATAAAAAGAAGAAAAGAATTGAGAGAGGTGTTTTTGATTTCTTCCTAAATGGTCAGGCTTTAATCTATACTTATTGAATGAACATATCCAAGTATTTATCTTCTTTAACCAAATGAAAGTGCTGCTATAAATTCTGTATCTGTTGTACATTTTGAATTTTCCACTAAGAACTGTCTCACACTTTTTGAATAAGATTTCAAATGAAATTAAAAAAAATTCTACAGTATAAATACATTACTATCTCTGCTTCTCATTTAAAAACAGAAATTAGAATAAGGAATTTTATAAACCTCTGAAGATATGTAATACTCTGCAAATATTAAAGAAAATACGATTTTCAACAATTTGCAAGAGAATTTTAAGAGATTTTAGTTAATCTCAAAAACCTAGTTACAGAGATTGGTTCAAGATGGCAGAGTAGAAGGACGTGCTCTCACTCCCTCTTGCAGGAGCTCCGGAATCACAACTAACTGCTGAACAATCATCGACAAGAAGACACTAGAACTTACCAAAAAAGATACCCCACAACCAAAGACAAAGGACAAGCCACAATGAGATGGTAGGAGGGGTGCAATCACAATAAAATCAAATCCCATAACTGCTGGGTTGGTAACTCACAAACTGAAGAACACTTATACCACAGAAGTCCACCCACTGGATTTAAGGATCTGAGCCCCACGTCAGATTTCCTAACCTGGGGGTCTGGCAACGGGAGGAGGAATTCCTAGAGAATCAGACTTTGAAGCCTAGTGGGATTTGATTGCAGGACTTCGACAGGACTGGGGGACACAGACTCCACTTTGGAGAGCACACACAGTAGTGTGCTCATCAGGATCCAGGAGAAGGAGCAGTGACCCCATAGGAGACTGAACCAAACCTATCAGCTAGTGTTGGAGGGTCTCCTGCAGAGGCTGGGGGTGGCTGTGTCTCACCGTGAGAACAAGGACACTGGCAGCAGAAGTTTGGGGAAGTACTCCTTGGTGTGAGCCCTCCCAGAGTCTGTCAATAGCCCCACCAAAGAGCCCGGGTAGGCTCCAGTGTTGGATCGCCTCAGGCCAAACAACCAACAGGGAGGGAACACAGGCCCATCCATTAGCAGACAAGTGGATTAAAGTTTTACTGCGTTCTGCCCACAAGAGCAACAGTCAGCTCTACCCACCACCAGTCCCTCCCATCAGGAAACTTGCACAAGCCTCTTAGATAGCCTCATCCACCAGAGGGCAGATAGCAGAAGCAAGAAGAACTATAATCCTGCAGCCTGTGAAACAAAAACCACATTCACAGAAAGACAGACAAGATGAAAAGGCAGAGGGATATGTACCAGATGAAGGAAAGAGATAAAACCCTAGAAAAACAATTAAATGAAGTGGAGATAGGCAACCTTCCAGAAAAGGAATTCAGAATAATGATAGTGAAGATGATCCAGGACCTCGGAAAAAAGAATGGAAGCAAAGATTGAGAAGATGCAAGAAATGTTTAACAAAGACCTAGAAGAACTAAAGAACAAACAAACAGAGATGAACACTACAATAACTGAAATGAAAAATACACTAGAAGGAATAAATAGCAGACTAACTGAGGCAGAAGAATGGATAAGTGACCTGGAAGACAGAATGGTGGAATTCACTGCTGCAGAACAAAGAAAAAAGAATGAAAAGAAAGGAAGACAGCCAAAGAGACCTCTGGGACAACATTAAACACAATAACATTCACATTATAGGGGTCCCAGAAGGAGAAGAGAGAGGGAAATGACCAGAGAAAATATTTGAAGAGATTATAGTCGAAAACTTCCCTAAAATGGGAAAGGAAATAGCCACCCAAGTCCAGGAAGCACATAGAGTCCCATACAGGATAAACCCAAGGAGAAACACACCAAGACACATTGTAATCAAACTGGCAAAAATTAAAGAAATAGAAAAATAATTGAAAGCAGCAACGGAAAAATGACAAATAACATACAAGGGAACTCCCATAAGTTTAACACCTGATTTCTCAGCAGAAACTCTACAAGCCAGAAGGGAGTGGCATGACATAATTAAAGTGATGAAAGGGAAGAACCTGCAACCAAGATTACTCAACCCAGCAAGGATCTCAATCAGATTGGATGGAGAACTCAAAAGCTTTACAGACAAGCAAAAGCTAAGAGAATTCAGCACCACCAAACCAGCTCTACAAAAAATGCTAAAGGAACTTCTCTAAGTGGGAAACACAAGAGGATAAAAGGACCTACAAAACAAACCCAAAACTTTTAAGAAATGGTAAGAGGAACATACATGTCGATAATTACCTTAAACGTGAATGGATTAAATGCTCCAACCAAAAGACACAGGCTTGCTGAGTGGATACAAAAACAAGACCCATTCATATGCTGTCTACAAGAGACCAACTTCAGACCTAGGGACACATACAGACTGAAAGTGAGGGGATGGAAAAAGATATTCCATGCAAATGGAAATCAAAAGAAAGCTGGAGTAGCAATATTCATATCACATAAAATATACTTTAAAATAAAGAATATTACAAGAGACAAGGAGGGACACTACATAGTGATCAAGGGATCAATTGCAAAAGAAGATGTAACAATTATAAATACATCTGAACCCAACATAGGAGCACCTCAATATATAAGGCAAATGCTAACAACCATAAAAGGGGAAATCGACAGTAGCACAGTCATAGTAGGGGACTTTAACACCCAACTTTCACCAATGGACAGATCATCCAAAATGAAAATAAATAAGGAAACACAAGCTTTAAATGACACAACAGACCAGAGAGACTTAACTAATATAGTACATTCCATCCAAAAACAGCTGATTACACTTTCTTCTCAAGTGCGCGAAAAATTCTCCAGGATAGATCACATCTTGGGTCACAAATCAAGCCTCAGTAAATTTAAGAAAACTGAAATCATATTAAGCATCTTTTCTGACCACAACACTATGAGATTATCAATTATAGGGAAAAAATGTAACAAACACACACATGGAGGCTAAACAATACATTACTAAATAACCAAGAGATCACTGAAGAAATCAAAAAAATATCTAGAGACAAATGACAATGAAAACACGATGATCCAAAACCTATGGGACACAGAAAAACAGTTCTAAGACAGAATTTTACAGCAATACAAGCCTACCTCAAGAAACAAGAAAAATCTCAAATAAACAATCTAACCTTACACTTAAAGGAAGTAGAGAAAGAAGAACAAAGAAAACCCAAAGTTAACACAAGGAAAGAAATCATAAAGATCAGAGCAGAAATAAATGAAATAGAAACAAAGAAAACAAATAGCAAAGATCAATAAAGCTAAAAGTTGGTTCTTTGAGAAGATAAACAAATTGATAAACCATTAGCCAGACTCATCAAGAAAAAGAGGGAGAGGACTCAAATCAATACAATAGAAATGAAGTAGGAGAAGTTACAACAGACACTGCAGAAATACAAAGCATCCTAAGAGACTACTACAAGCAACTCTATGCCAATAAAATGGACAACCTGGAAGAAATGGACAAATTCTTAAAAGGTATAACCTTCCAAGACTGAACCAGGAAGAAATAGAAAATATGAACAGACCAATCACAAGTAATGAAATTGAAACTGTGATTAAAAATCTTCCAACAAACAAAAATACAGGACCAGATGGATTCACAGGTGAATTCTATCAAACATTTAGAGAACAGCTAACATCCATTCTTCTCAAACTCTTCCAAAAAATTGCAGAGGAAGGAACACTCCCAAACTTATTCTATGAGGCCACCAACACCCTCATACCAAAACCAGACAAAGATACTACAAAAAAAGAAAATTACATAGCAATATCACTGATGAATATAGATGCAAAAATCCTCAACAAAATACTAGCAAACAGAATCCAACAACACATTAAAAGGATCATACACCATGATCAAGTGGGATTTATCCCAGGGATGCAAGGATTCTTCAATATAAGCAAATCAATCAATGTGATACACCATAGTAACAAACTGAAGAATAAAAACCGTATGATCTTCTCAATAGATGCAGAAAAGGCTTTTGACAAAATTCAACACCTATTTATGATAAAAACTATCCAGAAAGTGGGCATAGAGGGAACCTACCTCAATATAATAAAGGCCATATATGACAAGCCCACAGCAAACGTCACTCTGAATGGTGAAAAACTGAAAGCATTTCCTCTAAGATCAGGAGCAAGACAAGGATGTTCACTCTCACCACTATTATTCTACATAGTTTTGGAAGCCCTAGCCACGGCAATCAGAGAAGAAAAAGAAATAAAAGGAATATAATTTGGAAAAGAAGAAGTAAAACTGTTACTGTTTGCAGATGACATGATACTATACATAGGGACTCCTAAAGATGTCACCAGAAAAGTATTAGAGATAATCAATGAATTTGATAAAGTTGCAGGATACAAAATTAATGCACAGAAATCTCTTGCCTTCCTATACATTAATGATGAAAAATCTGAAACAGAAATTCAGGGAACACTCCCATTTACCACTGCAACAAAAAGAATAAAATACCGAGGAATAAACCCACCTAAGGAGACAAAAGACCTGCATGCAGAAAACTATAATACACTGATGAAAGAAATTAAAGATGATATAAACAGATGGAGAGATGTACCATGTTCTTGGATTGGAAGAATCAATACTGTGAAAATGACTATACTACCCAGAGCAATCTACAGACTCAATGCAACCCCTATCAAATTACCAATGGCATTTTTTACAGA
This sequence comes from Lagenorhynchus albirostris, assembly GCF_949774975.1. Taxonomy (NCBI): domain Eukaryota; kingdom Metazoa; phylum Chordata; class Mammalia; order Artiodactyla; family Delphinidae; genus Lagenorhynchus; species Lagenorhynchus albirostris. Next base: position 29,470,506 of record NC_083103.1, read on the forward strand.
ACTAGAACAAAAAAATCTTAAAATTTGTATGGAGACACAAAAGCAGTATAGCTTTTGTGGAGCTTTTGTATATATAGCCAAAGACTGCCAAAGCAGTCTTGCGAGAAAAAAATGGAGCTGGAGAAATCAGACTCCCTGACTTCAGACGATACGAGAAAGCTATAGCAATCAAGACAATATGATACTGGCACAAAAAGAGAAACATAGATCAACGGAACAGGATAGAAAGCCCAGAGATAAACCCACGCACCCATGGCCAACTAATCTGTGACAAAGGAGGCAAGGATATACAATGGAGAAAAGACAGTCTCTTCAATAAGTGGTGCTGGGAAAACTGGACAGCTACATGTAAAAGAATGAAATTAGAACATTCCCTAACACCATACACAAAAATAAACTCAAAATGGATTAAAGACCTAGATGTAAGGCCAGAACCTATCAAACTCTTAGAGGAAAACAGGCAGAACGCTCTGTGACATAAATCACAGCAAGATCCTTTTTGACCCACCTCCTAGAGAAATGGAAATAAAACCAAAAATAAACAAATGAGACCTAATGAAACTTAATAGATTTTGCAAAGCAAAGGAAAATACAAACAATACGAAAAGAGAACCCTCAGAATGGGAGAAAATATTGCAAATGAATCAATGGACAAAGGATTAATCTCCATAGTATATAAACAGCTCATGCAGCTCAATATTAAAAAAACAAACAAACCAATACAAAAATGGGCAGAACACCTAAATAGACATTTCTCCAAAGAAGACATACAGATGGCCAAGAAGCACATGAAAAGCTGCTCAACATCACTAATTATCAGAGAAATACAAATCAAAACTACAATGAGGTATCACCTCACAGCAGTTAGAATGTACATCATCAGAAAATCTACAAACAATAAATGCTGGAGAGGGTGTGGAGAAAAGGGACCCCCCTTGGACTGTTGGTGGGAATGTAAATTGATACAGTCACTATGGAGAACAGTATGGAGGTTCCTTAAAAAAGTAAAAATAGAATTACCATATGACACAGCAATCCCACTATTGGGCTTATACCCAGAGGAAACCGTAATTCAAAAAGACACATGCACCTCAATGTTCATTGCAGCACTATTTACAGTAGCCAGGGCATGGAAGCAACCTAAATGCCCATCGAGAGACAAATGGATAAAGGAGATGTGGTAAATATATACAATGGAATATTACTCAGCCATAAAAAGGAACAAAATTGGGTCATTTGTAGAGATGTGAATGGACCTACAGACTGTCGTATAGAGTAAGTCAGAAAGAGAAAAATAAATATCGTATGTTAACACATATATGTGGAACCTAGAAAAACGGTACAGATGAACTGGTTTGCAGGGCAGAAATTGAGACACAGATGTAGAGAACAAACGTATGGACACCAAGCGGGGAAATCGGCAGGGGTGGTGGTGGTGGTGATGGTGGTGTGATGAACTGAGAGATTGGGATTGACATATGTACACTAATATGTATACAATGGATAACTAATAAGACCCTGCTGTATAAAAAAATAACATTCAATAATTCAAAAAAAACCCTTAGACATACTGTATTCTTTTTTTTTTTTTTAGCGGTACGCGGGCCTCTCACTGTTGTGGCCTCTCCCGTTGTGGAGCACAGGCTCCGGACATGCAGGCTCAGTGGCCATGGCTCACGGGCCCAGCCGCTCTGCGGCATGTGGGATCTTCCAGGCCCGGGGCATGAACCCGTGTCCCCTGCATTGGCAGGCGGACTCTCAACCACTGTGCCACCAGGGAAGCCCTGTATTCTCTTATAAACTATTGGTTGTAACATAATAAATAGTTCAATATAAATGAAGTTAAGCACAAACCATATATGACATATTACATGAAATAGAAAAAAAAATAGATATCACATATTACATGAAATAGAAAAAAATATATAGATACGCTATAGCCCAAAAATTACCCCCAAAAAGTTACCCTAGAAATTTCAAAAAGATTACATAACTAACATATAATTGTTAAAATGAAATGAATATACAAAATAGGGATATCAATTAAAAATTGTGTGCAGTTATTAAATTTCATTTCTTAATAAGCAATGAACTAAAACCTGTTAACTGATGTCCTACACAATGGGATGGATGTTATATTAAAATGATTGGTAGAGAGCAGTCAATACAAAGATTCTGAAATGTAAAACAACTGTTTGTTTTATATAGCTTATATTTTATTGGAAAAGCAATGTACTTTTCCAATAAAATGTACTAAAATGTATTCATTTCAATAATCTGTTTTATTTTCTATATGTATTGTATGAATTTCCCTAAACCATTCTCCAGAGTTAACAATTTGAAACTCATTCATGTATTTTATTATGCATCCTACAACTAAAACTAAGAGTCAAGTAAGAATGATTGTGGCAAACAGCCTAATTACAGAAAAGAAGCTAATATATTTTTACACTACAACATTTTGAAACCAATTTTGTGTTTATTGAAGCACGATTTTTTCTTCATGAATATTTTTCAAGATTTTTTTTTTTTGGGTCAGAGTATTAGTTCCTTAGGGCTGCCGTAATAAATTACCACAGATTGGCTGGCATAAAATAGCAGAAATTTATTCTGTCACTGTTCTGGAGCCTGGAAGTCTGAAACCAAGGTATCAGCAGAGTTATTAGTTCCTACTAAAGTCTATGAGGGAGAATCTATTCCATGCTTCTCTCCTAGCTTCTTATGGTTGCCAGCAATTCTTGGTGTCCCTTGGCTTGTAGATGTATCACTTCAATTTCTGCCTCTACCTTCATGTGGCATTCTTCCCTGTGTCTCTCTCTTCTCCTCTTCTTATAATGACACAGACATATTGGATTAAGGGCCTTCCCTGCTCCAGTATGACCTCCTCTTAACTACTTACATCTGCAATAGCCATATTTCCACATAAGGTCACATTATGAGGTTTTGCAAAGGACATGAAGTTTGTAAGGATGCCATCCAACCCAGGGCAGTCAATTTCCATTTAACATTAATGAAAAGATTCCTGTATTATATAGCATCCAAAAATGATTGATGAAATAGGTGAATCATTGTTGAATATTAGATGCGATCTTTTATATTCTGATCAGATACTCAGATGGGCACTTACCTTTGGGAATCATTCTCATTCACAAATATGACGTACATAAAAAGAGGAACTTAAATTCTTCAGGAAGGACTGAGGAGATTAAGCTAGGTACTTTCATTTGTTTCTAATTTGAGCATACTGTTCCCTAGAATATTTTCTAGTTCTGATTTCACTGCAGAATTGTTCGGATCTGAATAAAGTCTGTAAATTACAAGTGGTAAACAAACTTGGGAACTAAAGCTAAATATTACAGAGGTAGATAAAGTAAGTCTGAGGTAAATTCAAGTATTTAATTCTTATCTTTTGCCCATATAGTTATGTTGATATTTTATTCATTGGATTCACCAACTTAGAGTTTGTAATCATAATTGAGAAGATGAATTTTTCCTGTATTTGAATAAATAGTTTACTGAGCAAATTAATAGTATAAATATGACTTCAAGGGAAACTACTTAAGAAAACAATCATTTACATGCACCTTTAATGAACATGCCCATGTACCCTTTTACTAATTATCACTTATTCATCCTTCAAGTCACAAATCAAGCACCATGTTGTCAGACCTGGTTTCCTTCAGTAGATGAAATCCCTACTAGATGTACTTATGGTACCTTGTACTACTTCTTTATAGCCCTTACCGCTTTGTCAATTTTATACTAATATTTATGATCATTTAACTACCATTGCTCTTCTTGGCTAGACTATAAACTCCACAGGACTAATACTATGGGCTATGTGTATTTTACTCGCCTTTGTTTCTTTGCCTAGTTCAGTACTTGCTGCATAACTGAATAAATTAGAAGTGCATATTAATGTATAAAAAGTTATGTGAATACTGAATCAATTTCATTAATTTGTTAAAGAATCCTCTGCCACGTGAACTTCACCTGAATAAACATTTTACAATTACAATTACTATTTGTAAATAAAATCATTGATTTTAGTATCTGGAAGAGATAACATACTTTTCCATTTCAAATAGACTTTGAATATTTTGAATAGCCCAATTTAAAATTGCAGGATTCAAATGATGACAGATTTTTATTTATCAAAAGCATTCTGGGCTATTATTAAAATAAACACAATTGACTTTAAATATAAGTTTTGTGAAACACTCTCTGTGAGAGCTATTAGAGCAATTCTACATTTTTAGTTTCTAATATATGAAAACATGGCATATATCATACTGAAAAATCCCTTTAAAACAATGAACACTGTAATTTCAGTAATGAAATTTATCAGTATAATGCATTTTTAAAATAATACTTGAATATTTTAAATTTTCATAGTACCTATATTTGAGAAGGCTATAGTAGTAATTATTCCCAAGTAGGAAAATTAAAATTCATTTTATGATCATTATTAATTATTTGAGTTATAGACAGTCTGTTGCAAATTTGAATATCTAAATTCAGAATTTGGGCATGCAGATATAATTATAATCTCTCTTTTGACAGCTTGAATTTACATAGTTAAGTAAATACACATATTCTCTTCTTCTTCTTCTTCTTCTTCTTTTTAAAAAAATTCCCGGTTAGAGAAAGGACTGCATTTCAAAAGTCAAATATAATGCTAAGATAAACAATTTTTCCAGTTTTGAGACACTGCTGCATCTTGAATTGAGCTATCTGTGTCATGCTAATATTTCCTACATTTTCTTTTTGAGAAAAAAATGCTAAATACCCCCTATTTCCACACATATATAGTACATATCTCTATATATCCCCCACTTTCTTATATTAGGCTGTTCAGGAATATTACACGAGAAACTGTGAGGAAGAACTTGAAGAATCAGATGATGATAACTTTCTCATAATTTGATAGCTGCTCTAAGCTTGGCTGAGCGTCCTCTGGGGTTATTTTGTACATCTTGATCTTCCGGAGTAAGTACCTTCTTATGCATTACTTTCCACATTAAAGGGGCCCTTCCTATAGAGACTCCTTCCGTGTTTTCATGATCTGAACCCAACTGTGATTTTTGTATCACCTTCTGTCTAGCACTTAGGTTAAACCTTTGTGTCATGCTTATCCCAAGCAGGAATCGTTTGATGATGCGATCCTCCAGTGAATGGAAGGAGAGGGCAACCAGGCGACCACCAGGTCTCAGAAACTTCTGAGCTGTCTTCAGTCCTGTGTAAAGTTCATTGAGTTCATTGTTCACAAATATGCGAAAAGCTTGGAAAGTCTTGGTAGCGATATGGGTAGATCGTTGTAGCAAGTCTTTTCGTGCATAAGTAGCAGATGGAGGAAATGCACCTACAAACAGATTTTGTAAAAACAGGAAAAGAGGACAAATAGGTAACATTAATATTTTCCACTGTAAATTTACTGGGTTGTGTTGTGTGTATATTTAAGGAACTAAGTTTCCTTAGAAAACTGTGTCATTTCATCCCTACTTCTCCATTTTATTTCCGAGCCTTCCATCAAAGTTTAAAACTATTCTGTCAGAAACATATTTCAGAACTCTTAAGGGTAAATGGAGTCAAACAAGAGCAGAGAAAGAGAAAAGGGTGAACAAATATTTGAATAAATAATAATGAAAACCTTCCTAACTTTGATGAAAAATATTAACTCTCAGCTACAAAAAATTCAATGGACCTCAAATAGAATAAACAAAGAAAACTGCACCTAGATGCATCATGATCAAACTACTACAAGCTGAAGATAATAAGAAAAATCTTGAATATAACACAGAAAAACAATATATTACATAGGAGAACAAAAATATGATTAACAGCTAATATCTCATTAGGATAATGGAGTCTATAAGATACTGGAATAACATTCAAATTGTTGAGGAAAAAAACCCTGTCTTCCAAGAAAGCTATTTTTAAAACCATTCTTCAGAATTAAAGGTTCAAAGACATTTTCAAATAATTTAAAAATGAGAAAATTCATTGCTAACAGCTCTAAATTTAAGAAATGCAAAAGGAAATACTTCAGGCTGAAATAAAATAACATCAGGTGATAACTTGGATAGAGAGAGGGTAATGAAAATATGAGTGATATGATATGAAGATAAGAAATAATTCTCTTAATTTCTTAAAAGACAGGACTGTCTTTCTGTCATTCTTAATTTCTTTAAAAGGCAAGACTCTAAGTAAAATTATAATATAACATTCTTGGTTTTATAATATAGATATGTATTGCATATGACAGCAACAGCACAAAGGATGAGAGTGTGTAAATGAAACTACACTAGTACAAGGTTCCTATATTTTACTGGAAGTTAAAGTTGCATATTGTGGTCCCTAGAGCAATAACAAAAAATAATGCAAAGAAATAAAGCTAATAAGTGAATAAAATAATAATAAAATTAATCCACAAAATATTGTTTAACACAAAAGAAGGCAGAAGAACAGGAAAATAAAAATGAGACAAAGAGAAGACAAATAGCAAAATGGCAGACAATAAATCCAAATATAAAAATAATCACATTAAATGTAAGGGTACTAAACACTCCAATAAAAACGTAGAGACTGACTGAAAACTAGCAAGACCTAATTATACATTGTCTACAGAAATGCACATTAAATATAAAAACACAAATAAAAGTAAGCAAGAGGCTGTGAAAAAGTATACCATGTAGAGATTAAGCAAAAAAAAAAAAAAAAAACCCAGAGAGTATACTACCATTAGACAAAATAAACTTTTAAAAAGAAGAATTGCTAGACCCCAAAATAAACATTTACTATTGAGAGAAATGATCAAGACAGCAGTAAGATACAATTACAAATGCATATGCACCAAATAACATAGTTCCAAAAATTTACATGCTTCAGAAAAATGACCCACATTTATATAGGCAATTATGTTTTGATCAAAATGTCAAGTTAATTCAACGGAGAAAGAACAGATTTTCAATGAAAGTGATTATTTGTACAAAATAAAATGAACTTCAACCCTTACTCCACACCATACACAAAAATTAATTCAAAATGGATCATGGACCTAAGAGTAAACACTAAAACCATAAAATATATATCTCACAAACCTCTCTTATTCAGCACATATAAGGGAATCTCACAATTTAATAACAGTTCACATTTAGTAATCTGTAGCTCTGGTAGTAAAGTACATTAAGACACATCTGATTAATCTTCTTAGGAAACTGGATCAGAGGAGGGGAGAAATAATATTTTACCTGTACCACAGAGCTGAGAACTCGGCAGCCTGATGTTAACCAAATCAGTGTTATGGTTCACTCTTCCCCTACAAAATCTACTTTGCTGAAAGGCTAGAAAACGTTAGACATTAGGGAATTTATCTTCCAACAACAAGGTCTCTCAGAAACAAAATGCCAAAGTCAAAGCTGAGGAGGGAGGTCAACTTCTTTCCCTTTGCTATTCAATTTCTCCATTTTCCAGGAAAGAGTTTTGGTCACTGGGCAATGTATTTCGAAACATTCTAAGGATCTGAACAAACATGCAACTATTCACAATTTAGAGCTTGGATTTAGAGAACGCTTCAAGAAGGTTGCATTCCTGAAGTCCTTATGTGATTCAAACCTTGCCTAATTCAATGCTAATTTTTTCAAAGGAGAAATGTAATATAAAATACATTTTAATGTATATGGATTTTAATGTAAAATAGAAGGTAAACATTCATGGAGCATATGGATCAACAAATACTGTAGGATATTTTTGCTTCAAGGCTTGAAAAATTGTTTTTCTTATCATCTCTAATATTTTGTAGAAATTAAAACCATGGCTCAACATGGTAACTGCTTAGTTTTCTTTGCATTTTATCACATTTCAAAGATATATATTTGAGGATGTGGTTTTTAACATAGCACCCTGAATTAGCCATGCCTGGATATGTGTTAACTAAATTGATGAAATGATAGAAAAGCAGAGAGCTTAATTAACACTTCCTTGATATTATCTTTAAATGTTTTTTAAAGCTAATACAAATAGGAAATGTTAAAATAACAAAGTAATGTCTGAAATCCCCATAGAAATTCTAATATAAACAAGAGCATTGGTTCATTTGACATGACAAATTATGGTAGGCATTTCTGTTTACCAGCTAAAATGGCACCTTCCTCTGCTATAATTATAGTTTATAATTCATTCAGCCAGCTAGTTATGAAACTATGAGATTCCTGACTGATTTTTTTAATTGAGGAAATCTGTTTTTATTTCAAAGTATTCACATAAAGTGAGACTTTATTAACATTTTATATTATGCAATGTCAAGTTTATATAATTCATGTTCACATTAAGTACATCCACTCTATGAATCTGGAGCTCACAAATTAACACCACTGTGACCAGATAAGCTTGTCTTTATAAGGTCTAATTAGGCCTTGTCAATATCATATCCTGGAGAAAGAAAATAAGAGCTTTTGTTTATATTTAGGAATGGATGATCCTGAAGATAATAGGATAACTACATTCCATGAAGCTTTCCTTCTGGGGCTTTCTTACTTTTGTTTAGGGAATTCTAATATGGACTATGTCCACTGGATTTCTTGGGAAGGATTTCTAGGTGTGGTTCTGTCAGCCTCCTCAAGTTCCATTTTTAGAGAGATGACAAGGGACTGCAATGGGCAACGTGCTTCGCGCAGCTTTTTGGTGCTGCTCTGGGGATGAAAGGCACATATCCTCCCTTCCTTTTTACTGGCACTTTTGTGTCTGTAATTTATGGGAAGAGAGGTTGACAATGCAGATTGTGTAAAATGAAATAAAGAAACAAAAGTATATAAAATAGCATATGGCAATGAAAATTAAAGTAGTAAAAACAAAACATCAACTGGCATTGTTACAAACAGACAAGAATATAAGAAAAGACAATACTGCTATCAAGAATTAAGCAAGATTCTTTGTCTGAATTGGAAACTTTAAAGACAATCAGTAAATGTCCTGTGCCTCTGAGGTAGCAAAAAAGGGTTTCCTTGTGAAAGTCACTGGTCAGAGAGCAACTCTGCCACAGAGTTCTTAGGTATGCATAGACTAGGTAGGAACATTTGCCTACAGGTCATCAGGAAAAAAGATTCAAAAACTATACCAGAACCAATGCCTACCTATGAGCTGGAATCTGATTTAGGCCATAGGAAGAAAAATATTAGTGATACATGCTCCCTGACTCTGAGTAGCTGGCTGTTTTGCAATCCTTCACTGCTTTCTCATCTCCCACATCCTGTTATCAGAAATAGAAACTGGTCTCTCTGTTTTTCCATTTCCTGAGCTTAATCACAAAGTCTTGTATGGCTAATTCATTTGATTAAGGCAGAGAGCAGGTAAGACAAAATATGGACTCAATCACAGTTTGGGTCATTTGGTTTGGTACCGAGAGAAAATCTCCTTTTTCTGGTTTATAGTCCATCAACAGATTTACTTCACACCAGGCCAATGTATATTAGTTCTAAGTGGGAAGAGGTGTGCTTAACTCTTCACATAGCACTTATTACACTACTGTGATTACTAGTTTGCTTGCCTGTCTCACCCTACTCCAAGCCATCATCATCTTTTCCACACAGTCATCAGACAGATCTTTGTGTACAAAAATTGGATGTCATTCCATGGTTCAAAACCTCTAGTATCTTCCTATCACATGAAATAGGAACTGAAGTTCTTCTTACCTTGGCCAAATGTCCCTATGTTATACACAATTTCTGCTTCTCACCACCCCCATTTCTCTGAACTCATCTCCTGATCTTGAGCTCTGTAATCTTAACTAATTCATGGCGTGTTCATCCTGGGTCCTTTGACCTGTACCAAGAATATCTATCTGCCTATATATACCTGGATTGGTTACTCCTTACCTCACTCAGGTCTCTTCTCAAACACTGCAGAATTAGAACAGAAAAATAGCACCCTGTCACTGGAGTCCCCTTACATGGTTTTATTTATTTTTTTTCATAATACCTTATCAGGGATAATATTTATTTGTTTACCATCTGTCTTCCTCCACTAGAATATACACTCAGTGAAAACAGAGACTTTGTTAACTGCTATAAATCTTTTACAGCAAGAAGAGTTAGTAGATTGAAAGAATGATTGTATTTGTACTTTAAAGTTATAAACATAGTCATTGCTAAAACAACAAAAACAAAAGCAAAAAGATATATTATCTGTAGTATATGCAGTAAAATGTTAATGTCGCTTCTCCTTAAATTCCACCCTAAGAGGCAATCAAGAGGTATACTTTCTAACTTTTTTCTTAATAGATATATATGACACTTGTATATAAATGTATGTACATGCATACATATATATATTTGTAAAAAGGGAATGATCTGTACAATATCTGCAACTTGTTTAATTGCCTTACTTTTAAAAATAATTTCAGTTGTATAGACACATTATAGTCCATTTTGTTTGTTCATTTAACAAATGTTTATACTGTCAAGAACAGTACCAGCTAACTGGGAATGGTAATTAAGGTAGAGGCAGTCTCTACTTTGGTGGAGCTCATATTGCCACCACAGCAGGAATATTTGGGATGTTTTCTATTTTTACTATCACAAAAAAATGCTGCAGTAAACATGTGAACTGCATATTTTTAAAAATTCAACATGGCAGAAAACCTCTACAAAGTAAAAAGTCACAATCTGGGAAAAATACTTTAACTGTATGTGAACTTGTGATACTATGCCTATAGAATTAGTGTTAGGTCAAAGGCTATTTATGCCCATTTAAATTTGAATCAATGCTTCTAAATTTACTGTCTAAATAGATTGTACCAGTTTACTTCCACCAATAGTATTTGAGAGAGTCCACCTCCCCACGTACTCAACTAGTACTGGAAGCTATTACTTTTTGTAACTTTGACTAGTCTAATAGTAGGCAAATGTTAGCTTATAGTTGTTTTAATTTGCATTTCTTTGGCAATTAGTAGAAGTGGGCATCCTCTCAAATCTAATGACCATTTGATTTTAGCTATGAATTGCTTGAACAAACCCTTAATGTGATGTTGCTTTTTTCTTTATTGATTTGGCAGAACTATTTATAAAATAGATATAAAGCATTTTCCTCTCATGGATAGTTACAAATATTTTTCCTGGATTGTGACTGTCTTTTTACTTTGTAGATATTTTTCTGCTATATAAAAATTTAGAATTTTCTGCTAAAAAGAAATTTTCATGTCTTTTAGATTTTGTCGAGTTTAGGAAGGCTTTCCTCACCCCAAGATTTTAGATATAACCAAGTCTATGTTTTTCTGGTATATTTCTGGTTTTATTTCTTACATTTAAATATTTGATCCACAAGAAGTTTAATTTTTAGTATAGTATGAAGTAGGGATCTAACTTTAGTTTTTAAAAACCACATAGCTAATTGCCCTATTTATGAAATAGCATGTTATTTCCCTACTCATTTGAAGTACTGCTTTGATCATATGCTACATTTTTAGATACAAATCTGGTTCTGGATTCTCAATTGTGTTGCACTGATGTATTTCTCTATTTTTCTGCTAATACCAGATGATTACTGCTTTTAAAAATTTTCCAGTACATTTTGCTATCAGGTGGAGTAAGTCCCCCTTTCCCATGCCATTACCTTTCTTTTCAAAATTTTTTTGTGTATTTTCATTCATTTATGATTCCGAATTAAATTTAGAAATAATAAAGTATATAATGATAAACATTTTGATTGGAATTACAGTAAATTTCTAAACTGATCTGGAAAAATTTACCTTATCATATCAAACAATCCATCCAAGAAACAGTATTTCCATTAATATTTTACATGTCCTTCATTAAAGTTGAGTAGTTGTCTTCACTTAAGTCTTGGTCAGGCTATTTGTAAGTACTGTGTTTATACATACACATTTTAACCATCCCTATGGAAAAGCATAAGAAATGGTAATATTATATTAAGATGACATGATGTAACAGAAATAGGGCTAAACTTTAGAAAGGAGAGACTAGGCTCAGTATAAGATCTTTTACATTTTTATAGCTGTTTGATGTGGGGCAATAGCACAACTTCTGAGTTTGTTTCCCCACTAGAAGATGAGGTGATAACACTTCTCACAGGATTATTCTGAAAATCAAATAAAGAAAATATTCAGGAGCACCTAGTGCACACTTGGCATAAAGTAGTCACTTTATGAATGTCATTCACACATTTATTTATTATTCTCAGTTGTAAAATGGAATAAGTGATGAGGGGATTTGATAGGTTAATTTGAGGTTCTGCCAAACTAATTTTATTTTCATCCTGAACTAATAGCACAGTAGGTAGGATAGAGGGCTGCTGAAAACCCCTGAAGCATCTGAGTAATGCTTATCGGATTTAGGCATCAGACTAAAACAACTCAGCATCCAGAATGAAGTTAAAATTTTCCTTATGTACAAATTAACGGCATACTTCTAAGTTTACTAAGCAGTATTTAGGCCTTAAAAGTATGAAGACTTAGCATGGCATAGGAATGAGAAATCATTAAAAAATTTTTTTCCAGTTTGACCTTGACTTATAATAACTGATGCTAAGAATTAAAACCCTAATTTCATTAACCTAACCTTCCAGATTGCACTCACCTGTCCAGGAGATTATTTTCCTTAATTACACTCCTAGATTCCTCTTGCCACCTAACTATACAACTTGTATTATGGCATTCTAAGCACATAATATTCTTTCTCTGTTCTTTTTTTATTTCTTTGCTTTAGTTCTCATGGAACATTTTTCTGTACAGGTTTATCTGCTTTCTTAGGCACAGTTCCACAAGGATAAAATATATTTGGAGTCATTTTAAACCAGGCCCATTGTTTTCACAGCTCCAAAAAAACCCAGTAATTACATCCTGAATGATGTATATCAGTAATTACAGCATCATTCACTTAGCCAATATTTATTATGTACAATGTGGTAAACACTGGGGATTAAAATGTTTATGAAGACATAGTCCTTGTCCTCAAGAAATTCAAACCCAAAGAAGAGAATGATAAATAAATAAATATTGGGAAGAGGGTTATAAAGAAGGATTGTACATACTATTAAGGGAAGGAGGAGGGGGAGGGGGAGGGGGAGTGGAGAGGGAGGGGGAAGGGATCTTTGGCCCTCATATAGACAGCATTTTCCAAACTACTGTTCTGCAGAACAGTGATCTTGTAAACTATAGCACTTGCACCCCCAACCAAACACCAACGTGTCTGTTATAAGTCTGAGAAACGCAGCATGCTATACTCCTCTTTTGGAGACTCACAATACCCATTAGCATGGTAAAGCTCTGAAGGCAACCATTTAACTTTGTTTACCTAGCATGTCCAAACTGTTTGAAACAGAACTTTTAATTTTTAATAACAACTATTTATTCCATAGAACTCATTTGCTGGGTAACACACTTTGGAAAATATTGAAAACAGGTTTTGTGTTAATAACTTTCCAAATATCTTAATTACATTGTTAAATCCCTATAATAACCCTGAGAGGTAAGAAGTAAATATCCTTATTTCCATTTAAAGGTCAAAAACTAAGGTGTAAAATGTATCTTCTCAAGTTCACAGGAGTCAAATGGGAACTCAGATCCTTTTAACGTGAAGTGTACCCTAACATCCCCTTTTTTGAAATACTGAATGAGCCTAACTTTCCCAGAAGAAAGGCATAACATTTCTGGTGAGTTCATCTGAGAAACACATTCAGGGAAGCCCAGATCAGCATTAGTTCATCTAAACAGAAAAAAACAAAAACCCCAATATTATTATATAGGTTTGTAATTTTTAAAATTTCCTTAGGATGTTCTTGAGTTTTTAAGTGTGCCCAAAACAAGGTAACAATTTTAAGATTGTATGTTCACTAAACTATCTCACCTCCTTTTTCCTGGTTAGAATTTAAGGAAGTTAAGATGAAATCACATGGTTTAGATCGATTTCCAGAAGCTCTGATTCCATGTCTGGTGTTTATATAACAATCTCATTTTCTGGGAGAAAATGAGTGTGGAATCTTTACTCTAAGCCTGAATAGCCTTTTACTGAGAGATGTTGTAATGGAACTCAAATCACTTTGCATCAAGTTGCAAGAGTTTGGCTTTCTTTCCACATTTCCCTTGGGGAGATGTGCATTGTCAAGCCTAAAGACTGCACATGTGGTGAAGGCAGAAACTGCCCTGATCTCTTACCCTGGGAACAGTAATGAATACCTTTGGCTTTTGTCCTTTTCGTTCCATTGAAAATAATATATTGTTAGCTCAGGTTATTAGACTGTGCATTTGTCTCTTTTTCATCAGCTTTCTTGATAGTGGGTTTAAAAAAGAAACAGTTGCTACTGCTGCCATTATAAAAAGACTTTTGGGCAGGTACTGATTACATGTTTTTGATTAGGAATCTAGACTCATCCAATGCAGTACATACTGGGCTTTTCCTGACTCCCTAGGAAGGGAGCCCTTTACAGTTTTTTTTATGTTCTAAAAATGAATACTTAATATTCTCCAGCTAAGCAAAATGAGGGGACAAGCTTGTGTACAATTAGGAATAAAGGGCTCAGACGGCTAAAATCTTGGGAAATTAAACCCAGATCCTTTTATTTTTTTTCTTTAAAGCTTCTTGAAAAATGTTGAAAGAAGACTGATTTTTCCATACATTTGTTATTATGCATTTCTTGTAAATACACAATTTTACCAATGACAGGGCAGTGCTCCTTGTTCTCATTCTCAGTCTAGAATGCCCTTTTCCCTCTTCTTACAGTTTATGTCTACTCATCCTTAATACTCACTAAGGTGCAATTTTCTCCAGGAAGCTTTTGCAATGACCTTTTAATAGATATTTTAATCAAACTATTTACTACTCTATACTATTTATCTACTAGCCCCTACTAGGCTGTAAGTAGTCCAGAAACCTTTTCTTATTTTCCTTATATCCCCAGTCCCAGGTCTAGGGCCTGGTGCACAGTAGGTGGCAAAGGGGAAAATCCACTAAATAAGAGATATTCTTCCAGTCCCAGATAAAGATCAAGATGTACCATAAATGGTATTCTGAATGTGGAAATTCATAAAATCCCTGAAATCTCTGTAAGGTTTTGTATATACATGCAGATTTATGTGGAGACACTGCAGGGCTTCTATCAAAGGCTCAAATATACCAGGGACTCCAAAGTAGGTAAATTCCTGGTGAAAACATATTGAGTTTACTGAGTTTTCGGCTTACAACTTACCATCTTTAATAATACCACCAAACAAGGCTCTGCATTTATCTAGTTTTGGTTTGTTATATTTTTCTTTATCTCCAGGAATATCACCACTTAGCACCATCAGAAACGTTGGTTAAAAACCCCCTTTACGCATGACAGCAGAAGTTGGAAACTATAGCAGTGAATATTCAGTCTTCCTCTGACTCACAAGGAATTTCATATTAAAAAAAAAAAAAGAGAAAAGCTTGCTTAGTAACAGGCTGCACTATATATAATAATAGAACACAATTTGTATGTGGAAGCGGTAAGATAGATTTCATTCATAAAAAACACCATGCTTCTGGCTAGATAAATGACTTGAGGTCCCAGAGAGAAATTATCATTTTTAGTTCTGGGATACCCTTATGCTACTTACACTTTTTAAAATTTAATACATTCACATGTTCAAATATATTGAGATTTTT
Source organism: Lagenorhynchus albirostris (assembly GCF_949774975.1). NCBI lineage: Eukaryota > Metazoa > Chordata > Mammalia > Artiodactyla > Delphinidae > Lagenorhynchus > Lagenorhynchus albirostris. Next base: position 29,486,144 of record NC_083103.1, read on the forward strand.
AAGCTTGTGAATGAAATTAGCAATGTGCTGTGGCTGTCAACGCGATGCACTGCAATTCCTCCTCAGTGGTAGGGCTTAAAAATTAATTCAGCTCTTGCACCTGTTTGTCAGCATTCGTCTGTCGAATTTCCATCACATTTAATAAGTCTCTGTGATGTAACTCGTGTCCTGTTGCCTGGGCTCCTTTAATGTAGGGTTAAATTCTCACCCATCTGAAATTTGAGTAATATTACAAATTTCAAATTGTTAATTAAAATCTGTGAACTTCAGTGGTTCTGGATAAAACTGGCTTTACTTAGTGAGGTTCTTTTGAAACTTCTTCAGAGACTCATCTAATCCCCAACTCCTACCAGGTTAAGTCTGATGACAACATGATCTCACTCTGGGTGGTTGAGATTTACAAATCCTCCTACAATAGGGAAAACATCGAGTTGTAGGCTTGAACAAAAAAGGTAACAAGGAACATTACCTACTGAGATGAAATTAAAAAGATGGCTCAGAATTAAATTAAAAGAATATCAAATTAAAGGATTGATATTTTTCTCACATTATTTTTCAATAAAGCTAATTCTACACTACCTGTGTCTTAAAATGCTTAGCATAGATGGGGTAGCTCAAAATGAATCATGATTCCTATTACCTATTTAGGTAGTTAACATTACTTATTGTATCTTCAAACCAGGATTGAGGACTATTTGCCAGATACTGTGAACACAAAGCAGTCTAAGCAGGAGGTTCCAGCATATTAAAGACCCATAATAAGATACTTCATTTGAACCTTTAGGAATAGTCTATAGGGCATACAGTACTACTCTCAGTTGGGCCAGTCACACTTTCCAGAGCTGGGAGATGGTAACAGGAAAAGATATTTAACAATGCCCTCTTTTTCTTGTGAGGTCAGCACATACACATAATTAATCCTCATGCTCCAAGGTAAAGCTGTTTGCCCTCCTGTAGCATACTTAACCTGCAATGGAACACTTCTCAACTGTATTGAAATTATTTAAAAAAATTAAAACTTAAATATTTCTCCCACTGAAATATAAGCTTCCAGAAGTCAGGATCGTGTGTTACTCCCAAAAGGCAGGGATTATGTGTTTTCTCATTTGTCTCGTAACAGGCTTGATGAAAGACTAATAGACTGTCTTACTGAATTAAAGAATAGATGATCAATTTATCCAAAGGCCTATAGCACATGGATTTTAATTAAATCATAGATTATAAGTATCTCCTTTTTCTCCCTACCATATCCCAATCTAATAGTGAACCCCTCCCCCCACTCATCTTTTATTTTTCTGCCTGCTCTATCCTACTAAATTGTTCTAGGAGCAGTGCTTTGGATAACGTGCAGTGAAGACTATTGGTTTCTAGAAGAATGTATGTTCATTCTGAAAAAAAATGTTTCAAGGACTAAAGGCATATATATATGCCATTAATCTCACCTAGGGGATTTAGCCTATAAAGGAAATACCCCTATCAGCTCCAAAATCCCTTAAATATGCATAAAATCATTTATTAATTATATAGCTTTCAATAATAGCCTCCACTAGGAGGTAAGCCAAATATCTAATAATGATGATATGATTAAATAAATTATGGTATTTCTTACTGATACTTAGTATACTGACATAAAAAATGAGTAACATGATAAAACACTACGTGAATGAACTCCAAAATTATATCCTTTCAACCATTTCAACTCAAAAACTGCAATAATAAATAAAAATAAAGAGATAAAGAGAATATGCAAAATTATATGTGTGCTATGGTGGTAGAGTGGTATTACAGGTTTTTAAAGTTTTCACTTGAATTTCTTAATGTTGTATGACATAAATGGGAATGCTTTTATTTTTTTTTGTTTTTTATTTTTATTTTTTTTGCAGTACGCGGGCCCCTCACTGTTGTGGCCCCTCCCGCTGCAGAGCACAGGCTCTGGACGCGCAGGCCCAGCGGCCATGGCTCACGGGCCCAGCCGCTCCGTAGCACGTGGGATCCTCCCGGACCGGGGCATGAACCTGCGCCTCCTGCATCGGCAGGCGGACCCCCAACCACTGCGCCACCAGGGAAGCCCCGGGAATGCTTTTATAACAAAGAAAAATTTACATTTTTTCTATGATTATGAATTTTAATTATTTTTACATGTATTTGTGAAGAAGATTCTATCAACAACTAGATAAGATAAATTCTTCATATTGATTAGCTTTTCTCAAATTCTATCATATGCCTAGCACAAGGATAGGTAGTTTTAAAATGTAATTTCTAATCATCACAGCAATCTTATAAGTTAGGAAGCATTATCCTTATCTTAAAGAGGATTGGAATGATTATGTAACTTGTCCAATTTCACACATCTAGTAAACAGCAGGGCTAAAATTTGAATCCAAGTTTTTGTATAATTCCAAAATGAATTTCTTTTTCCATTACTCAGTGACACAATAGAATGAAGAGACATGAACCCTGACTAATAAAGCAAACAGGTAAGCAATATAGCAATGCAGCCTACTGGCTTGTTAATTTAAGTGTGTCATCAAAGTCCATTTTCCATCTAAAGAGTGCAGAGATGAAGTCAACAACTTATAAATCCTACCTGCTAGATTATCATTCTCAGCTTCAAATTTTGAGACAGGTCTGAAGCACATAGGACTCTAGATCTTAAGCTAGAGATTAGATTTCCAGTGGACTTTACATAAATGTTCACATTCTTTTTTTTTTTTTAAATAAGAAATTGTAGTACCTTCAACATCATTGCCATGATTCTGTCTCTAAAACATTTCACTGAATAATAATTAGGCAACAGAAATCTTCATTCAACAATAATAATTTATATTATTTTTAACAATAACCCACATTCTCTTTTCAAAATCCAAGCCTATAGCTTATTGTGTGAGGGCTAACTTGTCACCTGGTTAATGAGATTTGATTCACCTTGAATGAGTTGGTAGCCAGCCCATCTTTAGAGTTCTTTAACTGATGAAAAAAAGGGGGGAGAAGGGTAAAGTAACAGCAGGAAATAATGTTTTCAATAAAAAAGGGATGCCTTCCCCAGTCTTGGCCTTTCCTCACACTGCTTCTCAAGCTTCAGGTTCCTAGTTCATTGACTGCTACATCTCTGCATGCTGACATCTTAACCATCCCTTCAAAAAGCAAGACAACTGCTGTTTGTATAGGAAATATCTCCTGGTGAATCCATTATAACATTTTTTACAGCATTTGTTCTATTCACTCAAATGCATTTACTCACTCAGTAACCTGCTCACTCACTTATTTTTATGTGTTCATTCAACAAAACTTAAAAAAAAAGTCTACTAGAGATGAGTCTCTATTGGGCATTTAAAATACATTGTCTGATTTAGTTATCCAAGAATCCTGTGAGGTAGCTATTATCATTCATATTTTTCAGATTAAGAAACAGAGATTTAGAGAAGGTAATAAATGCCCAAATTTACAAGGCTAGTAAATGACAGAGCCACTTCAAATCTCCCTGATTGAATAGTTCTTGCTTCCTCTAACCTAGTCTTTTGTTC